>NC_092796.1:11826437-12157623 GCF_918797505.1 Bemisia tabaci
CAAGAGGTCTATAAAGGGTGCGTACGTCTAAAATTCGAACCGACCATCACCTCTGAGGGAGTTATATGTAGCAAATGAAGGAGGGGTATGATATCTTGCCTGTATGTCAAAAAAGGGTGAAAGTTTCACAAAAAAGTGTTTACGCTTCAGAAAGTAGTTATTGGACCTCTGTTTGTCACTATCATGCGTAAAAGCACCTTTCTTTACTCCCAGCTCTCTCTTCTTCCTTTCATTTAAGAAATTTTTCGCAGATATTCTCGATCGTAATTTTTTTCCTCTTCTTATTTTGCTATGTGTCCGAGAGGCGCGTTTTCGGCGCGCCAAGGGGGCGTGTCTGCCAATGGCAGATTGGCCTTATGGCCAGTCCGAGCCTGGAACGAGTTGATTCAGATCATGAGGGAAAGAAGTTGGAAGTTTTATTTCTCACTGAGACACATCGACGGTGAAACTACCGGGTATCTCGTTTGCGGTGTTTAAAAATCTCTGCTCTCATTTTATTTTTTTGAAGGAGGACAAATCAATATAGTTTCTTGAAATTTTTACAGTGTTTTCTTCGCACAGAGAAGAAAAAATAAGGAAGTTTAGCACAGTGGGTCGAGCTTTTGGAGGAAGTCGGACATGAAATTGTTGACAAAAATTGTAAAACTTCACGTTTATCTCGTTACAATTTTAATTTTAAAGGGAACCTTTTATAGAAAATGTTACGAAAAACCAATGAAACTACCTTTGAAACATCAACATTTCATATTAATGAAGATATACGCTTTTAAAGTTTTTAAATCGTGTCCGACCTCTCCCACTAGCTGATTCGATCCACTGTGCGCCGTGTGATTATATATATATATATATATATATACATAAAAAATTATTTTATAAATTAAAACCTCTATTATTCGCCCTTGCTTTTTTATTAATTTAATCTTTAAACTTTAAAAAAACAGAATGTAAATTCTATTAATTTGTGCCATACTTTGTGCCTCGTGCAGAGATCAGAGTGATCATGGATTTCGTACCCAACCACACGAGCGACGAACATGAATGGTTTCAGAAGTCAGTCGATCGGGTGCCTCCATACAACGATTACTACGTGTGGATGGATCCTAAGGGATGGGACAAAAATGGAAGACCAATCCCTCCCAACAATTGGGTGAGCAATTGAGCATAAGTTCTAAAAGCATGTAGTTCTAAAAGCTAAAGTTTTCGAACTGTACAAATTGAATGCACAACTGTTCAATTTCGGCACTGCCAAAAGTCTTTGAATATATCTTGGACCCACTTAAAAGTACTAAATATTTTTGGTTAATGATATTTATAATGATATTTATTGGGTTATTTTTATGAATCTGTCATCGGCACTCTCTATGAAAGAAAATGGTAATCACCATATCATTTAAATAATGATGAAATAAAAAAATAATATTATTTTAATAGTTTTAATATTACTTATTTATATGCAATGATAAAATATTAGTGATAAAACGGTAAAAAATCTAAAACCCTTTAATTAAATTAAAGGCGCACTGCCAGAATCACCTTTCAGTTTTCTTCATTTTCCAATTGCGGAAACCCTCATAAAATAATATAATATTAAAAAATGATTCCATTTTTCATTATATTGACTTTTAACTTTTTGTTAGAGGTGAAAAAAGCTTGTGCCTTGCATGGTACATCGATAAAATTTTCCAGATTTTTTTTTATTTTATTTAATTTTATCTGTTTTTCATCATTTTTAATGGAAATAAGTAAGAAGAAAATCCCTCTCTCTTTCCCGTTACTTCCATAATTTATGTCTCTTTCTTTCACTGATGAGATCCCATATTTACTGTTCTTTATCCTGTTACTCTCAAAATGTACGTACCCGTTCCCTGATACCTCAAAATTTAAAGTTAAAATCTACACGCAAGTGTCTGTTTATTTTATAAACGAAGAAAATGAGGAAAATGTGTCTGTTTATTTTAGTATATTTTGTAATTAATTATTTCATCCTTTCCTACTTTTATTTGTCAGGCATCAGTCTTCACCTACGGAGAAGAGGCGTCTGGATGGGAGTGGAATGAGAAACGACAGCAGTTTTACTTTCACGCTTTCATGAGGGAACAGCCGGACCTTAATCTTCGTTTCTCCGAAGTCAGAGATGAATTGAAGGTTCGTTGTAAGTTTACCTCTGACTTTCGCAGAGACTGCCGTTAGAATGCAAGGGACGAAACATTTAAAAAAACATAATGAGGAAGATAGAAGATAGATGATCTGAAACCAACTGAGTGATTTTAATTGCATTGCGCGGTTTATTTAACACTCGCCAAAAAATTCAGTCAGATTCAGAGTTATAAAAATCCTTAAAAAATTATATTTTAATTTAATTTGGCAAAAGTTCGTATTGTTTTCAACCAGGCAAAAAAAAATTGTAGATAATCGTGACCGAGGAAATTTGATTTGGAAGTAAAAAAATATAAATATAAAAAAATAATAAGTATAAATTATACAAAAAAATCGTGCAAAAGCGAAGAGAGAGGAAGAAATTGTGACGGGACCAAGCAAAATATTTTCAGGAGGATACTAAAATTTTCAGTACACAGGAAAAACCAGTTCACGGTCAAAAATAGTAATTCTTAGTTTTCAATGCTGAACATTTTCGAAATACACCGAAGAGCACTCATTTTCCAATTCATGTTTTGAAACACCTGTCTACAGAGGGGAACCGAGGGCACACCTTTTTTTGTTACAATAAACCAGAAATGAAAGTTCCTTACTTCAAAATATAGTCTACTTATAATTTAGACGAAGAAATAAGTATTAGGATTCTTGATTTCTTACTCCATCTAGTCTCTAGTAATTTATTGTTCGCCATACTACGAGTTCTAGAACACCGAGACATTAAGCTATAAGACTGTGGATCTATTAGTAGAAACTCTCTTCTTCCGAGGATACTCGGCTGCAGCATATTTTTTTGCGAAACCTTGATACAAAAACGCAACTTTGGTACTGTGCTAAACGCACATTACACATTATGCATTGCATTACTGCATATTATACTTTGCATGTATACACGGTAGTCACTTGCACTTCGTAGAACTTTCCCGGTGTTTTTGGAACTTTTTCTCATACCCAGCATTCTTGACTTTCACGGAAAACTTTGATCTCTGCTATCTCTGAATGCCTGGCAAAGTGTGAAATCATAATTTTTGATCACCGTAAGTTTGCAATGAGTTTTATTTGGTTGCAGGATATCTTGAAGTTTTGGATGGACATGGGAGTAGATGGGTTCCGAATGGACGCCGTGCCGCATCTCATTGAAGACCCACAATTCCGAGACGAGAACCCCTGGTGGGATCATAGATATACGCAAAACCTACCGCAAACCTACGAAGTCATCAAGGAGCTTCGAAACTTCTTCGAGGAATACGATAAAATAAACAATCGAGTCACGTGAGTACTTATTTTCGCAGTAAATTTATGCAATATGTTGGACTTTTAATGCTGGTATTAATTGGACTGCATTTTGCAATTTGGAACTATAAATTCTGGCTCGGTATAAAAACAACGTGTGTGCGATTAGTTTCCCTATGCACATAAGTGTTTTCTCAGATGAACCAGAATTTATAGTTCCATATTGCAAAATGCAGTCCAATTATGCACATACATACGTAAGAGCCCCTTTCACAGCGATCTCTCACGCTCCGCGACACCTAACCACCACAGTGCACCCTCCCTCAGTCCTTCAAGTGTTGCCACTCCCTCATCTCATTCAAAACCCTTTGCCTTATTGGTGCCACCCTTTCACTGAGCATCCCTCTCATCTCCTCCTAGGAAGAACCTAATCAACCATACATTTTGACGACCTTTATACCTTTATTCAGTTGACATGTTTATACCAAACAAGCTGAGCGACCATGACGTCAAATACGATGTCAATTTCGACCTCCACGATCTTACACCCCATGTTTTTTGACCACTATAAACGTGGGCATGCTTGGTACGCTTTCTGGATTCCTACCTCCCCCTTTTCTCCAGATGGATACCGCATATATTTTTTCGCAAAACCAATTTACATTATCTATTTCTTTAATTGGCAGGTACATGACTGTGGAAGCATATGCATCGCCGGATGATACCAGACGGTACTACGGCACGCTAGATGCACCTGGTGCTCACTACCCATTCAACTTTCTTCTCCTCACTGATTTCAATTCGGACACGAATGCTGTCAGCCTCAAAAACTCCATTGACTTTTACCTAAATCAACTCAACGACTTCCAGCTTCCCAACTGGTTGGTAAGGACTTTGTTTCTTCTCACTCTCATTCGACACAATATTTGATAGTTCACAGGATTGCAATGCATTCTTGCAATGACAAGAAAAAGTTGATATTTTAATATAATGGTATGGCTGATTTCATCTTAAGTAGCCCAATATTGGCACTGCATAGGTACCAAGAGATGTTGGTGCTGTACCAATTTCCCCTGGTAAAAATTGACCGTAGAATCTGTGTTCCAAAATACCATAGACCTACCACCGGCTGTAAGATTTCCAATAGCTTCTGCAGCCGGCAACACAATTTCTTATAGCCTTTTATAGCCGGTGGCGAGTAAGCAACAGCCTGGCGATAAAGTGTATGCTAAACGTTACTAATTACGGATGCTAGGACTTAGTGAGTTTTTGGACTACCGCTCTCTTTTTGTGCCGTAGTATCTTGATTTATTTTGCGAGGAAAGCTCCGTACTTTTGAAGGATGCCTGTCACTCTTAATATGTTGGATCGCCTTCAATTTCTTATGATACTGTGCAATACCCCCGGTGTGAAATAGTTGCTTCAAGCGCCGTGGTACGCTGCGGCGCGGCGCGGCGGGCAGGCAGCCAGCGCGAAACGCTCATTAGCGCCTACAAACCTAACAGGGATACTTCACGCATTGCGCAATGCGTGAAGTATCCCTGTTAGGTTTGTGGGCGCCAGTGCGCCGCCGCTCCGCTTTGTGTTAGGCTCTAATATTAAATCTCGTGGAGTCAGCGTTTTTCAACTCATGACTTTGAAATATTTGCACACTGTGTATGGATTATTCTCATTTTAATTGATGAAAAAAAAAAAATGTGCGTTTTGTAAATATTAAGGTGATTCCATACAAACTTAAGGATTTACAAAGCACACGAATTCTTACACAATTTCTTATAGCCTTTTATAGCCGATGGCGAAAAAGCAACATCCAGGCGATAAAGTGTAAAGCCCGGCGATAAGAACTATAGTCCGGCTGTATAACTTTTCATCGCTTCGTGTAGCCCGACCGTATGATTTTTTCCACTTTCTGCCGCCAACTATATGATTTTCTATCGCCTTCTTCAGTCGGCTATTAGAACTCCTAAGGTATTTTGAAACGCAGCTCCTGTTGTCAATTTTTACCAGGGTCTTAATGACACTCTGCGTTACTTTGTGTCACTTTTTTGTGTCAAGTCAACGTAAAGGACTTGTTTGCTCATCAACTTTTCAACAATTCAACTAAATCGACCCGAATCGTGAGGCTACTTTGAGACATCGGATTAGGAAGAAAATGTCCTGTTGAACTTACGTGCTTTTGTTTTCCTTCCCGTGATCAGAGGTCTCGACTCCTGAGTGGCTAGCGCATCGAAGTATCACCGATATGACCCAGGTTTGCTCCTTGAGGCTTGCAACTAATTTTTAACGAGGTCGCAGATTTTCAACACGAAAATTTGGTCGATTTGACACAGAGAAAACTGACACACAAAAATTCAACAAACAGCTTGTGTTACTTCGTGATTTACTTCCAATATTAACACAATTTGTCACTTTTCCTCACTGTGTAATTTTTCTTTTTACTCCACTGATGCATAGTTTTCCATACTCAGGTAGTAAGTTTTATCGCGCGGGTTTGGAATATTGAACTTCTCAAGGAAACGCTCAGAATCCAAAATAATTAGCTGCAAGCAATTGGATCCATTTTTGCGCATGAACATGCATTCATTAGGCAATTTTGTCATTTAAACATAAATGATTAAAATTGTAAGTATTTATTTGCTCGAAGTTACGTGTTATGAATTGCAAAATCCAAACCGTCTTAACTTTTATTCGATTTAATATCTTCAATTTTTTTATCAGTGTCAAAATTTTCGTAGAACAGTATAGAATTTTTGCAGCAAGGCTCTTTTTTTGGACGATTTACGATGCCGTGCATAAGCCGTAGGACGCATAGGAGTCATAGGAGCATTTTAATTTTTACAAGGGAACGTTTGTGCGGATTCTTTTGAAAATTTTAGGGAATTTGCACCGTACTAAGCAGAAAATTTACTAAAATTTGCACAAAAATCATCCGCGCAACCGTTTTCATGTAAAAAATTGAATTGCCTTATTAAGTTTTGGCAACAGCTGATGTGGCTTGCACTGAAAACAATAGTTCTGTTCACAAGGCTCCTGCACTTCTTTTGTAACAGTCACAGATGCTTCCGTTATGAGGAAAGAGTACTCTGTTCCTACGACCAAAATTCTGTTCTCACAACAAAAAAATTCTGTATGTGTGACAAAGAAACTGTAGGAGCCCTAGGAATAGAAGTTTCTGTCGTCAGCACCATCTATTTTTTTCTGTGTGGTTTCTTTCTGCTTACGTGGTGCATATATGTATTTTAGTCAGGGAACCACGACTGGCCGCGAATCCCATCGAGGCTGGGTGCCTCCACCTCAGTGGATTTGATCAGCATATTGAACTTGCTGTTGCCCGGCTCAAGCTGCGTGTACATGGGAGACGAGATCGGCATGGACAGCTACTGGGCCATTGACAGGGACAAGTGTCCACCAGGGGCTGCCGATGACTATCGCACGCCCAGCAGAACACCCTTCCACTGGAACAGAACTCAAAACGCAGGTTTGTGCACGGCTTTAAATATGTACTAATGCGACGGAGTCCGATGAAAAGAGGAAAAAAACGGAGCTAACTACATAAAAGCTTACGGGCCGTCTCTAAATTTTGTGACGCGGGTATAGAGCGAAGCGTTACATCACGAGATTAAGTTATTTTTTCCGAGCTTCTCAAGAATTTTTCATCGGTCGTCTTCAGAAGTTTTAGAATCTCGAAAATACTTCCTGAAATACTTTCTCCTTTCTTTACTTTATAAAAATGTTAATATGCTCAGACGCTAAGATTGTGCAACTTTGTTCGCCTTGCAAATATTAACAGATTACATGAACCAATTTTATCTTTACTTCCAATAAACTATAACTTCACCAATGTAAATTTAATTTTTTGCATGATTTCAGTAATTCTATTGAAAGAATGTAAGTTACAAAATCTTAGCAACATTGGAATTCTCTTGGTTTCTTTTTGCAAAATGCAATCCAAATGTTGCTACAAATAATTTGCTTTATAATATTCATTATTTCTTTTTGATGGTCTATTGAATATAATTAAGGCTTTCGCGTGACTTTTTGTTGAGGGCAGGATTTACGACGAACGAAGACCCGTGGATTCCTGTAAACCCCGAGTATTACAGGCTGAATGTAGAGTCAGAACGCTACCCATCATGCTGGTACTGCTCAACCCACCTGACCAATTTCAAGCAGCTGGTCCAGCTCAAAAAGGAATATGCGTTTATGTATGGACCTTTATCTACCTATACTCTCACCGATGATGTCTTCTGTTTTACCAGGTGAGCCAGAGGCCAAAAGTCCAACGCTCTGCTACGCCGGCTTAAGATTTTAATACCGTATTTTGAAGTTTGAAGTTTGATTCCTCTAGTTTTCGATTTTCAGTCATAAAACTCCATGTTAGAGATATTTCAAGTCCTATTTTCGCTCAAATATATTTTTTCTTGACATTGAATTTTTGACTAGAAAACATACTAGACTAAATAAGCCCAAAATTACTCCGAATTTATTTTTTTTCCAAAATGTGACCTCATTTTTAAACTAAGTAGACTCTCGCCGGAGGAGTTCAAATTAAACAGAAAATGAACATAATGGAAAGTTTCAGGAGTAGCATCTATGATAACAATTATTATAAGGAATAACTAAATAACAATACCTAAATAACTACCTAAATAACAATGCTAAAATTTAAATAAATTATAGCATCACGATTCCATTCCTTATATTAATTGAGAAAATGGACACCTTATGATGCTAAAAATTCTGCACTCGTATTTGTACTCCTTATTAAAAACCTCTACAAACCCCGAGCTTTCATCCAAATTGAAGGAGCCGTACTGTTTAGCTAGAGGTTATGGTTGATCTTTTAAAATCACGTGTGACCAACACGGTGTTGGTCGACCATCAAACTGAGTTTTTTTCTCATCCTATCGTTTCAGGGAAGATTCAGAAACGATATATGTGACAGTTATGAACGTGGGTACAAATTGGAGCGAAACTTTTGACATCACGAACGAGATTCCAGACTTGGCGTATGCTACCAGTAAAAATGTTGAGGTTTGGACCCCCAATCTGAACGAATGCAGGAGAAGCACGTATGTATCAATCGAAACCAAATATTCTCCAATTATTTCAACACAAGTGATGTTTTCACCAAAGTACCGAAGCAAAATAAGATTGTCAGTCGAGTGTCCGAAAAATATTCAATTAGGCACAAAATCCCGTTCATTTGCTTTGAAGTCGCATCCGATTAATTTTCATTTTTTTCAAAAATTATATTTAGTTTTCATGCAATTACGAGAGAAAACTTATTAAAAAATGAATGTTGATCCGAGGGAAGAGACCAACCTATAATGATGAAACTAAGCAACCGGAACATATCTCAATTGAAAATCCTTACACGAGACTTGAGTGCAATAGTCTGAGTCAACAAAGCGATGATGAAATGGCCAAATTCTGGATTCTGATTGCGGTGGTAAATTTCTGCTCATATTTCAGTCAGTCAAGACAAGTTTTGCGTCAAAAGAACGAAGGAAAATCCAACGGATTTTTGGGCAAAAACCATGATCAGGTCCTATTAAGGATAATATTATAAGGCAGAGAGTTTTATATCGTCGCAAACTGAGATCAATCGAATTCTTAGATAGAGAGAGCAAATGTACCATTGTAAGCAACTAGTTTTATCGCTGACATTCTGAATGCATTGTACACATATAAATGGTGTTTTTAACCTTTCTATTTTGAAAAATCTTCGCTATTATGCTGGGTATGATTTTTAATTTTCAGGAGGTTGTGTTTCTGTCGGATACGGTCAAACGGCTGGAGAATGCCCCCGAAGTCCGGAATCGTTCTCTCCTATATTAAAAATGACGCTGGAAAACACTTGCAAAAAGACCATGAGACCGAAATTCTGAGCAGCTGTGAATAGAACGGATGACTTCTAAGAGGAGAATATTAAGTCACCTATAAGCGTACAAGTAGAAATCAACCTCGCGGAAAACCATGTCGATGATTAGTATTTTATGTTGATTTATCAATTCTAATTATTGATCCACGATGATTCTTCGGTAAAATACAATAACTGATATTACTGATGAAATAGTACAATTCATTTCCTTTCAGGATTCGACAAATTTTCTCGCATACTTAAAAATGACGTCAATTTAGCTTGCCGATTGCGGCTGCAAAAGATTGCGCGAATGCCCCTTTTTTACCTTTTTGTAGATGCATAGGATTGCGCGAACCCTTCTGATACTGGAAACTCACATTTTTGCGCAAATATTCAATATTCAACGAGAAGCGTTAATCTGGATTGGCGTCGTTCGATGGATTGGCGCAATGCGAGAAGTATTCATGCAGTCTTCCAGGCGCTAATATGGGCTGGGTGCCGACCGCACTGTTCAGCGCAGTCTTGCAGGCGCTAATATGAGTTTGACGCCGGCCGCACCGATTATTCTAACTCGCGTTAGAATAATCGCGGCATTGAATAAGTGCTGAAAGTCCTATGCTGCGTTTCGACGCCGTATGTGCATTCCAACGTTGCCTCGTTACTCCCAAATAAATATTTTTTCCGAGAAAAGTTAGGAAAGTTCCTTTCAACCCACGGCTATTATTCAATCTTTTCACTTCATTTATCATCAGAAGGTAAGACATCGACGACTTGTCAAAAATCTAACCTAAACTAGCGGTAAAATAAAAATGCGTTTATTTCCCAACTGTTTCCTGTTTTGCCAAACCTCTACATTAAATTAACTTCATTTTACATTCGCGCTTTTCTGTAATCGATGTTAAGGTTTCTATTCGCGCAATCCTTTTGCTTTTTTCATGGAATCTTCATATATTTTCTATGACCTTTTGCGCAATCCTGGATTACTGGCCGATAGCCGTAGTCTGACACGGTTATCATAACGAAAATGACAATTAGGGGTCGATTCGAATCATTATCAAAATGCACGCGTTTATTGCCTTTTATCCCTCTTTTTTGAGTTTATAGTATTCAATAAATAATAGTTTTAAGGTCTTAATTTTGATTATTTTTTTTAAAGTTCCATGAATATACAGCAATTTTGAGGGTATACATCCAGCATAGTTATTCATTGTTGCAATTTTTATGACCCTGCGTGGTGCCTAGTACTGTAGATATTTACATTGTTTTGTCTTTTAGATGGGAAATTTTAAGAAAAAAGTGAGAAAAACTTATGTTTTAAAAGGAACAACGACATACATGCATATCTTCCTCGGCTTCAGAGCTATAAAGGATCTTTAAAAGGGGAATTTCTCTATTACGAAGCTCTCATTGTTTTGCAATAATGAGGGTTTCTATAGTTCACCTGCCAAGCCACAGGAATCTGAAACTATTCAGAGTAAAAAAAAGACTATTTTTTACAACCATTATGCTACCATTTTTTTGCTTTATTTACACACTGAAGATTCCATGCAACTATTCCGTGTAATAAAATCTGCTTCTCATTATTTTAATTTTTATTTTTATATTTGCTGCATCTCCAAGCATGTTTAAATATTTTCAGGCTCACCAGGCAAAAGTTCCATGGAATCTTCATAGTGTTTATAAAGCAAAAAAAAAAAAAAAAAAAAAAAAAATGGCAGCAAAATGGTTGCAAGAAATCTTCTCTCTGTCATTTTTATTTTATACTTGCTGCTTCTCCAAGCATGTTTAAATAATATTTAGAGAATTATACATATATTTTTAGTAAGCACCGGGATCAATTTGACACCTGTTTGACAGACTAGCTGGACTAAAATTAGCATTACTGCATTATGCGTTGCCTATTCTTCTATCCCATGTATTGGTTCTACCTTTTTCTCTTAAAAAAAAGCTGAGCACCATATTGCCTGGAAATTTTTTTGCAAATTTTCCCTTGAATATATAAAAATATACTCACAAAATGTTAAGGCAGAGTGTTGTTTGGTTTTCTGGAAGAAAAATCAAACACGAGGGGAAATCAAATAACATTATTGATGTATGCTGATTCTTGGTGATGCGTCCAATGTGATGCTGAAGCACACAACTCAATGTACAATAGTCCAGGCGCCTGGTAGCTAAAAATGAGGCTACCTGGAATTTTGGGTACACAGCGATTTTTTTGGCTTACTTTATGTTTTTTGGGTCGCTGAATCCGAATCTGAAGTTTCCGCACGCGTATCTGGTGAGCATTTTCCGCTATTTTGAAAAAATGGCCTAAAAAGGCCTTTTTTTGCGGTTTTTTTGATATAGCGGCTACGGATGAGGAAAAGTCCCGGATTTAGCTAATGTTTTGAATAGCTGACAAAATTTGGAAGAAAATGGTATATGAATATGCTAGGTTTGCTCAAAAATTGAGGAACCTCGGATTTCGGAACTTTAGAACGCTTCGGAACTTGGCTGACCGCGGCGAGCCGGATCGCGCGTTGACGGGTGCGCCGCGAAAACGTGAATAGGCGCGATGTTCACGATGCTGTATCTTCCTCAATTTTTAAGCAAACCTAACATATGTATACACCATTTTCTTCCAAATTATGTCAGCTATTCAAAACATTAGCTAAATCCGGGACTTTTCCTCATCCGTAGCCGCTATATCAAAAAAACCGCAAAAAAAGGCCTTTTTAGGTCATTTTTTCAAAATAGCGGAAAATGCTCACCAGATACGCGTGCGGAAACTTCAGATTCGGATTCAGCGACCTAAAAAACATAAAGTAGGCCAAAAAAATCGCTGTGTACCCAAAATTCCAGGTAGACTTACCAGGCGCCTGGACTACAATCCGTATCGTCATCAGTTTTGTGCATGATTAACTTTTTGCATCTTCGAATTTTGAAGGCGCTTCATTTGCAACTTATCTACATCACACAAGGCAAGGCGAGTGTGAATATGTAATCGATTGAACTGCTATATGTATGCCCCTGGTGACAAATTGCTTTCGTACTGCTGAATAACTTATGCCACTGAACTCATGCCACTGAGTTCGTGTTATACTTCCTTGATGTAACTGTTTCTGTTGAATTGTTGAAATTGTAACTCGGCAATGATGCTAGTAAACTTCTCCAGCTGCACTTGAACTTTTGCCGAAAAATAGGAAGATTTGGTGAGCACCAGTGGCGCGGCATGCATTGCGATACATAGATCGATCTGTCATTCAAACCTGCGGAAAAGGATCGATAAACATGAGGTTCGCAACGAGCACCTCAGTAATCGATTCTTTCAGATGGCTCGAGGTTCATATGAAGAAATATTGATAATCTATCATTCACGCCTCGCCACTGGTGAGCACATGCGACATCAAACATGTGTCATGTTCAATACGCACAGGTGTGTTGCGGCGCTGAACACCGGCACAACGCACGGATCATTACGCAAAGCAGCACGCTTCGCTACGTTGTTGATCTAGGTCAGGTCGCAATGAAGAGATCCTCCTAACTTTTTGGTAAAAAGTAGGGACAGAGACATACAATAGAGATCCTCCATTGGTAAAGTGACGCAATAAAGGAATAAGCTCTTACTTTCGAGACTCCAACAATAATCTATATCATATTCAATTGTTTACCTTCTTCGCAGCAAAGAACTGCTGTTTCTAGCTCATCTGTAAAAGCACTATTTGCAAGGGGAAACATGCTGAAACCAGTAACATTATTCGGTAGTGGCAAGGGGGGCAAATGTCCCCTCCCTGCGTTGGCATAGAAAAACGAAAACAAATTGATCAAATTACTGAAAACTTGGTTTTTTTCTATACTTATGTATCACGTTAGGGGTAATATTAGGTCACCCCCCTCCTCGACAGGTTTTGGTGAAATGGCGTTACAGAGTACATGTTTGTTCGAAAATGACAAAAAGCAGTAGTTCCTTGTTTCAAACTATAGTCTATTGGTGACAGTCTGTGCGTTGATTTTGGCAAGATTTGACAGACAGCCTAACTGAATTTTACGGTGCTAGATATGGTAATTTATTACAGAAAAATGAAGGGGCAAAACGCTTGAAAACTCTCTGATGATTCTATCAATGGCGTAAAGAATATATCCTTCTCAAGACAGAATATTCGCCGATTTTTTTTTTTTTTTTTTTTTTTTTTCTTTTTTTTCACGAGAGTAACAGATAGATAGAAATAATACAACGCGTGATATTGTTAGTCTGATTCTGCTTAGTACTGTCCGTTTGATGATTTACACGTCCAGTATAATGATTGATGACTGGGCTGATCCATATTCGTGAGATCACGTAAAGGCGATCACTTACAGGCGATGCTAGACTTTCAAACCTTTGGTTGCCGACAAAATCAATACAGATTAACAGGAACCAAACACAGAGCACGCCAGAACGGCCACTTTCCGCCGTTAAACCTTTTTCTTTGATCACGATCCGGTATTTCGTCCTGCTCAGTTAAACAGTTAGAGCTCAACATTTAAGAACTCAAATGTCGCATGAAGACAGGTTTGCGTTGCGTCAGACTTTCATTTCTGAGAGAGTAAGTTCAGGTTTTAAAGTAAATGTCTTTTTGGAATAATAATCTGGGAGCTAGAACTGCGGAAAAAGTCTGGAACTGGAAAAGAGTCCCCGGGAACGCGGAACGTTTGATAAAAAGTATGCGTACAGAATATTGAGGAGTGAATTTAGTTCATATTGTCAGCGTGATTGGCTGTGCCCCTTCCGCGCACCAAAGTTATTACTTTTCGCTATGATGGGGCTTGATTTTCAGAATTGTTTTTTGTCGCAAGCACGATTCAAATTTTTCTGCGAACCCGCGCGGTCGCCTTTTATAAAATGCGGAGCTGCGATGAGTCTCGTTCAATCACATGTCGGGCCACGGGCGCGGGATCTGGCGCAGATCCGTTCGTAGCTTTTGCGCGGACGCGGAAAGTTATGTTGGTGACATGAAGCTTTTGACAGGGATCACGAAAAGTTCTCTCATCACCGTGGGACTTCTTGCGGTCATCGCGGTGGGACTTCCCGGGTGCGATGGATACGGCATCCGAGACAAGGAAGACCCCAAGTGGTGGCAAAACATGGTCATGTACCAGATCTACCCGCAGTCCTTCTACGACACTGATGGAGACGGATTTGGCGACCTAGAAGGTAAGGAGTCGCTTATAAAATACGTCACGGTAAAACTTTTAAGTTTTGAATCCCGCACTACCCCCATGGCGCGATTCTACACTATCCCTTGAAAATACATAACGCCGACCCCCCCCCCCCCCCAAAGAAATCTCTGACAAAATGCAGTTTTCCCTTTCTTTTTTCCATCGTGTTCCTTCGTCACAACGAAAGTTTCGACAGGAAAACATATAGTAGACATTAATTCTTTACTAAACGAGGAACCAACGAAAATCAATGCTTTCTTAAAATAGATGAATTGGATTGCATTTTGCAAAAAGGAACGAGGAGCAATGCAATGTTGGTAAGATTGTACAACTTCATCCATTGCAATATAACTATTTAAATCCTGAAAAAATATGAAATTTACATGATAATTTTTGTCATAAATTCACAGTTTTTAGCGATTAAAATAGAAACTGTTATACGAGGGTCATCCAAAAAGTAAGTTCACCCCTTTCATATCTCCGAAACTAAAAGGGATAAATCAAATCGGTAAAAAATCACTTCTTACTTATATCCTCAGCTCTCCATAGGTACCAAGATTTTTAAATTTGGACCACTGGTTGCCGAGTTATTCGATTTTTACGTGAACAACTCCCGGCCAGTTCCGTCCACCAAACGATGCGCTGCGATTCGGCCGTCATGCTACCTGAATTGACTGTGTTCCCCACACATCTACGTAGGAATAACCAACTCAAATATTCTAAGATTGGCTTTAAAACAATCTTACCTTATTTTTCGACGTAATTTCCGTTCCTATACATGCATTTTTCATAGCGTTTCTAAAGCCTCTTAATGCCGTTCTCAAAGAACACTTTTGGTTGACTCTTGAACCAGCCATTGACTGCTTCCATCACCTGCTGATCGTTCTCGAAGCGCTGGTCACCTAGGTGCTTCTTGAGTTGCGGAAAAATATGATAGTCACTCGGGAAAAGGGCTGGAGAGTATGGAGGATGAGGTGACACCTTCCACGCAAATTTGTCCAACAAATTTTGGGTCTCTTCCGCCGTGTGAGGTCTGGCATTATCGTGAAGGACTAGGGGACCACGAGACAAGAGACCCGGTCGCTTGTTTCTTATTGCCAATCGCAACGAATTCAATATTCCACAATACCGTGGTGCATTGATTGTACACCCTTTCTCCAAATAATGGACGAGAAGTACTCTTTGAGAGTCCCAGAAGACAAAAGCGACGCGACAGCGCGCGGTGCATCTCATATCAGCGCGTCGTTTGGTGGACGCGCGGAACTGGCCGGGAGTTGTTCACGTAAAAATCGAATATCTCGGCAACCAGTGGTCCAAATTTAAAAATCTTGGTACCTATGGAGAGCTGAGGATATAAGTAAGAATTTATTTTTTACCGATTTGATTTATCCCTTTTAGTTTTGGAGATATGAAAGGGGTGAACTTACTTTTTGGATGACCCTCGTAGATCATCGGGTTTTTCTTCGCCCAGACAAAGGAAGCTGCACAATCTTAGCAACATTGCAATGCTCTTGGTTCCTTTTTTCAAAATGCAATCCAATTTTGCCGCAAAGAAGGAATTCTGCTGAAAAATTTCCAAAATGAAGAATGTCCATACACTCGCAATAAAAAAGAAAAAAAGTATGATTTTATCTCAGCTCTACTTCGCCTATCCCTCTGCACGGAAAATAGAATGGTCGTACACAAGGTAACGTACGTACCTCGTTTTTCGCTATACATGTCGGAATATACAATCCGGTTCATCCAGAAACAGTTCAAGTTTTGTCATGACTTTTGCATTTTTGAGGATGGAGCACTAGTCACCACAGGATTACATTTTACAGTATAAGGATCCACTATTTCTGGCCCATTTTAGAAACAACATACATGCCATTGGTTACCCTATGTAGATATGTGCTTCCATGGTAGAGCCAGAGATAGTGGTTCCTTATTGCAAAATGTAATCGATTTAATAGTGAGCAAATAATGTCAGGCAGTTTCGTACCCGCTACCTGTCTATTATTTTTGTGTCTTTTTCTTTCGAATTAAGTCAGTGTCTAAATTCCTCTAGTAACTATTAGAATGCAACTTGAATCTAACACTGTGAACAATATCTCATTCGCAGGAATCAAAGTAAAAATTCCCTATCTTTGTGAGCTGAACGTGACAGCCATTTGGATAAACTCATTCTACGAGTCACCAATGAAAGACCACGGTTACGATGTCTCTGATTTCAAGAAAATTCACCGCAAGTTCGGTACCATGAGCGACTTTAAAGCTCTTATGACGAAACTTGACACGAATCCTTGCGGTGATAAAAAAGGTATTGTCATACTTTGCACATAAATCTATCGGCATGATCTGTTTGCATTTTTCTTTTTTGGATACATTTCCTTACTAATTTTAACTTGATTATTTGCAAGAATTCAATGATCCTTGTGCTTAAAAACCAAGTTTAATTGAAGAGAAGCAAGCATATCAAGATCTGAGACCGAGAGATCTATACTGAATGCCACTGGATAGCTTGAGATCATTGGCTAGTGCTTGATTCATCCATGAGACTCAATTTTAGATACATAGTCCAGTAAGGGAAATATCATAAAAAATCGAATCCCAACTCTTAATTTTTTACCGGATAAAATATGCAGCTATTGAAGCGCAATCCTTCCTAAGCTCATCTCACTTTCACCTGAAGTTTCCAAAATATTTTTCTGATCAACTTTGTCCGGGTGCATTCCGTATCAAATGAAAGGAAAATATGAAAAGTTCTATTTTCAAGGCTCTATCAAATCTGAAACATGAAAATAAATAAAACGAAAACTGAGATTTGCAACATTGCAATTGTAGATATATCTTTGTTGACAGTGGCCATGGATTTAATATGTAGGCAACCTCTAGAAATTTTGGCCAAATTGCGAAGGAAATTATTAATGACATGGAGAATTCGATTCCTTTTCAACCCTTTTCATTCAGGTTTTAATTAATCAAATTAAACTTTGCAAAGTTGCCATGAAAGTAAATGAATCCTTAGGGGCTCTAATCTCTTCATTTCGTCTTCAGAATCTTAAGGGAGAAATTTTAGGCCCTCTTCGACTCGATGACTGTATTAAAACTAGCAGTCCTCGAATGCCACTCTGTAATCTGTTAAAGCACAGAAAGCCCAATAGCGCAAATAATTTTTCTTACCGTAAGGACGACTCAATTATTTTATTACAAATCAAAAACTCTATAAGTTACCCTTGTTTTTTATTTATTTAATCCTTGGGTTTTAAAAAAGATGTATGTAAATCCTCTTAATTTGTGTCATACCCTATACCTCACGGTTTTCAGAGATGAGAGTGATCATGGATTTCGTGCCCAACCATACAAGCAAAAAACACGAGTGGTTCCAGAAGTCAATCGATCGGGTGCCTGGATACAACGATTACTACGTATGGATGGATCCTAAAGGATGGGAGAATGGAAAACCAATCCCTCCCAACAACTGGGTAAGCGTTTACCGTTCCAAATACAGACTGAATTATTACAAATGTACGTATTTTCGGGAAAAATTGTGTTTTTTTTGTCTATTAGTCACGCTGTTATTCAGTCAGCCCGTCAAAGCTGTCAAGCTGTCAAGCTGTAGTGTCATCCTCTTATGAAAAGCTCCCATCAAAAGAGCAAATTCGTGGATATATACCCGCCACCGCGCTGGGAAGTATTTTTCAATAATGGGGGCGTTAGCGTTACTCATGCATCGACTATCCTTATCAAATAATAATCTAAAGCAGCCACATTACTCGCTAATCTACGCTCTGGTTGATTTGATTTTTGAATTATGCAACTATTCGGCCTCTGAAGCAAGGCTAGGAGGTATCTTTATACAATGAAGGCGTTTCTTATGCGTCGACCCAATTCATCAAAGAATCATCTTAAGCAGCCGCAATATTCCCTAATCTACATTCTGCTGCACCGTTGATTTGATTTTTAATGATGTAACAATTCGGCCTCTGAGGCCAGGCTTAGAAGAATCTTTTAACAATGAAGGCGTTTCTCATGCGTCAATACACTTCATCAAAGAATTATCTGAAGCAGCCGCATTACTCGCTAATCTACGCGCTGGATGATTTGATTTTTAAATGATGCAACTATTCGCTTTCTGAGGCCAGGCTGGGAAGTATCTTTTAACAATGAAGGCGTTTCTCATGCGTCGACCCACTTCATCAAAGAATCATCTGGAGCAGCCGCATTACTCGCTAATCTACGCGCTGGTTGATTTGATTTTTAAATGATGCAACTATTCGGCCTCTGAAGCAAGGCTAGGAAGTATCTTTTTACAATGAAGGCGTTTCTTATGCGTCGACACACTTCATCAAACACTTATCTGAAGCAACTTCATTACTCGCCAATCTACGTGCTACTACACAATTTTTGAATGATGCGACTATTAAACTTCTGAGGCCGCACGCTGGGCGGTATATTCTCAAAATGAAGATCAAAGAATCGTCTGTAGCAGCCGCATTACTCGCTAATCTTTGCTGCCACAATTTATTGAGTGGTTAATGGAATGATGCAATTATTCCGCCTTTGAGATCGCGCCAATAAGTATCTTAGCACGATTAAATCGTTTCTTATTTGTCGTCACTTTCCATCGATGAATGATGCCAAGCAAACGTATTATTCACCAGTTTCCGCCGCTACACTCTGTTGATTGGGGTTCGAAATGATACATCTATTTGGCCATTGAGGCCATGCCGTGCCGCGTGCCGTCCACATAGGAAGAGGCGCCAACAACGGCTCTTCCTTTTCAAAGGAAGACGCGAGACGCCACGCCAATGAGAATAGCTTTCTCATTGAATATTTAGCTTCAAAGGATGATTTCCTTTCCAAAGAGGCGCCTGTTCATCTTCATTCTTACACGGAAAGAAAAACACGCTTATTCGACGGTTACCACGGTAATAATGTCACACGGGATTCCACGGTGGTGGAACCGTGAATTTTGGTAATATTATTGATGAGCACAGTAGCATAACCATGCTCATGATAGTATGTCTGTGCCCACAGTAATATTACGGTGAACACGGTCATATCACCGTGCTCATCGTTACAAAAATCAAAATCCACGGTTTTACAACCGTGGAATCCCGTGTGACATTACCACCGTTGTAACGGTAGAATGACTGTGTTTTTTTCGCGGTGTATTTTTCCAACCCTTATCTCCTCTCTTGTTTCTCTTCTTCCCTTCTTTTTCTTCCTATACTGTTTTCTCCTCCCTCTTTTCAATTTTCCTTGTTCTCTTTCTTCCTTTCTCGCTTTCTTCCTCTTTCTTATTTCCTCCCCCCCTTTTTTTAATTTTGGTACCTTTGGCAATACGGCTCTTGGTTCCGTCGCTTTCATCGCTGCATCCTCGCTATGACACTGATAACACTCTCACATTGCACATTTGCACTACATTTTGCAAAAAGGAACCACTATTTTTAGCCCGTTCATAGCAGTATCTATCTGTATCAAAAACACATACGCTGTTTTTAAAATGAGCCAGAAATTGTAGTTCCTTATTGCAAAATCTGGTCTATTTGTGTAATCGAAAACAGTGACCTTTTCCATCACTGCATGACTTATAATCATTTTTGTGGCTGAATCAGAGCTCCTTTCCTGCATACAATATTGTGCTCCTCTAATTTTGTGTTATTTTCTAGTTTCTTTTTTCAAACCAAAAACTTATGGAGAGAAATTTTCTCGTGCCTATGAATTGTATAAATTACATATAATTTATTTAAGCACATATTTTTTTTAAATCAATAATTTCTTCCATTCCTACATTTATTTGTCAGGCATCGGTCTACAGTCCCAGAGACAAAGGGTCCGCATGGGAGTGGAATGAGGGGCGACGACAATTTTACCTACACACTTTCACGAAGGCTCAGCCGGACCTAAACCTTCGTTTTTCTGAAGTCAGAGATGCGTTAAAGGTTCGTTGGAATTTAATATTGATTATAGTAACAACTGCCGTTATCATACAAAGGCCTAGACATTTAAAAAATACATGATAAAGGAATTAGTAAGAAAGGAGGTTTTTGATAATCGTGCGATCACGGATATTTGACTTGTAAGAAAAGGTGGAGTTAAAAAAAAAAGAAAAAAATTTGCAAGACACAAAGTTCAAAGAAAGAAAAAAAACCAGTTCGATGTCTAAAATGTCAATTTTTAATTTTCATTGCTGAATCTTTTCTAATACTCTAAAGAGCTTTTCGTCAAAATTTCAACTCTTAATTTGCATTATTAATGGCGTCCAAGTATATTCACCATCAAATTTGAGAAAATACATACTTAGGTGCATTACTCTTTTTAGTGGCCCATTAGGTCTCGATACACGATCAAATTCCGAACCAATTTTGATCAGAGTAGACCAGTTGATGATTGATGGTCACCATTTAACAGTCCTGATTTCAATTGATCAACATTGAACTGCGTCGTCAAATTTTTATGAGAATGGAGTGCCACCATTCATCATTTTTTGCCACACGAAACATTTCTGCCAGGTTTTCATTTGAAAATTAGGCGAAGTAAAGATTTTAAAACTGATGACTTTCCACACTTTGATGGTAATTGGTTCGCCGGGAATTCGATCATGTATCGAAGCCTATTGATCGTTACGATAAGGTATGAAGCAATGTGACCTCAGGCTCTCAATTAGTCTTGTCAAAATCACCAATTCCGATCTCCATTAGTTTGCGACGTGTTTCGGATATTTGCAGGATATCATGAAGTTTTGGTTGGATATGGGAGTAGACGGCTTCCGAATGGGCGCCGTGGCGCACCTCATCGAGGATCCACAATTCCGGGACGAAAACCCTTGGTGGGATCACAGACACACGCAAAACCTACCACAGAACTACGCAGTGATCAAGGAGTTCCGACGATTCTTCGATGAATACGACAAAGTAAACCACCGAGTCACGTAAGTACTCATGACATGCACCATTTAATCAACGTGTAATCAAAATAAGTTGGACGCACTGATTTAGCAAGTTTATCATCAACAGGAACAGAAATCCACTAGATGTTAAGTTCCCTGAGGATCATACATTGTATAATCAGGACTCCTAAGATCACTTGTGTATGTCGCAGAAAAACTTTTAGAGGTTTTAGAAACTTACAGAAACTTGTAGAAAATGCCGAAAAGCTTCGACCAAAAAACTAAATCAATAAAACCATTTTATAAAAGTAAGCTCTTGCACATTTTTTTTTTAGCAATTTGGCTACATTTCTACCTAGCAAGAAACTTTTCCCTCCGTAAAAACATGGTAGTAACAGACTTACTCAGGAAGGCGTGTAAAGGGATCCTCAGTTGGATTTAGATCGGACAAGCAACTAACTCTATGACAAAGCGTGGATTATCACAAAAACTGAAGGCGCTCCAAGCCTAGATCGATGTGCTTGAATGGCATTACCCATCAAAATTTCATTTTACCGATGCGCATTATTGCGGTTTATTGAAAAAACACGTGAACCAATTGCAGATTGCCGGCGATTGCTAATTGCCTACGACATATCCACGGTATAAGAGTGTGAAATCACATTATCTCGTTTGCGGTGTCTGAAAATCTCCGCCTCTATGTTATTTTTTTAAAGGAGAAAAAATTGACTTCATTCCTTGAAGTTTTTGCAGAATTGTTTTCGTACAGAGAAGGAAAATCACGGCAGTTTTAAAGAATTACCGTTGAGTAGTTTGCCTTTTAAAACATTAAGTATGACAGGAAATCTGCGACGTCGCAAACCGAGTTATGTGATTGACGGCTTACACAGTCGATATACCAATCTCTTCCTGGAGCAACCTTGACACCGTGTCATTATTATACTGTTTTATATTTTTCTTTTGATACTTTATCGACAGATTCATGGCGGTGGATGCATACGCATCGCAAAGAGACGCCAGACGGTACTACGGCACATTTAAAGCACCTGGTGCCCACTATCCACTCAACTATCTTCTCCTCACAGATTTCAACGCAGACACGGACGCTGTCAGACTGAAAAGCTCCATTGACGATTACTTACGTCACCTCAACGATTTCCAGCTTCCCAACTGGTTGGTGAGGGCTCCGATTTTTCTTACTCTCGTTGAAAACAATATACCAATGACTGAAGTCAAAAACATCCCCAGCTCTTTTTGGACCCCGTTTGGCAGAAAAGAACCAAGCCACATCAGCTATTGCCAAGGTTAACTGAGCAGTTTAATTTTTTCAAGAGAATATGCAGAAAATTCACTGAAAGAACAAAAAACCGCACAACCGTTTTCATGTAAAAAAGTCACCTAATTGCCCGATTGCATTTGACAGTAGCTGATGTGGCTGGGTTTACTTCTGCTTAACGTGGTCTGATAGATGTGACTTCGCCGATTTCTGATCATAATTACATATATTTCTTATTTATAAAAAAATTCTTCATTTGTCCGAAAATGTATTCTAAAAATTTCAAGGAGGAATTTCGGTCAGTTTCCTTTTAAAAAATAAAACATAAGAGGAAATGTTTTAATGTTGTCCACGGAGATGTGCATTTTCTGACTTTGGCCATCAATACGACCGCCTATGGAAGAAAGAACTTTACAAAGAGGAAAGAGTTGGTGACCTACACCAGCAGTATGGCTGATTTCATCCCACTTAATCCAGTCGATGCAGCCCACCAAAATTGTTTGTTCTGTTCACCAACTATGTTTGGCACTACTTTAATCACATTTTAACACGCATCGTTTGCTTTATGGATCGGTGACCATTTTTTTTTCAGTCAGGAAACCACGACTGGTCACGAATCCCATCCAGGCTGGAGGCCTCCACTTCAGTGGATTTGGTCAACATGTTGAACTTGCTTCTGCCTGGCTCAAGCTGCGTGTACATGGGAGACGAGATAGGCATGGACAGCTATTGGAACATCGACAAGGACAAGCGCCGATCCGAGCATGTCGACGACTATCGTATGCCCAGCAGAACACCCTTCCACTGGAACAAAAGTCAAAACGCAGGTTTGCTACTGCTTAAACCAAAAGTATGACGGAGGAAGACAAAACACTGGGAAAAAAACACATTGGATCTAGAGTCCAGACTCTTGAAAACATTGACAAGAAAAAATACTTTTAAATCAATCGAATTTTTGCTTAAATCAATACAAAATCCGCTCTAATTAAGAGGCTTTGGTTCTTGATTTAAGCTAGATTCTGATTGAATCAAGAGTACTTTTTCTGGTCGATATTTTTAAGAGTCTGGACTCTAGGTCCAATGTGCTTTTTTCCAGTGAAGGAGAAATAAAATATAAAGAGAGATCCAAAAGTCCAGTACCTCCAGCACCAGCATCAACCCTCTTGTCACACATGAACAAATTGAGATAGAGACTTGAATTTGTGTGATGCTCTCTAGGACGAAGGAAACGACTTTTAGGACCCCCAAAGCTCAATGGGGATTCCTCTGCAAAGGGACAAGATCTATAAGGGTAATAGGGATGGTGCGAGACTTTTTGATCACCCTGTGCATCACATATAGATATATTTATAGATACAAATTTTTATAGAGTAGCCCGAGACAATGGTAACTGTAGAAAAACAAAGGGGGAAAAACGGGAAACAAGGCTGACTCACACACTTAAAAAAAAAAAAAAAAAAAAAAAAAAAAAAAAAAAAAAAAACCGAGGCGTTTCGACTCAAAACTGAGTCATTTCAGTCAAAAAAATTACAATAAAAATTTAAAAAAACGATGAAAAACATGAGCACGGCGTGGTGGTGGTTCTCAAATCCCGGCCACCACCATGTAGGGCTCAGGTTTTTCATCGTTTTTTTTGGTTTTTTTTGGTTTTTTTTTTGTTGGCGCGTATACGTAGTATACCGCCTTTGCGATCGTTTCGAACCCTGCTCGATACAATAACCGAGTCCCTTAGTTCCTTACCGAAAAGTGACTACCGCGAACTTCTGAGATTTTCCAAAGCGTGTAAAAAGTTTATTTATCCATCAATAATTATGATTTAAAGTTGTTTCTCATTCTGGGGCTCATTAGTTTATGTGCAGTGAATACCAAGAGTCTACGTTACTTGGTTTTTTCAAAAAAAGCCTAAGAATGCGACGCGCTGATTTAAATTATGCATATATAAGCAGAATCAAGCGAATTGATTCGAGGATGGCTGAGCAGGTCGGCACTCTCGAAATGAGAATTTAACTCCTCCGTTTTGTTCAAAACGTTGCTTTGACAGATCTATAACCTCGATTATACTTTTCAAAAGTTGGTACCCGTGCTCTGATAGTGCTGTTCATCTGACAACATTGTCAGTGTCAGCTGATAAAATGTATATTTTCACAGTGCAATCTGTGTAAGTGCAATCTGTGATGAGCCTCGAGACTCATTAGACCATTAGCTAAACGTGGCTCATACAGGAATCCACTTACCCCTCTCTTTCCCACGCTCCTGCTCACTGCGTCGGCGTCTCGACGAACAATAGCTAATGACGGTTGCCAAGCGATGCCGGGATCCTCAGCCCCTCGCCCAATTACTTACGCTTCATTAACCATTTCACCGTCACGCTAGGATTCGTCCAATTTTCAAAAAAAATTGTTTCGCGAGTTTTTAGCAATTTTTTCCTTACTCTCCGTTAAAACACGAATTAAAAGAGGTCTCATTCATAAAAATCGGCCAAATAGAAGAGAAGTTACAGTATTCGAAATCCGAAGAAATCAACAAAACTTCTCCAAACAAAAAATAAAATGAAGGGGAGGGGGGGAATGTATAAATTACAATTTCATATGATTGACCTCAGAATGTGACAAGCAATTCAATTATAAAAAGGAGAAAAAATTGAGTGAAATTACAAAAAATTAGCCTCTTGCAAGGGGCTTCCTTGTATGAGTTTTGACCTGAAGACAAGTAAATCCCGTTATATTATTAAAACGAAATTGACTCCATAGTTTAATGCCTTAGTTTCTTGAATACGATTATTTTAAGCACTCGATTTATATCAGCAATTTTACCCATGAGGTGATTTCCTGAGAGCTGATAATATCACGAATTTCTCATAGAGCCCTTCAAAAATGGCTTGCTTTTTGGGCAGCCGATTCGGCCATCAAACCGAGGTTTAAATGGAAGCTGATAATAACACAAAGCTCTGAGAACAATTTTAAGATGAGAATAGGAACGGTTTGTAAATAACGAGGAGAGGCGGGCATTCTGTTCAGCATATCGATACATAAGTATTTTCACACGTAGAATTCAATTTTCACGTCAGGGAGTCGACATATTTTGATTTTTTCGATTTTATACGGGAAATTTATGGTTTTTCGGGATTGAAATTACTTACAATTGTTTCATGAAAAATGAATGCACCCAAAATGACTATAGCATTTTGACTTTCACATACCTACGTGCACTCACTAAATTGATTGGTAAATTCAAAGAGTGGGTACATCGACCTGGTATATCAAGTTTCTGCGATTTTTTACGGCAAATCGGTAGATTTTCGGGATGTTGGATTGCTTACTTTCAATTCATGAATGAATAAAGCATGGACATGGTTGAGCTTCTTTGCATGAAAAGACGTTTAAAATAACAAAATCAAGACATATTTAATACAATTGCATTTATATCGAGTCAATTTCTTTTCAATAATATAACGGGATTTATAATACCGGTGATTTGGGTATTTTAGCCCCAAAATACCTTTAAATCGACTTTATCTTCTAGGAATTCGACAGAATTTTTCCTTTCTTCGCTTAAATTTTTCCGTACCACTTTTCTTCAAGAATCTGATAAGATTTTGCTTGAGGCGGATCAAAAAACTTAAATTTGTTCGAATAGCTTTCTAGATTCACAATACACGGTCTCGTCAAGGTGCGTCGTTGACCTTGCAGTGTTGGATCGTGAATTCTCTTGTTGTGCTGCTTGCCTTTTTTGAAATCTCTGTAAATGAAAACTAAAGGGGTTGATATGTGCGAGTTAATGACGCGCCTTATCAACACATTGTGTTGGAGTTCACTGCTTGTTTTTTTTTTGTTTTTTTGTTTTTTTTTTTTTAAATTTTCATTGTAACATTTCCGACTGAAAATGATTGAGTTATGTGTCGGAACGTCTCGGTCTTTTGAAATTGTGTATTTTAGCCTTGTTTCCCGTTTTTCCCTCGTTTTTCTACTGATATTTTTATAACCGTCCATTCCTTTAAGGGATTAATGTTTCCGATGCAAACTTTTGCCAGAGCAAAAAAAGAGTTGTGCATGAAGAAAAATGACTGAAAAATCACGATTGACGTATTACCCTGGTAATAATGAGCGTCAGGCTGAGGATAGCTGCTTAATGAATCATTTTGACGTCAGCTTGAAACCGCCTGACGTCAGTCCGAAGTTAGCTAAAGTCAGTCAGGTAGGAGGTGTTTCATAAAGCACCCTAAACTTAGCCGGATCTGATGCAGTGGCGTGACGTGAATTGCGATACATCAATTGTTATGCCGTTTAAACCTATGGTAAAGAATCGATTATAAAGGTGTTTGCTGCGAAAACCATTTTTATCGATCCTTTTCCATAGGTTTAGCTGACAGATCAATCGATATATTGCAAAGCACGCCACGCCACTGATCTGATCCGGATTAGTCCGGTCTAAACCGGCACATTTTCATTAGAGGAAAGTCTTGAGTTTACTCCTAACTTCACAATTCACGCAATAAATTGGCTCAGTTTTGACTTCCCTACTACAAACATAATTTCTTTAAACTGATAGAGCCTTCACGCGAAACTAAATGGCCGCCGTCATGTGACACATGTCCTCAAATAAAAACATGCAGGCAGTAAAAAAGTTGAAAATACATCTGCTGAGGCATTCGTGTATTAAGAAAATGTCTATTTAACTAATGAAAACTTGGATATTGAAGATGATTTGACAGCATCAACGAATTTTACTGTGACGTCACCAAAAGGTGCTCTGATGGCACAATGGTCGCTATTACAATTGAAATATGATGGCGTTAACGCCATCATATTTTGCCTGGTGATGTCATCACCAGTTACCCCGATGACAGAATGAGCATGTGTCAATATTGTTAACAGAAGTTTGAACGTTACCAAAATTAGTTAGTCGCGTAAAAATGTTGATTTCTTTTTGAACATTTTTGATAGATATATCGTATCTGATTTTGGTTAATGAGTTATTTTATGTTGAGTACAGGTTTTACAACGAACAAAAAACCGTGGCTTCCTGTTAATCCCGAGTTTTACAGGTTGAATGTAGAGGTAGAACGCAACCCACCTTGCGAGGAATGTTCTACCCATTTGAGAAATTTCAAGGAACTAGTCCAGCTTAAAAAGAAAGATGCTTTTGTTTATGGACCTTTACATACCTACGCTCTCACCGATTTTGTTTTCTGTTTTACCAGGTGAGCAGGTAGTCAATAGTCCTATACAATTCGTGATCAAAAATGGCGATCGATTGTTTCCGGTAATTGTTATTGTCTTCCAAGATTTTTGAATGGGCATCCTGAATGCCTTCAGCGTCTGTTTGAAACTTGATCCAATATTTGAAATTCCTAAAAAGTCACACAAGAGGGAGTTCATACAAAGCATTTTTGGAAGAAAAATAATCATGATTTTCTCGATAGATCCAAATCTAAAAGTAATTCGACCGATTTTTCTTAATTGGGCAGAAGTATCTTTATTCCCTGATGAAAAAACCAATAAATTCATACTTTGTGCCTAGAAGATATGGCTTCCATTTATGACTGCATGCTAGTCAACTTTCAAGCTAAATTGCTTTCTCGATTCTTCGTTTCAGGGAAAACTCCAAAAAGATATATGTCACATTGATGAACTTGGATAAAGAGTGGAGCGAATCTTTTGACATCATGGATGCAATTCCAGAATTGACACATGCCATCAGCGACAACGTTGAAGTTTGGACCCCGAACTTGAACGAATGCAAAAAGAACACGTATGTATCAGTCTAAATATTCCCCAATTATAAGATACACATCGACGGGTTTTATCAAAGAACCGAAGCATACTTAAGATCGTCAGCAGCAACGGTTGCAGTCAGAAGTCCCCAAAAATCTATTTTTGCGACACGGAAACTGTTCCCGCCACAGCGGATCCACCAGGTATTTGGAAACTCGGAAGTTTCCCCCGCAATACGCACACGGACAACACGCTTTGCACCGCGGCGTATTGTCTCTCTCCGCGGCGTTTGTTCCTAGCGAACTTCGCCCGACCGCCGCCTGAGGGCGCTCCGCGCACCACGCTTTCTCGCGATCAGCTGACTGTACCGGTCTCTCTGTCCTCTATGTAGGTCACTAGTGCTTCTGTGCTTGTCTGGTTTGTCACGTCCTGCTTGTACGTCGAAGCTGCTTGGAGTTTAGCTGTTCCGCATCCTGAGGATTTCTTTATTAGCATTCTGATTCTTTCGCTTTCTTATTAGCACTTTCTTCCTTTATTAGCTGTACTGCACGGTAAGCCGCATTTTTCTTTTGTCACTACCGCCTCCTTTGCCACCACATGTGGAGACCTCGGCCTTGGAGCCCACCGCTGTTCATCACCGCCGCACCGCCGCATGGCCTCATCTTCCCAAACAAAAAGGGTTTTGGGAAGATGATCGGCTGAGCGCCATCACGTTTAGGTTCGGGGGGATTCAGTTTTCGGAGAGAGAGGTGACCGCCTATATACAGTCCACTCATATTTTTTAGCTCAGCCCTGACGCTACATTTTGGTCCCTCGGGCCTTTGATTGAGACAGCATTTTGATCATCGGCATTAATTTTAAGGCAGCATTCCTTTTCCATTGAGCATGTTAAGCCATCATTTTGAGTTCCATCGTGTCTGAGTTTCACCTCTTAGAAGGCTGCACCTTCTTCGAGGCCACGTTCCCCCGCAGCTCAGCACGGCCTCAGATGACCTCAGTCGTACATGTGTGAGGTTAAAGTTGATTTTATTACCTAGGATATTACTAGTCTTCTTCAAGATTAACGAGTTCACCCGCATTCTAGTAAAAATCAGCTCACCGCAACCGCAAACCGCATTTTTAGTTCTCTCAATTTGGCTCAATGTATAACCTCACTGTCTCTGCACATGGCTGTGAGCAGCTTGTGAGAATTTTTTTGTCATTGTGGGTGCTTGTAGCTCTCTCACCCTCTACTTTCTCACCTGCTTATGCAGCGCTAGGATAATTTTCATCATTCATTGCAGTGAGGTCAGTTATTTTATGCTCCGTTCTCGCCTCGCCTCCTCTCCGAACGTTCCTCTCCGAACCTAAATATCTCCGCATATCATCGTAACTTACCAGTTATCATTTTGTAGTGAGTGCTATCATTAGTATACTTGCTTATCCTGTGTGCTTGTTTTGCATTTTGGGTGTGCTTAAGCTTAGTATTTTCAACTTGGGCATCCCTTATCAGTGCACATAGTATTTCATTGTTTTTCTCTGCATGGACAAACATTCCATAGGGTTACACCGCACGCATTAGTTCCTCAGCTCGCCGCAGTGTTTTTGAAGTGCGCCACTGTCTCTTGTTTGGTTTTCTATGCACTTTTTCCTCAAGCTATTAGTATTTTAGCAATCTTAGTGTACATTTTCTTAGCTCAAGCGCTCCGTTATCTCAATTTCATTTGGTTTGTCGCACCTGATCAGAACCATGGCAACGTTAGATTTGGAGCTAGAACAAAGGTTGCAAGCAAATATTGCTGAAGGGCAATGTGTTTTACGCACGCTAACTTCTTTGCATGAAGAGGCATTTGCGCTCTCTGTAAAAACTGTCCAAGGTTTCCAGGGACAGATTAATAGGTTAGCAGCTATAGAAGCTGAGGCTACTATTGTCAGAAAGCAAGCAGTAGCAGTTAATGTGGCTATTCCTGATGAGTGCGAATCAAAGCGCATTAATATTACTAAATTTACTGATGATGTTGATACTTTCTTACGAGCGATAAATCACAAGTTTTATTCATTGCTCGCACAAGTGCGCACACCTGGGGCGGCCACACCAGCCCCCCAAATAGCGCAACCGCCTGGCCAGAAAAACCAAGTTAGGTTACCCAAACTTGAACTGCCCAAGTTTTCAGGTACTCTCACTGAATGGTCATCTTTTTATAGTATGTTTAAAGTGTCAGTTCATGAAAATGCTTCTCTAACCCCAATTGAGAAGTTCACTTATTTGCTTTCCTCTTTATCTGGTGAAGCGCTCTCGCTTGTAAAAACGCTTGATCCTACTGCTGAAAATTATGGTGTTGCTTGGGACCTTTTGGAGAGCCGCTATAAGTCGGAAAAACGACATATCTATCATCATTTCGGTGGATTACTAGACTTACCGGAGATAAAGAATAGCGCTCAGATACCGCACTTACTCACAAAAGTGCAGGAACATAAAAACGCGCTCACCTCGTTAAAAATTGAGGACGCAACGTATGGTCCTTTGTTAGTTACTGTACTCACGCGAAAATTATCGCCCTTCTGGCAGCGCAAATTAGATGAGTCCCGTGCGGATCCTCGCGCGTATCCAACGTTAGAGGAGTTCATTGACTTTTTGAAAGATGAGTGTTCTCAAGCTCTAGACAACCCTGTAAGTCCTAAGCCTCAGTCTAGTCAAAGCGGCTCTCAGAAGTCCCCCAAGGTTTTGTTAGCTAAAAACGACCAAACCCAGTCTCCTGCTAATGGTAAACAACGTAAGCGTTCGCATGGTAGTGGTACTAATTCTGCTCGGCAATCGCATGCTTTTGATTCTTCCCGTGTAAATACTTCTCCTGCTGCTTCGCCTTCGTCGGCCCCGCACATCTCAGCTAACGCATCGACCACTACGGACTCCTACGCTGGAAAACATCTCTGTGGATGGTGCGAACGAGGTCATCAAGCGTTCCGCTGCCCTCAAATATTGAACATGTCGCCTTCAGAACGGATGAACGCAGCACGCAAGAATCAACTATGTTTCAACTGCCTCGGAAATCACGACGTTGGAAAATGTGAATCGCGCCACAACTGTTTCCGTTGCGGAAAACGGCACCACACCATCTTATGCGAGAAGCAGGACCCCCAAGGACAGGCTGACCAGACCAAGGACACCAAGAAGGTTTTCATCGCACGAATTCCAGAGCAGACGGTAGTTCTACCGACCGCCCGAGTACTCCTATCCGCTAACGGACACGTCATCATTGCCAGGGCGCTGTTGGACTCTTGCGCAGACGTGTCCATCGTCACTACTCGTTGCGCTCAGCTGCTTCATCTCAAGCTCGCTCGCCATGCCGCCCCTGTTGCCGGATTGGACGACACCGGCATTCAGGTCAGGGGTTCCGTGGAGGTGGACGTCAGCACTCTGGACAAGCAACTCGTCGCCTGCGACCACAGGATGCTCGTGTCGACAAAGATTACTGGTCACACCCCCTCAGTCGCGCTTTCCAGGACCATCCGTGCTCGTTGCCGCAGCTTGCCGCTCGCCGACCCGACTTTGACTGGCCTGGTCCCGTGGATATGCTGATAGGAGCTGATCTCCTGCCACTGGCGCTGACTGGCGACTCCATCAAGCTGGGTTCCCCGGCCCCCGTCGCCTGGGGTACTCTCTTTGGTTACGTCGTCCTTGGACCCGCACCCCGCCGCACCGCTTCGGAGGATACCGCCGTGAGTCGCAAGGTGCTGCTCACTCGGGAACCGCCGAATATCTCGAAGCTGTTCGAAGATTTTTGCGCCATTGAAGACGTCGCTCCCGCAGCAAGGCAGGACCCGACCGACGAATACGTGGAAAACTTCTACACCGCTACGACTACACAAGGAGCAGACGGACGATACTGCGTCCGACTTCCGTTCAAGCCAGAACACCCGCCGCTGGGAACGTCACTCGCACGAGCTGAAGTTCGTTTTCGAGCCCTGGAACGCCGCTTCGAGAAGGAGCCGGAGTTTCACGCGGCCTACAAGAAGTTTATGCAAGAGTACGAGAACAACGGATTCATGTCTCCTGCCGCCATACCGTCCGCAACCGCACCGCACTACTTCATTCCGCATCACGCAGTTGTGAAGGAGTCTAGCAGCACGACCAAGCTACGCGTCGTTTTTGACGCCTCCGCACCGACCTCCACCAAGGTCTCGTTGAATCAAGTCCTGCTTCCTGGTCCCAAGTTACAGACGGACATACGCGACTTGATCATCAACTTCCGCAAGCATCCAATCACCCTGACCGCAGACATTCAGCAGATGTACTTATACATCAACATTCATCCGAGCGACGCCAAGTTCCAGATGATCCTCTGGCGCCCGGACAAAACCGCGCCTGTTCGAGCCTACACGCTGAACACCGTAACCTTCGGCGTCAACTGTAGCCCGTTTTTGGCCATCCGCACCACGCAACAAACCGCGACCGATTACGATCCCGCCTCTAGAGGAATCCCACCCTCTGAGCTTCCCGCGCACCCGCTCTGGTGGGAAGGCCCACCATGGCTGACCCTCCCAGAGAGCGAGTGGCCACCGCACCCGGATCTTATCCCAGAAAAGGATTTACCCGGGGTCTTACCCGCAGCCACAGTCCTGCTAGCGACCGTGGCTCCACAGAACTTAGGCATCCCGCTATTTTCTACGTGGACTAAAACTGTGCGCGTCATGGCGTACGTTTTCCGCTTCTTTTCCGCGACACGTCTCCGAACGCGTCCCACGGGGATTTTACAGCCAGCAGAACTTGCAGGCGCAGAATCCTGGATCCTTAAAGCCACCCAAGAAGTTTACTTTGCCGAGGACTTCAAATTGTTGGGCGCTGACAAACCCGCTACGCAACGTCTTCGTCAACTCCACCCGTTCATCGACTCTCGTGGTCTGCTTCGAGTGGGGGGACGACTTCGCCACTCAGCCCTGAGTGACGACGCCAGAATGCCCATAGTCATTCCTGGAGAAGCGCACATCGCCCGCCTCATCGTGACGTTTTATCACAGGGAAAACCTGCACGCCGGACCGCAACTCCTTCAATCTTTGATTTGCAGGAAATTCTGGATCCTCAACGCCCGCAGACTCTGTCGCCAAGTCGTGCATCAGTGTCTACCCTGTTTCAAGGCCAGACCTCGACAAGTCAACCCGTTGATGGGGGATTTGCCTCCAGAACGCGTGCTCCCAAACCCGCCATTCCTGAAGACTGGCATGGATTATGCTGGGCCATTCAAAGTGAAGATCCATCAGCTCCGCTCTGCGCGCGTTGTAAATGTCTATCTATGCATCTTCGTCTGTTTGTGTGTGAAGGCTGTTCACATTGAAGTCGTCCACGATCTCACGACGGTTGCGTTCCTCGCAGCGCTTAGCCGCTTCATCGCCCGACGTGGATGTCCGAGTGACCTTTTCAGCGATTGTGGAACTCAATTCGTAGGAGCCAAGAACGCCTTGTACCGCCTCATGCATCCGAAGAACCCGCAGCTGCTACAGTACGCGTATGACGCAGGTATAAACTTTCATTTCAATCCGCCCGCCGCGCCCCATCAAGGAGGCATATGGGAAAGCGCTGTCAAGAGCGCGAAGTTTCACCTAGCTCGCGCCGCGCAGTCCACCACGCTAGTCTTGGAGGAATTCCAAACGCTGAGTCAACGCATCGAAGCCATGCTCAACTCACGTCCGCTTACCCCGCTATCCTCGGACCCGTTGGATTTAGCTGCCCTTACGCCAGGGCACTTCCTGATCGGAAGACCGCTCGCCGCACCGCCAGAGACCGCTATGAAGACAAGGATCTCACTTATCTGCACCGTTGGAACCTCACGCAGGCCCTCGCCCAGCAGATATGGAGACGCTGGAGCACCGAGTACCTGTGTTCTCTGCAACCGCGGAAGAAGTGGACCGACGTAACCCTTCCTTGGAAGTCGGATCCTTGGTCTTAATCCATGATCCACACGCGCCGCCATTAGCCTGGCGACTGGGTCGGGTCTCCGCAGTATTCCCAGGTGCCGACAACCATGTCCGTGTGGCTGAGGTCACCACCGCCACCGGGGAGTACAAACGACCGGTACACAAGCTGTACCCGTTGCCGGTCGCTATGTAAGGTTTTTAACATAGTTTCTACCGCCGCTCCTTGAGCGCTTTTCCGCAGCTTTTCAAGCTCCCGCTACGTACTTGCACCTTTTTCCGCCCGGGGAGTATGTTCCCGCCACAGCGGATCCACCAGGTATTTGGAAACTCGGAAGTTTCCCCCGCAATACGCACACGGACAACACGCTTTGCACCGCGGCGTATTGTCTCTCTCCGCGGCGTTTGTTCCTAGCGAACTTCGCCCGACCGCCGCCTGAGGGCGCTCCGCGCACCACGCTTTCTCGCGATCAGCTGACTGTACCGGTCTCTCTGTCCTCTATGTAGGTCACTAGTGCTTCTGTGCTTGTCTGGTTTGTCACGTCCTGCTTGTACGTCGAAGCTGCTTGGAGTTTAGCTGTTCCGCATCCTGAGGATTTCTTTATTAGCATTCTGATTCTTTCGCTTTCTTATTAGCACTTTCTTCCTTTATTAGCTGTACTGCACGGTAAGCCGCATTTTTCTTTTGTCACTACCGCCTCCTTTGCCACCACATGTGGAGACCTCGGCCTTGGAGCCCACCGCTGTTCATCACCGCCGCACCGCCGCATGGCCTCATCTTCCCAAACAAAAAGGGTTTTGGGAAGATGATCGGCTGAGCGCCATCACGTTTAGGTTCGGGGGGATTCAGTTTTCGGAGAGAGAGGTGACCGCCTATATACAGTCCACTCATATTTTTTAGCTCAGCCCTGACGCTACAGAAACCTTATATGATGATTTGATACTTTATTTTGATTGAGTTTTTTTTTTTTTTTTTTTTTTTTTTTTTTAAGGGAGCCATATTTTGTTTTCATGTATATGCAAGGGAAACTATTGAACAGAGGAATACAAAACCGTGGAGAAGTACCAACGCATTGTTGGATGGAGTCAAAAAACCAGGACAAATCTCTATGGAGAGTCTTGGGGAAAGGCTGAAAGGGAATTCTTTCGGCTCGCTAATATATTTACGGTGAAATTACTAAACGGTGGACTTCAATTGCGGTGTCTGAAGATTTTTGCCCATAATAATTTATTCAAGAGCATTTTAGCGCATATCTCAGAGAATGTTGTTCAAAGAACAAAGTAAAATCGAAAAAAAATCTGTGCAAAACCGAAAGTACGACTTTCTTCAAAAGCGTACAATTTCCGAGTAGATTTGCAAGATCGCAAGTCGAGGTACATGGTTTAACACATTCATCCTCGATTTTTTCAGTTGGGAATACATGTAACCAAAAAAATATTAATTTCTAATTGTGAAAAATACGTAAATCAATTGCGACGTTTAAAAATCACCAATTACGTGTGAGGCACACTATAATAGCTACCACTAGACAAGGTATGAATCAAAGCACTACGAAATATGAGCCCTCTTCAAAACAAGTTGCATTTTAAATGACGTTATTTGTATAATTCTAAAAAATTCAATGGGAGTTGTTGATTGTTTTTTTTTTTTTAAAGAAAATAAAACACGAGCAGAACCTTAAAACGTTGGAATCTAAGATGCGCGTTTTTCGACTTTGGCCATCGATATTGATCATTGCATCATGTCGTTCATAAAATCATATATTGCGTTAGATACGCACCGTCAGAATTTTACATAGCATTGGCTGCTGAATGTACTTGGTAGTACAAGATTAGAGAAATATTTGAAACCCGAGTTTCAAAATCTTAGAGAAATTAACAACTACTGTCAAAATGAAAATTTTTAGGATCAGAAAAAAAACCATAGGTAATTTTCTGAATGCGCGGTATATATTTGATTATGAGTTAACCTCGCTTTTATTGTAAAAGATCCTCTATCACTTTGTGTTTTATTGTTGCTTTTTTTAGGACCGTGTCTTTGTGTTTCGATCGACTGCGATCAAACAACTGGAGTATGCCTCCGAAGTCTGGCCTCGTTCTCTCCTATATTAAAAACGATCCACCAGAAAACTCGAAAGAAGATGATGACGACGAATTACAAACATATGAAGACGATGATTACGAAATTCTAAAGAGTTATGAATATGAAACGGATGAGAACTGAATGGCAAACACAAATTCACCTGCAGGAGGCGTAGAAATCAACTTCAAGGAAAAACCTGTTAGATATCAACGTTTTCCGTTGATTTTTCTACTCGAATAGACGCTTCATGTTGATTCATCACTATTTTTTCCAATAAATGATCTAAATAATGAAACAAATCATTTAATTTCATCTCAAGCTTCCAAAACATTTCGCAGTAGCCACAAATGGATCATGCCTTTTTCAAGATTTAAAACTTAATTTCCACGGAGAGACTGAACACTTTGTTTATAAATATAGAACATGTTTTTAACTACAACATCGGCGATGAGAAAATGCGTAACTGCGCACACGCTATAGGGTGTAATTTCAGCGGACATCGTCATCTTCCGCCAACAAGCGGAAGCTATACCGTAGAAGGCGCTCCAAGCAACTATTCCGCCATGGAAGTATTGCACTGTATCGGATGAAAATGAAGGCGCGCTGCCGTATGTAAATTGACTGGTATCATCTACCACTGTGTAGAGACCCACTGATCCTACGACATAAGGCCCCTGTTCGATCGACATTTGTGAAACTTGGTGCCAGGAGTTACATTCATACATCAAGTTACTTCTTTGCGAGTTTTCCACTCTGTGTGCATTAACCAATGTGAACACTTTAAAATCTGCCGTGATAATCCCGACATAAGATGAGAACAAAATATTATTTTAATGTTTCATTCAAGTCTATTGGTATGCTTTCGTTAAACGAAGAAAAAGAGATATGAGAAGGAACCGTTGAAGGAGCCAAAGTGGATCCGAATGGAAAGCCTCGAAGTTTGAGGGCCGAGGGTTTAAGAAGCGCAAGAGCAAAGCGACTTACGCGACTGAGTGTTATTACCAGCTCGCTTTTGCGCTTTTAAGTCTATGACGTAAAGATTAGAGATGACTCCCAGAAATATGAGTTTCATCATTTCGAATAGCCTCTTCGGTTCTCTTTGGAAAGAAAAACAGGAGGGAGTCCAAAACATAGGAAATTGGGCACCCGTCACAATTTCAAAACTATTTAAGCAACAGCATAAAAGAAGACAAATTTTGACCTAAATATAAACCAAAAAGTCTAAAAGTTGCTCATCATTTGTCAGAAATTTTGATTTCAGAGGTTTGGGACAGAGCCCTCTTCGAAAAAATGGTTTTTTCGAAAACCTAACTCGAGGTCAATAAATTGAAGCAGAGGCCCGGGCGAAATACTGCTGTGCTAAGGAAAAACGCCGTATGAGCCTTCAGACGTTGCCATATTTTCTTCAGTAAAAAATATAATTTGCTGGGAGAATTTCGAATATTTTGCCTCCAATTTTTCAGACAATTTTGTTCACAATTTAACCTAAAACATCTGAAAATTTCAATGAGAGATATCCATGACTTCCCTCATAAAGTAATATTTTATCGGAGGAAATTTGGCAACAGCAGAATGGTCATACGGTGTTCTTCCTTAGCACGGCAGAGTTGGTAATCTACCCCAAAGAATCCGATCCTGGTGGTCCCGTACTCCTTGGAGCCCCGTTGACAGGGAGCAGCGAGCAGCAAATACAGTAGGCGAGCCGAGCGTCATCCTGTGTGTGCAAAAGTGTTCGACTATGTGTGACTTGTCGTATCGTCTGATTTCGAAGGCACTCCATTCGCAATTAATTTGTATCACAAGGTGAAGTGTAGTTTTGTTCCTGCTCAAGCTGCTAAACAATCTTGGTGATGAACTCGTGCCACTGATATACTGATGAGATTGTAATGGAAAATCTTGCCACTTCTTGCTTTGAGATTGATACTCGTAAATGAATGCTTTTACGTCAGCTGATCCCACTTGATCCTACGCACATTGATACCAAAATGCCCAAATTTCATTTGGTACACAGTCGTGAATGTCTGAAATTCCTTTTTTTCCGTCATTAATTAATATGACTTGAGCGAATTTGAGAGTTGAAGTGAACTTTTTCGTACGTCCATCAACTGGTATAGTTAGAAGTAGATTTTAAGAGGCAAGTTAGCAGGTTATATCGAAATGCGATTGGAGGCGCTCAAATCTAACCTCAGCGAAACATCCTACCCCAATTTCATGGGATTTGGATGTCCTAATGATGTGAGCTTTTCTCGCGAGTACAAGGAGAAAGGTTGACCAATTCATCCATGAAAAAATAAATGTAAGTAGAAAATTCAGATTGAGCTTTCTTGTTTGAATAAAATTACTTGCGCACTTGTGGTTCGATATGGTGTTACATAACCTAATGGCGTTTCACCCGATGATGAGTATCAAATGGACGTATTTCTATCAAACGGAACTATGTGCATTATGACGTGAGCCCTGTTATGCACAAATGCTTATGGGTCTCAGGGATCATGTCTTAATGCACATAGTTCCGTTTGACAGAAATATGTTATAACTCTCTCTGAGCCAATATCCGAATTATGTACAAGTTCTTTGCTGAATATGATAAGATTTATTTATTTATTCGTTGTGGTTTTCATTTATTGAATTCTACTTATTTTAAATTATAAGTATACAAGTTTCTGGCTGCATGCGTAAAAACAAATATAAAGTTATACGTATCGAGCGTATAAAATCAAAAGAAATTTTCGTTTGTTGTCCAGTAACTATACGAAACTGCTATCAAACGTTCATTAGTAATATGCTGCCGTACCTACAAAGTCCGTATGAATATGTGCATGTTGCCAAAATTCTCTTTATGAAATATTATTTTTTTAGAAAAATCAAGTACACATTTTATCTTGAATTATTCATATACTTTAAAGTAGATTGCGAATCATATTTTCTGAAAAATTAGAAAATAAATATTCCCTGGCAATTATTTTGGTTTATCACGGGAAAGTTAATAACGTCAGAAGGCTCAAAGACGTTCTTCCATAACCCCTCCGTGCGCCGCCTATAAATCTCATGGTATGTAAATATACTAGGTTTTTCGAAGTTCGTCAGAAATATTGACTAAAGCCGCACAGAGCACGTATTTGCGATTGCGTCGTTGCAAATCATTATTCAGGCTGTTTCTTCCTTCCTTTATGGAAAACTAATCAAAAAATGTTCTTGTATGTGGATATTCTGTAATTATTCATGAATATTCACATCATAAGCTATGGAGATATGTTGGTTCGTCTATCCCGAAAACAATACATATCTGGTGATTTTGAAAAATTGCAATGGAAATAAATATGTATTTTTCAACTTAAGCTATCATAGTTTTACTACAATTGGACATCATTCGCCCTATGATAATCATAATGAGTATAGCTACTTGCATTCAGACAGGTCAATATTGTTGTATAAATAATACAAAAATGAAGCTGCATGCATATTAATAGTTCAGTTCTTAGCCAATAACTCTGATTTATTCTTCCTCCTTCGTTTTTACTATTCCAGCATGATTAAGAGGCATGTCTTCTTTTGGGCGTGCTTCTGGGCTGCGGTCTTTTTTCAGTTCCCCTGCGATGGCGAGGCCTACAGTTTCCTGTTTGCTCTTCCCATGCCAACCAAAAGCCATTTTACAACCAACGTCGTACTGGCTGAAGAACTTGTCCGCAGGGGTCACAAAGTCACCGTCCTCTCTCCCTATCCAAAAGAGATCCCCATTTTCCAGGAGATCATCATCGATATTAACATATTCAATGATACACCAGAAGGTAGACGATCACTAAATCTGATTAACAGCTTATTACACCAAACTTTCTGTCCTGAATAAGTACATGGATAATTGAATTTGAATTTAGAGCAAATGTGACCATTCAACTTTATATCTACCAAATCTCATGCCAAAATCGGCGATATTTTGGACAAATATTGTAGAAGTAGTACATTCATATAGAAAATTTAATTATTTGCGTAAATTTTGCAACCCTGAAATGGAGTTACATCCTTTCGTCAGGGGAGGGACGAATTGTTGGATGAAAAAAGGTGTGTAAGGAAGTCCGAAATCTTATAGCAGTCAGGACAAAGGCAAATGAAAAAAAAAATTGAATAATAACTTTGTATGAGTTATGATTAGAATATATCTAGTATTAATAAGTAACTACTAACTGAAATATAAGATTGTTAAGCCTCTAACGTATTTATTTCGATGATTGTCTCAGAACGGAACCTGGCAGATCATGGTGGCATGAATGCGTTTCAATACTCCTACCGCAGATGGAATAATATGCTTGAAAAATTGGACAGAGCCTTAGCCACAAGAGAAGTACAAGAGTTGATGATGTCAGATTCACATTATGACGTTGTCTTAGCTGATTTGAGCTTCTTTCAGACTTGTCTCCTAGCTTTGGGGAGCAGATTTAACGCATCTGTAATAGATCTTAGTGCGACAGCGCCTTCTACATTCACTGCAAGTAATTGAACGTTTTTTAAAGATTTAAATAAAAATTCATTAGTAATCCCTTATTTAGTAGCAGTACCTTTCTGTTTGTAAGCACTTTATTATACATCCTCAGCTGGCAAGAAATGTAACGTTCAGATTGTGAAAGTATAAAATCACATTATAATCCGGCAATATTTTGTCCAAAACAGAGCAGATTATTCTTTTAAAAATAGCTTTTCATGGAAAAAATTGATTGAACAAATTTGAAAACACCAAAACACCTGTTTGGTTTGCAACTTTCTGGCCTTGATTACCCCAAAAGTTCAAAAGAAGTATTTCTCTTGTGTTTTGAGATCAGTTACTTACCTTTAAGTAACAGGATGGTAGAAAATTGCTTTGTGTACGAGGAAATCAATACCAAAATTCCAGAATCATATCAATACCGTCTAGAATTTGGACTCACTGACGGGTGTGATCTATTACTGATGAGGTCTTATATCGTTGAAATTGGTAGATTAAGTGATAGACAAAAAGACAATAGAGGTATGGAGGGATCCTCTTGGTGAAATCGGGTGGTTGCAATGGACAAAGGAAGAGGGTAATAGACTACGTATCGAAAACCCATGCACGGGAGACCCGACAATTATAGTCCATCATTTTCTCCCTTAGTCAACAGGAACCATCCATTTCAACCAAAAGAATAGCTTAATACTCCCTATGTCTTCTTTGTCTATTGCTTTGTCTAGCGATTTCAAAAATCAGCCCGCAACTTAGTATTCCAATGCATACTTGAGCAGAACACTCTGCATGCCCCTCGAAGTCTTGCACTGAAATGCATCAGAGATCATAATAACATTTGGAATTTTTGGCCATGATTCCCCGCAGATAAACAGTACTCGGCCAATTTTTTTGCTTTTTCCTTATTTTAACTTAGAATTTCTATTTATTTTGGTCCTCTTTCCCTTAGACAGTCAGAAAATTAAATGACGTTCCGCAAAGCAAATCCCGGAGAGTATGACGCGCCACTCTCGGAGGTTTAGTCATGTGGCAGTCAGGGGACCTAGTTTTTTATATTTGAGTACCTTTATAGGGAGAGTTGGGACAACACGGCTCATAAATGTCACAAAAGAGAATAAAGATTACACAAATTGAACGTTTTTTGCAATCTTTGATCAACTCATTCCCAAATTCCTGTCTCCGTTCCCTCATTCATTCCGTTTGTTCCTTGCCGCGCCCCTAATTCTCCGGTCCATTCCAGTTTATAATCTTTGCAATTCGTGAAAATGTAATCTTTATTCCCGTTTGCAACACCGTGGAGGCCTAAAATACGGGACCCAATCAGAATAAATTCGCATTGTCTTTACTCTCAGTATAAAGGGACTCGACGTTTGACGCGATGCGAGAGGTATTCACGCAGACTTGTAGGCGCTGATATGCGCTCGACGCCGACCGCACTGTTTGACGCAATGCGTGAAATATTCCTGCAGTCTTGCAGGCGCTGATATGCGTTTAAAGCCGCTCCTGTCGCACGGTTTTTCGCGCGATTATTTGAACTCGCGGAAGAATAATCGCGGTATCAAATAGAATCTAATCAGAAATGGATTCGTACCGTCTTTAAACTCAGTATATAAGATATAATAGACGCTCCGCAGCCCGTGAAAAGATATACAATAAATCTCAATTTAAAAAGTGGTTAACGAGGCTAAAATTACACGAATAAAACCAGAACGTTTCGGCTGAAAACTCAGCCATTCTTCGTTGTATAAATGAAGAGAAAAATTGTAAACAATCTAAAATAGCACCTGGCTGTACCTTTCAAAGTGAGAAAGCACTGAAAGCCTTTCAAAGCTAGGTAATAACAACATCCAGGTATTATTTTAGATTTTTTACCATTTTTATTTTTATTTATCCAACTGAGGATATCTGAGTATTCAGCCGAAACGTTTTGGTTTCATTCGTGAAATTGTAGCCTTGTTACCCACTTTTGAAATTGAGATTTATCGTATATATTGTCACGGGCTGCGGAGCGTCTACTACATCTCATATGCCGAGTTTAAAGACAGTACGACTCCATTTCTGATTAGATTCTATTTGATACCGCGATTATTCTTCCGCGAGTTCGAATAATCGCGCAAAAAGTAGTGAGACCGGCGCGCGCGGCCTTAAACGCATATCAGCGCCTGCAAGACTGTAGGAATACTGCACGCATTGCGCCAAACAGTGCGGTCGCAATTTTAGCCTTGTTACCCGCTTTTTTGATATGTGTTTAATTGTAAACTCAGTATATCAGTGGCGTGGCGTGCTTTGCGATATATCGATTGATATGCCATTCAAACCTATGAAAAAAGATCGATTTCCAGGGTGTTCGCACCGAACACCTTAGTAATCGATTCTTTACCATATCTTCAAATGGCGAGATATTGATAATCGATCATTCAAGCCACGCTCTGGAGTAGGGACTCTATTTACATCCATGGATCACTGGTATGATTTACAGGCCTGACAGGGAACCCGTTCCCTTTTTCGACGATGATCTCGACGCTGCTACCGTTATCGAGCAAGATGAGCTTCTGGGGCCGGCTCCAGAACACGCTGCTCTGCTCGTGGAATCTCATCGGCGAGTACCTCTACCAGGTCCCGCGGCAGGACGCCCTCATGCGCCGACACCTCTGTCAACCCCCTTGCGAGCACCTGCCCCCGCTCCGCAAGCTCCTCACCAACGTCTCCCTCGTCCTCGTCAACACCCATTTTTCCATGAACCGAGCCCGACCGATGGCACCTAACATGATCGAGGTCGGCGGCTTCCATCTCAAACCCCCCAAACCGCTGCCTACAGTGAGTCTTATAGATTTTTTCTCTGTATTGGAAAAAAAACTCCAGCCCCGGAAGCCGTTGGCGCCGAACGCGCATTGGCGCCTACAAACCTAAGCGGATACTTCAAGCATTGTGCAATGCGTGAAGTATCCACTTAGGTTTGTAGGCGCCAGTGAGCCTCTCGCGCTGACAACACGCCGCTCCGCTCTGTTCGGCTTTAATACTTATACTCGCATGGTCAGCGTTTTTTAACTCATGATTTTAAAATGTTCGCACACTCTGCATTGATTATTCTCATTTAAATTGATGGGGAAAAAATATGTATCAATTTATCAAAGGAGAATAATAATATGATGTGTGTTTTTTAAATAATGGTGGTTCCGTGTCAAATTTAATGATTTCCAAAGCACTTTAATTTTTTCTTTTACATTTTGTGCTTTTATTGTGCTGCAACGAGGTGCACGCGCAACGAAACGCTCAAAATTTGACGTATTTGACTCTAAAGGATCGATGTAAAAATGGGTTAAAACTAAAGATTGCGCGCTTCTTCGTTTTTTCCCCTCTTTTATTCATTTTTGCAGTTTCTGTCGGCACAACTGCGGCTCATTGAGATTAATGTCGCTTGGAAAAGGTTTTACAAATATTTGTCACGTTTTAAAAATATAAATGTTTTCAAAATGTAGTAATAATTTCGTAAAGAAAAAATATAAAAACAGTACCTATACATATACAAGGTATATTGTACATTCAATATTTTAAGGATAGAAATAAAACCAAATATTCACCAACGACAATTTTAAAAGATGATTCAAAAAGAGAAAGTAATGACAAATCATTTAGAAAATGAGCAACCATAACAACACCTCTTTCTCTCTCAATTTCTCATTTCCATATTGTCAATATAATTTTACATACCGACTAAAATATAACGCTTGGACCAAGTCACTGTTGCTTATTTTACGTGTAGGCGTAAACTACTGGACAAGAAGGGTGCGCGGACAAAAAATCGTTGACAAAATGTCCTGAAACCATCTTGCAGGGTACGTAAAAATCCACCCAACTCATGCCCTATCTAATAGTTCATTATGGGATTTAGACATACCATCCGTTCTGGGCCCAAAAAACAATAGTTTCGACCACTGAACTCGGAGCAGTCGAAGCTACATACAGCCCCAGCACCCAGAACTTCCAGTTTTAGAGCCCGGAGCGTACTACCTATCTCATAAGTCCATTATTACAGAGCTCACAGTCTAAGTTTTCTTTTTACTATGACAGAGCTGTGATTATAACACCAATTCGTAACTTTTCGGCCAAAATATCACAAGCACCAAGCGACGTTTAAAAATTTCCGCCGCAATTTTATATTTTTACAAAGAAATTATTCAACAAAACTGTCCGAAAATTTCACTAAATTTTCTTTGCGTTGCCGATTAAAAGGAATTTTCGTGAAAATTTCAAACACATTCAACCAACGATTTCTCAATGAAAAATTAAATGGCGGCGGAAATTTTGAAACGTAGCATGGCGCTTGTGATACTACGGCTGAAAGGTGACGAATTATTAGTACTTTTTGAGCCGCTTCCAAATAAATAAAAACAATTTGGTAGAAATTCAAATGATGCAATTTTTCCGTTTCTCTTGAATCAAATTTTAGCTGAGAAAAAGGCTCACAAAGTTGCTAAAAATCCCACCGAAAGCGGATGAGCAGTCGAGCGTATCTGATGAACGGTGTTTTTGGCCGCCACGCCACTTGAAACCACCCGAACTCTATCGATCCAATCTTGCGGTCGTGATGCTGCTTGCTTGCGCGCGCTGCGAGCCGTTTAGCTGTGATGGACGCAACACTCATCACAATTAAATGTCAGGGCAAAGGACGATATCAATTTGTCTTCCCGCGCCCCTGACTTAGAGCACAATTTTGCTCGCAGACTGGACGACATGAACCGGATTTTTTGGATTTCAGAGCCTACAAAGATTCATGGACGAGGCAAATCATGGAGTTATTTACTTCTATCTAGGCTCAATGGTGGACGATGAAACTTTAGGAGCCAGGAGATTTCAGTCCATTATCACTGCGCTGGGGCGTTTAAAGCAGCGGGTTGTGTTCAACTGGAAAGAATCAACCTCCTTCAAACCGGCTGCAAACGTGCTGGTGCACCCTTGGGCGCCTCAACAGGACATTTTAGGTAATAGCAATTAATCTCAGCCCCCCTCCAAGAAAGAAGAAAAATGAAAAAAAAAACCAGAAAAAAAAAACAGTCAAGCGGAACGTGAAAGAAAAACAAAATTATCGTATCGAGCAACGTCAAGTGATGGTTATATATCAATCGATTAACGGAGATGTTGCATGTGTGAGGGATTTGCGATTTGACAATTGATTCTTATGTAAAAGTTCGGGAAAAACACGATGGTGCCACTGGTTTTCTCTGAAATTAACTCCCAGGCTCAAAAAAGCTCTCAAGTTGAGGCCAAAATGGAGTGGATATCCCACACTATCCTGAGAGTCCACCTCTACATCAAGACAAACTCTCCATGCAAAGATAGGGAGCAAATACATTGACAGGGCTGCCACTTTATTTGGGGACTCTAAAACTGAAAACACGGCATCACTGCTAATGTATTTGCTCCCTACCTTTGCATGGAGAGTTCGTTTTGATGGAGAGGTAGACTCTCAGGATAGCGTGGGATATCCCCTCCATTTTGACCTCAACTTGAGAGCTTTTTTTAAGCTTGGAAGTTGATTTAAGAGAAAACCAGTGGCACCATCTTGTTTCTCGCAAACTTTTACACACGAATCAATAGTCAAATCGCAAATTCCTCACACATGTAACACCTCCATTTTGATCGGATGATTCCTCAGCATCTCTGCTTTTGTGGGAAGCCAAAAAAGCTGATTTCGCATATTTTCCTTTACAATTTGATCATTTGGACGTATTTCTGGCAAACAGAACCACAGACGAGTGGAAAAGATTGGGGATGATCTTCAAAGCTGCATAAGAAACGGTGTCGTTGCCGCTGACGTCACTGGCGCTTTAAAGTTCCCATTTGGATTGCATTTTGTAAAAAGGAACCACTAGCATTGCAATGATGCTAAGATTATGCAACTTCATCTTTTGCGATAAAATTGCGGAAATCGTGAAAAACTATGAAATTTAGATGGTAATTTTTGTTTTAAATTTACAGTTTTTAGCGAGTAAAATAGAAACTATTAACGGATAATCGGATTTTTCCTCCAAGACAAAAGAAGTTGCACAATCTTAGCAACATTGCAATGCTAGTGGTTCCTTTTTGCAAAATGCAATCCATTTACTCTTATGACCCTCGACTAACGAGCATACCCCTCTGGTTCCGTTCTGCAGGAATACGGCCATTTGTTTTAACACCTTTCCGACATGCATGAGAACTATTGAGAATGTGATTCGTTTTCGAACTGATGCAGGGCACCGGAACTGTGTGCTGTTGGTGACACACGGTGGTCAGAGGAGCCTGATTGAGGTGACGTGGGCGGGGGTGCCGGTGCTGTGCATCCCGGTGTTCTCCGAACAGTTCCAGAACGTCCGCTTCTACGAGGAGAGCGGCATCGGCAAGCGCCTCGACCTGGAGCTCCTCACCTGCGACACTCTCGTCAATTCCATCAACACAATCATCGATACGCCGTCGTAAGCCGCCAAGCAATTAAAATACATGAAAAAAAAAAAACAAGGGGGAAAAACGGGAACAAGGCTAAAATACAACACTGAGAGCCAGAAAAGTTTCGATTCAAAACTGCGTCATTATTCAATCGAAAAATAAATTTAACATTAAAAATCATCGATCAGTAAACCTGAGACATACATGTTGGTTGGTGGCCAAGATCAAGATCCGAGAAAAAATTGGTGCGTTTTTTCTCGGATCTTGGCCACCAACTTATAGGTCTCAGGTTTTCCATCGACGATTTTTAATTTCTTTTCTGAAGGGCTGGACACACGTTCAAAGTGGAGCTTCAAAGTGGTAAACGTTTAGCCAAGAGTTGACTGGTGACGTGGCCCTTGATGTGTTCACTTTGTAGCGGTGTTTACACGACTTTGAAGACTTAACCCTAAAATTTCATGTAAACAAACATTAAAAGTAAACAAAGATCGTGCTGAAGCAGTTTGATTTTATTAAAATGGATATAAACCGTGATAATTTTGTTAAAAAAGCTGTAGTGGTTGACAAGTTTCAGAGCCGAAACAGCAGGACCTTTTGCGATGACCTGATTTACTTTGGAAACAGCAGGATTTGTACCTTGTGCGATAACCTGTCCTGGTGATGGATTGGTTGTTGCAGGAGCAAGTGAGGCTGGGTTTTCAACTAGGTTGACAATTTTCAGAGTCGAAACGGCAGGACCTTTTGCGATGACCTGATTAAATTCCATAATTTTTCACTACGCAAACGCACTTAAATTATTATTGTAATAGCCGCGCGCTTGGAGAGGTTAGATGGACGTTGAGATCCCCAGAGCATCGATGACCTTCAAAGGAGAGCGGGCCGCTCTCCTTTGAAGGTCATCAATCAACACTTGACTAAACGTTTACCACTTTGAAGCTCCACTTTGAACGTGTGTCCAGCTTAAGTGACTTAAAATGACTCTTTTGAGTCGAAACGTCTCGGGTTTATAGTGCTATATTTTAGCCTTGTCCCGCTCATTTTTCCTCCTTGTTTTTTTTACTTTCCTTTTTATTCAATCCCTCGGAAAGTACTTACTCATAAGGTGAAAGCTGAAGTTAGCTTTGATGTAGCAGGTCGTTTTGCATACCTTGCAGTTTGAAGGCGCTTTTAGTCCGAAAGAAAATAACAGAGCACGGAATTCCGACCCCTTATCCAAAGAGGCTTATCGTTTTGTATTGAACTTTGTATTGACATTACTTTGTATTCCTCGCTCTTCTTAAAAATTGTGTAAACTTGACCACATAATTCTTAGGGCATGTAACTCTATGGAATTTATTTTTATTTTATAATTTTTAAACGCGAGTCAAATTGGCCCTTAAAATGAAACCCAACCAATAACAAGAGTTTTGGTCACAGAGATATTGAGAGATATTCGATTTTGATACCCAGTAATTTTATGTCCATCAAGAAGAATGTAGCAAACTAAAATACAATTTCATCGGAAAGTATGCGTCTAATTTGACCGACTTTTCTTTCTTTCTTTCGGTTTTTTTTTTTTTTTTTTTTTTTTTTTTTTTTTTGCCAGCTCGGGAAGTTTCCACTAACGAGCATAAAAGAATGCTAATTTCTCATCTCACTAATGAATTGAATACAGTGGCGATTCTTGAGAGTCGGCAATACTGTTTTTCTTCCATTGAAATGCATGTAAGACAATCGATTCTTGGTGAGGCAGCTTGCCTCACCTTAAATCGATATTTTTAATGAATTTAAATGGAGAGAAAACTGTGCTGCCAATTTTCAAAGTCGCAACTGATTGAATGTAGGTATTTTTGTTGTGGAGAGACGGGTGAACCCTTTGACTCCTGACTTTAAAACCACTCTCAGATTTGAGTTGGAAATGTTGGTATGACGCAATAGTATAGTCAACGACGATATTTTTCGTATGCCCGTTGTAGTATTTGGCGTGAAATCGCAAAGGAAAAATTTACACCGAAGAGTTCAATTGTTTACCATGTTTAGTCATCCATTAAAATAATGGATCACTAGACAAGGTACGAATTTCAGCAATCTGATATATGTTTCTTAACAAAAATTTCACGCACAACAAAAATGCGCACAACAAAAATTACCGAAATCAACTCTTTACGAAGATATTTAATGATTCTTGATGCTTGAGTTCAAACCACCTGCTCATTAAAACTCAATGCTCTACTTAATTCACATCGCGCGCTAAACATGATCATGACAGTCTCTGCGATATAAAAATGTGGCAACCTCACTCTTGACGCTTTGGCTCAGCTATAGCAAATCACTTATTTTTTGAACAACACGCGGTGGGAAATGACCATTGCTTGATTGAGAAGCTTGCTGAAACCGTCGTAGTGCGTGATTTGACCCACGTAGAACTTTGAGTTTCTTGTGAGCGGGCACTTCAAATTCCAGCTCGTAATCAATGTGAAATAAAAACGTTAATATCTTCGTTAGGAGTTGGTTTCAGTAATGTTCGTTGTGCGAATCGTGTTTTACGTAAAATTCTGGTTAAGATACTTAAATCAGATTGCTTAAATTCGTACCTTGTCTAGTGGTCCATTATCTTATATTGTAACCTCTTACCCTCCCTTTCCAGTTTTGCAACAAAAGCAAAGGAGCTAGCAAGAAGGGTGCGAGATAGACCGATGCCTCCTTTGGAAACGGCGATATTTTGGATTGAGTACGTGGCCCGTCATGGGGGGGCCCATCACTTGAAACCGAGTTCCGTCTACATGTCTTACCACGAATATCTACTCCTCGACGTCATTTTCTCTGCAATCCTTGTCCCGCTCATCAGCCTCCTTGCTTGGAAATTCACTCATGACAGAAAACTTACCGTCGACTTACCTTTCGTCCAGAAACTAGTTAAAAAAGTTTGGCAAGAGTTCCGAGTGAAACTTCACCTTTAGAGACATCATTGGCAGATCCAGCGAATTGGCAACATTGTCTTTTTTCCATTTAAATCTATGGAAATTTATCGATTCTTGGAGAGGCCAGGTGCTTCGAAAAGAATCGATTATTTAGCATACGTTTAAATGGAGGAAATCCGTTGTTGCCAAATTGCTGGATCTGCCTCTGAGAGACAGGCCTACCTATGGCCGCTGTGATGACGATGTTTTCCATCATGGGACCCGAACTTTGACCTAAGTAACCGAGAATAGAAGTCCTGGGTGATTCTCAGTGAAGTGACCCAAAACTTTTGTTACCTTAACCGAATTTAGGGTTTAATACTGGAAAATTCAGTGACTTAAATTGATTGTGAGAGGTTAGATGTGCAATGCGTCTAGAAGTTCGGTAGTTTTAATCGAAGTTTTTATCTCCGTATATGACAGAAAATAATAAAGAGTCTCACATAAATGCAAAAAGTAGTAACTAACCGTTTGCGTTCAGCATCAGCATACCAAAAACGAATACCCTCTCTTCTTTGAAAAACACATTGAATAGTGACGTAATCCATCGCTTTGGCGATTAGTATGGTGTCTTAGAATTTGATTCCATTTGTAATTTAAGCAAATCGACGGGTAAAGAGTCACAAATGGATGCTACTTTTTCACAAATGTTCGTTGTTTTTTGCAGATTTTCTTCTTCATTTTTCAATTATGTGTTCATTTATTCCACAGTATGCCTGGTGCGATATGTTTTTTTTCACGGTGTACCATGTCCGAATTGGGAATAAACTTTTAAAAAGATCTCTTTTCTAATCTTTCTCATCTATGGATAAATCGTAGCAATAGTTGTAAAATGTGTTTATTTCACAGAGGTTGCCTTAGCAACTTTGGTTATTCACACATCTGCAATTGAAGTATACTCATTTTGTCACAAAATAGGTAAATTGTTACGAAAAAAACAAGTGCTTAAAATTAAAGGATGTAGGAAAAAACAGGCTAAATGAAATCGGCATTATAATGTTTTATAGTGGGGAATAGTCCATCAGCAGAAAAAGGGGGGAGAGGGGTAGATGTCGAGTAAACTTAGTTGAGTTGTTATGAAATTCAGGAAAGGACGTTGAGAACATGAAAGAATCATAGTTGTAAAAATGAATTGTTTTATTTTACATTCATAACAAGTAGACTTAAAATACAACTTAAAAATATACAAACGCGCAAATACATAGGTAACTAAAGTATAATTAACAAAAACATGAACTGCCAGGAGGAAAATTGAAGGAGAAAAGTAGCAGGTTTCATCAAATTGGGCAATAAAAAAAGAAACATCTTGTTGCTTCCAAGTGAAAAAAATCTCGGAGAATATTCGCCGAGCTAATTACTAAAATGACCCTCAATTAGCTTTTTCAACTCAAAAATACCCGGAAAAATTATGTTTTCCTAACAAAAATGGACTTCGTCGGAAAACTGGTGCACAATAAAAAAATCAGGGTCATTTTTGGAATTTACTCCAAAATTACCTGTAACGAGATGTGTGTGAACCATTGTTATCAATACTTTTGATACTATTGCAATTTATATTTTTTCATCCATTTTGATTGTCACTCACCAAATAGTTTTCAGATCAAATCAAAAGTAATATTTCACTGCGGATTCTTTATTTTCACATTTATTTTAAAAAATGCACATTTTGCCTGTGCATGGTTCTAAAATATTTTTTGCAAAGCTTGCAAGGTTATGACGACATTTCCACTTTTTAGAACTCATTTCAAAGGCAAACATGCGTATAGCAAATGTTAAAAATTAGGTACTTGAAAAGGCCAGGACGATTTTATCAGCTGGTTGCTACGGTGAGCTAGGCCGCCATTTTCATTATAGCTAGCATACTTGATGTTTGATTTGGAGACAGTAGTTATTTTTAATGGCAGGTTTGAAAATATGACATTATGTTCAATTTTTTCGAACGGAGAGAAAGATAGAGCTATTTTTATGACTTAAAAAACGTCAATGAACAGATATGACTGGAAAAACTAATCTACATAAGCTGAACGTTGGTCTCAAAAAGGTAACTTCAGGTTCATTGCGGGTAACTATCTCACACATGCAGATGCTCAACTGTGTTCGTAAAACTACGGTCAAGTTTACTTACATGAACTAAGGCTTAAACATTATCGATTTTTTTTGGTTTTTGCTGTTAGGATGACTTTGATTGTTTTAGATCAGCTGAAGAGCCTGACAAGTTTAAGCATCTGGTTGGCGGTGAAGTGGCATTTTCTGAAGGTTTTTAAGCAAACGAACTCAGAGCGTTTTTTTCGGCCCAGTGCTGCTGCAGCTTTGAACTGGTCTCGAGCAGGGTCTGGACCGAATCCGTCCTCGGCGCTGAAAAAGCAGACCACATCGATTAGGATAAAAACTTCTTTCAACGAGTTACTTGAGGAGCATAGCCTGTAGTTATGTACAAAAACTCATTTTTTGCACGCAAGTGCAAGCATCAATGCATTGTTGCCAGAGTGTGCTGAAAAATCAGAATTATCCCCCATTAAATCCCATGTTAAATATGTCACTTTAATGGTATAACCTGGCAACTTTGCATTGATGCCAGGTTGGTTGAATTTGATTATTGTACTGCTCTGGGCTACTAAAGAAGTACACAGTGCCAGAGAAATAACGTCTTATGAATATTCAGATGTTGCCCAATTTTTCCAATAAAATAATTTATTTTTGAGAGCAGTTATGAATTCCAGCCCTCGTTGAAATTTTTTGATACGTAACATAGAATGACGGATGTAATTCTTTGAAAAATATCAGGAACAAATTCGCAAGTTTTCTCGCTAATTCGAATTTCATCAGAGAAAATTTTGCAGTCATTTCATGCTCATACAGCGTTTTAATAGCTAGCGAAGAGAAAGGACAGAAAAAATCGTAAACCGAGCCCCTATTTTCTATGTAGTTTTCCCTCTACAATTAGCTTTTAACTCGGTCTATTAATAATTAATGTAATTATATTTGGTGCTAGTACACGGTGCTGTGGGAGATAAGGCGATTTTCCCTTTCAATTTTCCCCAGAAAAAGATCATTAGAGAGTAAGAGTTGCCGTGCAAGCAAAGGAGGCTAATTTATTTTAAACACCAGAAATTGTAAACCCTTGTCGAATAATGCATTGATGCGTAGTTTCATCTCTATCTCTCTTTATCTTTACCCCCCTCATTATGCGGATTCGGGCTCATGCACCTCTATCCAAGTGCATGTTGTCAACAGCAATGTAAAATTTTGATCTCTTATTCACTATTTTCTTCAAAAATAATATTCAAATAAGTTACAAATCGATGGCCGAAGTGCGAAACCACGTATTTCCGTTTGCGACGTTGTAGACTTCCTGACATACTAGGAAACTGACATACTAGTTTTTTCCTAGGAAAACTAGTCGAATTAATTTCTTGAAAACTTCATTGATTTCTTTTATCTGTCAGGAGAATTTTCTGTATGCATTTCAAGCTATAAAGGTAACTTGATCCTTTTCGAAAAAATAAACTAGGAGCAGAGATTTTGAAACGCTGCAATGAAGATACGTGGTGTCACACTGTAGCTAGCGATAAGGGTATCAGTTATTTGATGCTACTGATGTTGACCGCAATCTGAAGATTTTGTACCAAAGCACCACTATACTATACAAGAGCGTTAAAACAAGTCCATGTTTATTCTGCCGTCCCTGGTAAAAATTGGCGGTAGAATGTGTGTTCCAAAATACTATAGACCTAAAGCCGGCTGTAAGATTTCCAATAGCTTCTGTATAGCCGGCTGTACAATTTCTTATAGCCTTTTATAGCCGATGGCGATCAAGCAACAGCCAGACGATAAAGTTTATGCTAAACGTTACTAAATGATACTAGGACTTAGTTAGTTTTTGGACTACCGCTCTTTTTTTGTGCCGTAGTATCTTGATTTATTTTGCGAGGAAAGCTCCGTACTTTAGAAGAATGCCTGTCATTCTTAATACGTTGGAGCGCCTTCAATTTCGTATGATACTGTGCAATACCCCTGGTGTGAAATAGTTGCTTCAGACGCCGTGGCACGCTGCGGAGCGGCGGGCGGGCAGACTGGCGCCTACAAACCTAACAAGGATACTTCACGCATTGCGCAATGCGTGAAGTATCCCTGTTAGGTTTGTAGGCGCCAGTGCGTCGCCGCGCGCCGCTCCGTTTTGTGTTAGGCTCTAATATTTAATCTCGCGGAGTCAGCGTTTTTCAACTCATGATTTTGAAATGTTTGCACACTCTGTATGGACTATTCTCATTTTAATTGATGAAAAAAATGTTTTAAAGGAAAATATAATGCGTGTTTTGTAAATATTAAGGTAGTTCCGTTATCAAACTTAATGATTACCAAAGCAAATGAATTTCTACACAATTTCTTATAGCCTTTTATAGCAAATGGCGATAAAGTGTAAAGCCTGGCGATAGGAACTATGGCCCGACTGTATACTTTTTTATAGCTTCGTGTAGCCCGGCTATATGATTTGCTCCGCTTTCTACAGCCAGCTATATGATTTTCAATAGCCTTCTTTAGTCGGCTATAAGAACTTCTATGGTATTTTGAAACGTAGCTCCTATCGCCAATTTTTACCAGGGGTGCTAAGGAAAAACGCCGCATAGGCATTTGTATATTGCCATATTTTTTTTTAAAAAAATATTTATTTTTGAAGAAAGTTACGAATATTTTCCTTCGACATTTTCAGACTATTCGGATCAAATCACGAACGAAATTCTCCGCAAAATCGGAAGAAATAAGTTTATAAATATTCCCGAAAATTCGTGATTTATTAAAGGAAATTTTGCAACGCCTAAAGGCTCATACGTTGTTTTTACTTAGCACGGCACAATTGGGTTTCATATCGTACCCAAAAATTTCCGAGCATCTGGTGAGATCTACTTAAAGCCCTCCCTTTGAGATGAGAACAATACTTAAGAGGGGCGAAATAAACGTCTTCTTTCTCAAACTTTGGGCTTTTATCTTGGAGGATGCATTCAACCATGTTGATGACCTCTCAAATATCTAGCCTTAATCCATCGCTTCTGTCATTTTCTTATTTTGCTCTTACATTGCTTAATTTAAATCATTTCTTAGAAGCATTTTTGTTAAATTTTTATTGGTTGTTAGAAACAATTGTTAACTTGTAATACTATCATCTTGTAATCCGACTTGTACTATCCCTTAAAGGTAATATATGGATTGCATTTTGCAAAAAGGAACCACTAGCATTGCAATGATGCTAAGATTGTGCAACTTCATCCTTTGCAATAAAATTGCGGAAATCGTGAAAAACTATGAAATTTAGATGGTAATTTTAGTCTTATATTCACAGTTTTTAGCGAGTAAAATAGAAACTATTAATGGATAATCGAGTTTTTCCTCCAAGACAAAAGAAGTTGCACAATCTTAGCAACATTGCAATGCTAGTGGTTCCTTTTTGCAAAATGCAATCCATATGTGCCAACTGTAAAATAAATAAATAAATAAATTTCAATCCCTGTATAGGAACTCACTGGAATTATAGTAAGTAAAGTATGCTTATGTCAGAACAGTTACACGAACTTTAAGCGTATGATGATCTCCCAAAATACCTAAACCAGATCACTGCTGGATCGCGGCTGTCGGCCCGGAAAAAGGTAAAAAAATCATCGGTGACCGCATTGTTTTGACAGTTTGCCGGAAAACAAAACCGGGTGAGGCACTGGCAAGTGATGACTGGTTAGGCCGCGGAAACTAGTTCTGGGCCCCGGCCTTGGCGCGTGGTAATTATAGTAATATAATAAATAATAAAATCAACTCTGAACTTTGAGAGACAAGTGGACTGGAGGAAGCGCCCGGCGGAACAACAGATGTATCCTTGGCGCCCGGAGCCGGTTCTAGTTTTTTTATGGTATTCGCATGCTTCCCACCTCGAGTCGCGCACTGACCACCGCCGCCGGTCGAGTTGCGCTCTGATCTGATTTTTAATTGAACGTTTACGTTAAGTGTACTTGGGATTCTCTCAGACGGATTATTTTTATAGGATTATAACGTAAGTACCTTTATTTTCACTTTTTCCGAGGATACGAGGGTTAGTATACTTGGTAGATGTCAGTGCTCTTATGAACTTCAGTAACAAAGTCATGAGATCGATTCTTTTTTCATAAAAATGCATTAAATTTGGGTCATCATGGACATTTATAGACTCATTTTGTTTTTTTGTTTTTTGTATTTTTTTTCTATTATTTAGAGAAGTAAGATTATTTTTTTATAAGTATAGGTAATTAAGGTATTGGAAGTTAAGAGCTAAACATATTGTTTTGAGGGATGTATTTTAAGAAGTTTTAAGTCATGGAAATTTGGGGCCTTAAAGACTAAGGGGCCAAGCATCAGAGAACCTTGAAGATGTCTATCGTTTCTTCTTCTTCTTTTTTTTTATTGAAAGCGTAATTCTGAGGCTGTTGATGAGTAAAATGGTTCATATATATCAATTGACATTGTTAATTACACCGACTATCTTTTTTCGATAGTTCCAGTTTGAAATGTAGTTAAACACAACAGTAGGCTTTTTGGATAAGATGATTGCTCCCCCCACCACACTCCAAGGAGGTTGAATTTTTTTTTTTAAATCAGTACTTTTTTTAACTACAGTTTTGAAATGGCATGAACAGAGAATATTTTAAGAGGCACAAATCTAAAATCATCAGCAGCAGTTAAGGACTAGACTGCCGTGCTAAGGAAGAACGCCGTATGAACATTCAAGAGTTGCCAAATTTCCGTCGATAAAATGTTTATTTTTGAAGAAAGATATGGATATTTTTCCTTGAAATTTTCAGGAACTTTAGATGAAATTGCGAATAAAATGATCTGAAAAATTGGAAGAAAAATGTTCACAAGTGTACCAGGAAATTCGTGTTTTATCAATCGAAATTTGGCAACGCCTGAAGCTTCATACGGCGTTTTTCCTTAGCACGGCAGTAGAAGACAAGCGCATCATTTACACAAAAAACTATGCAGGCCGATTTAACTCGGTGTGCTTAAAAAAATATCAAGACTGCTATTGGTGCAGTTGTCCGTCTAGCTTATTATGAGGCTGCTCGGGCTGAAAGCTCTCCAACTTGAAGTTCTGAAAAATTCTCGCTAATAATGAGTCGCGGTTATGGTCATTAACCCGCTCGAGCGCTAATTTTAATGTCAGGAGATCGAACTTGCTCTCTGATATTTTAATACATTCTTTTCATTAATCATTCAAGATAGAATTAAATTACATGGTACTGCACCTTGCACATTTTTATCCACTCACAGATTAGATAATGGTGACCTCTAAAATACTTTCCAGTGCTATCACGACACCTCCTTTGTTTGATGCTCACCCATTACCGTAAATCCATATTATCTTGGGAAATTGTTCACGGAAAATCCTTGAGAGAAAAGGTTCTTCTGCGTGGATATTTTTCAAATCTCTCGAATCTCCCTGATGTCAATACAATTTTGGCCTGGTCGAAAAAAGTATGGATATCTTCCTGAATATAGACGATGGAATATCGGGACTGTGCAAATTTTAGCGGGAGATTACGTTTGAGTTGTTCGATGATGATGCATTGCAAACCTTCGTTGAATCATCTATATCCCATCGATTGGAATTTAGAAGCCTAGAAAAATGGGCAAGAAGCTTATAAACCTTCATATAAGCAAATCAATCTATAATGACTGAATAGGCAAATTATTTTGGCTTCCTATTACCCGGGTAATTTTTTCAAGTCCCAATAAGAACAGTTTCATGCATCGAAATAATGATCGCCTATCAGTATCGAACAACTTTTCTCAAAATATCACCATTTTTAGAGGTCCATGGGATCGCATTGACAGTAATAACACGTAAGTTCATAAGTAATTTTGAAACGAAAACTGTCAACTTTCAATTTAAAAATCATCACTTATTAGGTGGATGAGGAAGGGTCGGTAAAAGAGACCAAATGTGACGGGGGCCCGGGGGGGGGGGGGGACAACAATCGGAAAAAATGTCCAACGTAATTTACACATGCTGAAATTAAGGCCTGAATCAGGTCCTGTAATTTGTGTTGGCTCCAAAATTTGTTCCGCCTACCCAGTGAGTCAAGTTGCGGCTTTAAAGAGCGCAAGTTGAGTGCCACTGCGCTGAGGAAAAACGCCGTATGAGCCCTCAAACGTCGCCAAGTTACTTTTAAAATAACACAAATTTCCTGGTAACTTTAACGTATCAATATTTTTCCTTTCATTTTGTAGGTAGTTTTTTTCGCAATTTAACCTGAAGTTTCTGAAAAGTTCAAGGAATAATATCCGTAACTTTCCTTAAAAATAAATATTTCTTCGAAGAAATTTGGCAGCATTCGAATATTCATACGGCGTTCTTCCCTAGCAAGGCAGATCGGCACGCTTCGGAACTCACCTTTAATAGAGTAGTTGTTGCTACTACGTGCACGTCATGACGTAAGCGAATTTTACTTACGTCACGTAGGGAGCTCATCTCAACTTTTACCTCCTAGTCCAATCGGGAGATTCTTGTAGTATGCGTACCGACACGTTTGTTCCGCTTTTTTATTTCTTACCGGCTTTATATGTTTTTATTTCAGTAGGTTGATTGTTCACGTCAGCTTCCTCCTGTGGTATTTTTTTTATCAGATGGTGGCCTTCCTTCCCATCCTACAATTATCATAGTTTACAAATGCTGTGGGTTCACAATAGTTGCTCAACAATTTTTAAAGATTTTTATTTACTTCAAAGGTCTAATTGTATTTTCAAGTAAGAAAGATTGCCTTCTAAAGTTGAATATTCTCATTTTCGCACTGCAAGGAAGATACGACGGCTTGAAATGCCATTTCTTTTATTAATTTTCATTTTTCGGTTAGAGCTCCCCCCCCCCTCCTTCTAAAAAAACCATGCTAACCCATATTTTTTTCAAATTTCACAGATTTTCCGAATTCATTTGACCTGAGCCACGATGAACTATCCCGTTTTATTTGTCAAATCAATCATTGGATTTTTCTACTCAGTGTATTCCTTCTTGGTGTATATCTTTCAATTACTTGGCTTCCTGCGAGTGCCAAAGAAATCACTGAAAGGTCAGCTTGCTCTGGTAAGTAATTGCAACAAAAACGATCAATTTCTCCGATACAAAATAACTTCATTCAGTTTATGTTCCTTCTGAAGCACATTTGTTTACTTATAACCTCGAGTTAGGTTCAAATCGCCGGCGGGTGTTACATTTGCATTGACTCATTCAGCTAATCAAACTAAACTTCCGATTCGTCAAACTCAGCGTCCGGTTTGTAAGATTGAGCTTTCAAACTTCACCAAACTGAAAAAAAGTTTCTGTCTTATGATTTGAACGCTTGGTATCACGAACCGAAAATTCCCTTTGACATGTTCGATCAAAATGGAGTACTGAATGTTTGGCTTAAACAAACGATAATTATTTCCAAGGTACACGGAATACTGCGGCTTCCGGGTCCCAGAATAGCATCAATGGTCTTTTTGGAGCGAATTTTACTCAGATTTCTGCACATTCTTGCGAAGTTCTGTCCAGTTCTGTCTCATCAATTATCAACATTGATGGACACCGTTGCCAACTGATTCATCATTCGGACCCGTTGGTTTTCGGTAGGTCGAACCTACTTTAGGACCACCTCGCGAAGCGGTATTAAAATCATAAACCAACGTTGGGATTCGTCGGTCACCGAATCGGAAGTTCCGACCTCAAATAAAGCGGTGCGAGGTTTGAGCGCAAAAGTAGTTCCAAACACCTCAAAATAAAATTCGCTTCAGGTAAAACAGCCACCTCCCCTTGCAGGACTGAACACTGATTATGGAGAGGCTGGTAACTACCTAAAACGTGGCACTACCAAGGTAGCACAGTGCAACGAAAATATTGAAATTAACTCGCAATTTGATTTCATAAAATTGTAATTTTTTACCATTACATTGCAAAAATTTTACATCATTTAGTTGATTTATGCCGATTTTAAACGATCAACAAAATGAGTTCTATGTGTCAGAAAGATAGGAAATATGTAAGACAGTGAAACATTGCAACTTATTTCAATAAGTTTCAATGGGCCCCTTCAAATAAGAGCTAGGCAATATACACAACACTCAGTAGAATTGCACTATTTTTACTGTACAATTGCTACTTATTGCAATCTGTGCTACTTGGGTATCAGATCTACCTCTGCAAGCTGGATCACCAAACCGCTATTCCCGTGTAAATTGAATAAATCAACATACCGATTTCAACGATATTCTCAAGGTAAAATTAGATAATTCATGTTATGATCATTCTCGGAATTTCAGGTAACGGGGGCTGGCAGAGGCTTGGGACGGGAGATATCAATTCTACTGGCGAAGAAAGGTTGCACAGTAGCATGCGTGGATATCAACGAGGAGGGCTGCCAGGAGACGGTGTCCATAATCAACCGGGACTTCAAGCTCGAGGCGGCCAAGGCTTACAAGGCCGACGTGGCCAGCCGGGAGGCCTGGACGGAGCTGGCCAAGCAGATCGCCGCCCAGCAGGGTGAAGTCGACATCCTCGTCAACAACGCTGGCATCGTCGCCAGCCACAGCATCCTCGAGGCCTCCGACGATCTCATCGAGAAAATGTTCGACGTCAACCTCAAAAGTCATTTCTGGGTAAGTTCACTCACTACAAATTAACTCAGGTTTGAGAGCAGAGGCGCCTTTTGGCGGCAAATTTGGTCAATTTTAATAGACCAGGGGGCAGACCCTGACCCCCCTAACCGCTTTGCGGTCACAGCCTTGAAGCGTTACGCGTCTCTTATGCACGTGCACCTCTAATACAGTCGTGCTAAGGAAGAACGCCGTATGAACATTCGAGAGTTGCCACATTTCTCCGAATTAAACATGTATTTTTTAGGAAAGTAATGCATACTTTTCTGTGAAATTTTTAGATGTTTTAGATCGAATTGCGAACAAATTATCTGAAAAATTTGACAAAAATATTAACAATTTTTCCAGTGAATTTGGTTTTTATTAAAGGAGATCTGGCAACGTTTAAAGGTTCATACGGCGTTTTTCCGTAGTCCGGCAGTATATCCGCATGAGTTTCAGCAGTATGAAGGATGGAACGTGGGTTGAGAATTGGCGAGGGTAGGGGATTGCCCAAGCGTTTTGCTTTATGCGTTACTTTTCTGTTTTAAAGTTATAGAGCGAAATAATTTTTTTTTTTAAAATCTTAGGTTTAGATGTAGCTATATAGTGCCCCTACCTTGGCGCCTAGAAAATAAGGGGCGACAGTCAAACATTGAGCCTAAAAAAATAATCGCAACTTTGATTTCGTTTCCCTCTCTTTTCCTTTCAACATTATTTGCTGCAATGTCTAAAAATCAACAAAAAATTGAAAAAATTGAGATGTTGCGTAAAATCAGGTTTCTTGGCGAAGTGAATTCGTATCCTCTACGTTTGTGAATATGAAAAACCGTGTCGGATTGTCATCCTTGGATTTTGAAAAATTTGAAAAATCAAAATTGGGGAAATATCACGGGATATACAAAAAATCTCATTCAGAATTTAAAACTGAATTACCTAAAAAAGAAAATTAACTTCCGTCTCTGTATATCACCATGGAACTAAAAGCAGCCAGAGTAGTAAAAGTCTGTATCGTTTTTGAGTGCTCTCGAAGACAAAAAAAATTATGGCTTTGGTCAACTTCCACCGAGGAGGAAACTTCAAAGCCAAGGCAATCAAGAACTCATGAGTTCACGACAGTGTTTTATGCGACTGCATTCTGGACCCAAGAACGAAAAAAATCGGCGACGCGGTTACTTAGACCACTTAAATTAAATTGCTCCTATGAAGGTCCATTGAGCACGATTCAACGTCCACGTGTACGTATTATTGAACGTATTCATGTTAAAAGGAACTATGTAGCATGGAAAGCCTATGATCATAGTTTCTTTTAGCATAAATACGTTCTATTGTCGAATAGCTGGTGGAGTTTGGCGTGCGGTGCATGAGTAATTTTCATCATTGCCATCACTGCGGATTTGAATTCTTTATGCTCAGTTGTGGGTTCTTTACCTATTTTATTACCTTAGACAGTATTCTTCTCTTTGAATGCCTCTAAGAAACGAAATAGTAACAGTTTTTTTACAAGTAGTCAGTTGTGCTAGTCGCAGAATCGCGTTTTGATGGTTAAGCTATAGTAGATCAGCGATAAATAATAATACCCGTCTAAACGCTAAATTTCTAATATCAACGGAGCTATCGCCCTGTAAGAAACGAGATGTATGACGTCATCCGTATGGAGATGGGAAGCACATCCTATGGTCTCTCTACATTGGATTCATTATAATTAGTGATGCACGCATCCGCCTTAATTGCTCGACTTAAAAGCGCTTCGTTAAAATTGGACGTAAGAAACTTGATGTTTCGTTTCAAGAAACGCGAGGTTTTCAATGTGTTATCAATGGTATAACATTTTAAACATGACTTTTGACTTAATTTTTAGGACGAAAAAATCCTTAATGATAGAGCTAGGGAATAACATTTCGAGTATTTCGAAACACATGGGTCATACTCAGAATTCTTTGCGCTAGACGTGAGAATCCATCTTCAACTGCGAAGTTAGGAGAGATTATTGATGATTACCACGAGACATTGACGCGGATCAAACTCAAAGACTACTCATTTTCGGTTGATTATTTACTGTTTTGATAATAAAATTAAAGTTAGAGGCAGCCGAACTTTTTTTCCAATGGAAAGACTGATTATGAAGAATAATAAAAGACAGCAAAGGCGATCTCAAATGAAGTGGGTTATCAGATGTGCCCGTTTCATACATATTATTTTTAGCCGAAATCCAGCAAGGTTTTGACAAACGTTACCAAAGTGACCTTGTGCACACACGTGTTTAACGATCGTGAAAGTCGCAAAGCTTATACTTATCTCGATTGCAACGTTTCGACATCTCCAATGTTTTTCTTTAATTTATTTTAATTTAGAAGGTCAATGAATAATATTGCCAGATAATATCATAGAATATTCTGTACAGGATGAGTAAAGATCCATAAAATCTCCAAAAAAATATGTTCGTTGGTCTTCGTTGTAAAGATTCGCCTGTTCCCATGAGGAGGTGAAAAAGGAAAAAATAAAATACGACAAGAAATTTAAAAATCAAGAAATACCTCGTCGCAAATCGAGATACATATTTTACGACTCTTACTTTTTGATTTGCAGAGTATACGCACTTTCTTGCCAAAAATGCTAAAACGGAATCAAGGACACATCTGCGCTATTTCTTCGATAGCTGCCCACACAAAAGCGGCTAACATGACCACATACGCAGCTACAAAATACGGCGTGACAGGTAATAATTTTTACGACGATTAGTCATAGTTTTAAGAACGATTATAGAGAGGAAAAATAGGAGCAATTTTTTTCCCAACTCATTCGACGGAAGAAATGTCATTACTTTTCTTGACTTTGACAACGAATGCTGAACTTTTCAATGTCCCTTATGATTACACAGGTGTTTGTAAACAGCATAAACTTCGGCAAGGAATCATTTTCAAATTTTAAAAAAATAGTATATGTGACGGTATCTACATACAGTTGAAAATGTGTACCGCCTCAGTTGCATTCGTCGTGTGTAAAAATTAAGTAAGCTTTTAAATCACTTAAATTTCTTCATAGGCACACGTACCAAATTTTGAAGAGTAAAGATGATGATGAGTTTTCAATTAGGTAAACTCAAGTAAACTTAACAAGAAATTGTACCTCAGGTTTTCGGATTTTTTATTTAACAGATATTGCGTTGGTGTAACTTCTAAATTGCAAGTGATAAATATTCATCTACAATTGCTACGTGGATTTGCATAACCGCTAATTTGAAGGGGATTTTTGCTCATGCCAGAAATTATATCTTTACTGAGATTATGTTTCCCACAGCCACAGATACAGTTCCAAAAGTTTGTAAACGGACTCAAACAGAGGAGAAGACGCCATAATTAGTCAGTAAAAATTTCCTCCCAATAATTTTTTATGACCGCACCAACGACTGACCTAATGATGGTCCAGGAAAATTAAAGGGTTATTAAAAAAGAGGAGTGTAGTTGGAGACTGACTTTAGTCAAAACAGAAACACACATGCTCAACTCAACTCTTCAGATTGATTTTTTTCATAGTTTTAATGTTGGGGAGTGAAAATGAGCACTAAGCTGTCATTTATTAAAAAAGTAAGAAGAAAAGAGAAGAAAAAAGGAGGTTTTAACAAAGCTGACTTTTACTATAATCTCCTTTTTTTATCTTTTAAAGGATTGATGGAGAACTTACGAATAGAACTGAAACAAATGCCGAACAACAACGTCAAAACCACAGTCGTCCATCCGTACTTTATTGACTCAAGTCCTATCAATGTCAAGCACTGGGAAGTCAAGTAAGCCTCTCAAATTATCTTTTAAACGAGTACTCAATGACTCATTCATAATGAAAAGGTTCCATTCATAACTATACTAAGGATAAATTTCAGTACCCTCAGCCTATGTTTTTTTCAACAAAATGTTTCGCATAAGTGATGAGCAAGCTACATATCGACGGTGAAAGTCGGCAATCACATAACTCGTTTGCGGTGTTGAAAATCTCCGCCTCTACGTCATTTTTTTAAAGGAGAACAAATTGATATTATTTCTTGAAGTTTTTGCAGAATTTTCTTCGCATTGAGAAGAAAAATCATGACTAGTTTTAAAGAATTGCCGTTGAGTAGTTCTCCATTTAAAAAATAAAGTATGACAAGAAGTCTGCGACGTCGCAAACCGAGTTATGTGATTGCCGACTTTCACCGTCGATATATTAAATGTCCAAGATCAACTCAAAGATACAATATTAGTATTTATAATTGTTATTTAAATCAATAAAATCTAACTGCTTCCTTAAAAAAAAACTCACGCACCATCGATAAGTGACAACATAATTATTCGTATGACCTATATCTATGGTTTGATTTAAAAACATTTATTTATTCTTACTTCACACACAAAACCTTTCAAGGTGTGAGAAAGAAATTAGGCGCTTTGAGAAGAGAACAAAGTACACTCAAATTACTGCTAACCCTGATAAAAATTGGCGATAAGAGCTGCGTTTCAAAATACCATAGGAATTCTTATAGCTGGCTAAAGAAGGTTGGCTACAGAAAATCATATAGCTGGCTGTAGAATGCGGAGAAAATCATACGGCCGGGCTATACGAAGCGATAAAAAAGTATGCAGCCGGGCTATAGTTCTTATCGCCGGGCTTTACACATTATCTCCTGGCTGTTGCTTTTTCGCCATCGATTATAAAAGGCTATTAGAAATTGTACAGAAATTCGTGTGCTTTGGAAATTCTTAAGTTTGTACGGAGCCACCTTAATATTTACGTAACACACATTATATTTTCCTTTAATACATATTTTTTTCATCAATTAAAATGAGAATAATCCACACAGGATGTGCAAACATTTCAAAATCATGAGTTGAATGACGCTGACTCCGCCAAATTAAATATTAGAGCCTAACACAAAGCGGGGCGGCGACGCACTAGCGCCTACAAACCTAACAGGGATACTTCACGCATTGCGCAACGCGTGAAGTATCCCTGTTAGGTTTGTAGGCGCCGATGCGCGTTTTGCGCTGGCTGCCCGCCTCCCGCGCCGCAGCGTGCCACGGCGCGGCGCTTGAAGCAACTATTTCACGCCAGAGGTATTGCACAGTATCATACGAAACTGAAGGCGCTTCAATATATTAGGAATGGCAGGCATGTGCATCCATCAAAAGTACGGAGCATTCCTCGCAAAATAAATCAAGATACTACGGCCCAAAACGATAGCAGTAGTCCAAAAACTCACTAAGTCCTAGCATTCGTAATTAGTAACAATTAGCATACACTTTATCGCCTGGCTGTTGCTTAATCGCCATCGGCTATGAAAGGCTATAAGAGATTGGGCATCCGGCTATAGAAGCTATTGGCATCTTACAGCCGGCTGTAGGTCTATGGTATTTTGGAACACAGATTCTACTGCCAATTTTTACCAGGGAAAGGTTTCCAATCTTATTCAAGAAGACTTTAATATTTTAGCAAGTGGGAAATTGATTCCGTCGAACGCAAATCAACATAATATCTCACTTATAACTGAAATTTGAAGATTGGTCCACGAGTCCATCCTTTACTTGATATTTTGTTGATAGACCGCCTGCTTAAGGTTTTTACAATTTTTCACTCTGTCTGGTGGTTCATTGAGATAAATCACTGTATGTGAACGTGCCCTAACCGAGTACGATAAAACCAAGTGCAAGACTTATTTTTTAAAGAAAAATAGAGATTACATAAAGCAGCTCGCGATGAAACGACTCATATTTTCGCCCCTTGGTGCAACGTGTGACTAATCTTCCATTTGTGGTACCTGTGTTGCATGCACCAAAAATGAAGGCGCAACAGTTTTCATTACGCTCTCACGGTGAGCACATAAAATGCGTGCCCACCTCACACAGTTTTACTTTCTCGTTCCCCTTGTTTATTCATGATCGCTCCTTGTTACAACAACAATTTTCTTTCCGCAGCAGACGTGGAAGTATTCTTGTTGCAACGAATGTTCCCTTGTTACAATGAGTTCCTAACAATGTTCTGTTTTATTTGATTTATTTCATTGTCTTGATATTTTTATTTCTTCTAGAACTGATTTGCCATCAGTGTCATTACAAGACGTGGCGCGCGCAACTGTCAGTGGGATTCAGAAGAACCAACACACCGTTGCATATCCCTTCTATGTTTATGCGCTGTGCCTTGCTGTAAAGTAAGTACCGAGCAACGATCAATTTTAAAACGGAAAAATACCTATATTTTAAATTTTGCATTCCAGGTGTAAGAGGAAGTGCTTGCGAAGCTTTCTACCATGAAGCGTGATATAGACATAACACTGCACAGAGTTCAGTGAACTTTTCAAGAGAAATAGGGCGAAAATTAGCAACTGAAGTCATCTTTTTTAAGTGTTAAAGCCGGTCAATCTTTATTTCGCGAATGAGTCCAAATCTATATTCCTACACGTATATGCAGTGACATACAGACAGATATACTCCCAAATACATACAGTGCCGTCTTTTAGTGGGGGCAGAGGGGCGATTGCCCCCCTTGCCCCTCCTTGCGTTTCAAAAAGCCTTAGGTAAACGAGAAAAATTGATCAAATTGCTGAAAACTTGATTTAGTTCTTTACTTAGGTATCCTGTTCGGGGTCATGTTAGGTCACCTGCCACCCCCCTCCCCCGTTAATGTTTTGTTGAAATGACGTTACTGGTCATAAATAAAATTAATGGGCTCCAAAATATATGAAGGCTGTAAGGTACCTAGAATTCGTCAGCTGACAGTAAGAGATAAAGAGGTAAAATATTTTACTTTAATTTGGAAATAGGAGGGCAGTAGTTGGAAATGGTAAAGACATACAATTTTGGTATTGATGAGATATAGTAAGTAATTTAAATTTTAAACCTCAATTATATAAGAAAATGAGAATTGCTGATTGAAAATTTTACTTCACATGAAAAATAAGTCGCAAAGAAAAATATTTTAAATCCTGGCAACTGATTTTAAAAAGAAATTAACTCATTTCATTAATCTTACAACGATGTCTCGACAATCTAACGATATAACATCTCCTCTTGTTTTCAGGTGTATTCCGCAACCTGCATCAGACTATTGGTACGAATCATTCCAAGTTGAGCTATCCGACAAAAAGGACTAGAAAGACACGGAAATCTCATGAATGAATCAGACCATATGTACTCAATGTGAAATATTTCGAGGACGGCTCGTCTCTCTCAGAACTCTGCAGCAGCTTTTAGATTCAACACTGAAGAATTTCCTAAGAGCAAAAATTCAAGGCTAATAACTTAAAAAGGCTAAACTTTGTGATATTATGAGCCTAACTGTCAGTTCACGAGACCCAGGTTTTCATAATATTCCCTCCATTTGATATCGCAACTCTAGCCTTTTTAAATTTCATTTATTAGCCATGATGTCGCTATATTTTCAAAGGTTTTCATCGTCATACGAGCAAATCACCCCATACGTTTAGTTGCACAGCGTGCATGGACTTGATTAAAATACGGAAGTGCCGAAACAATTACGTTCCTTAAAGGGTATCCGGGGTGTCAATGACCCTTAATAAGTATCTGCCTTAAGTCGCCCACAACTTAAAACCAGTGGCGAGGCATGAATGATCGATTATCGAAGTTTCCCCATTTGAAGCTATGGTAAAGAATCGATTATTCAGGTGTTAGTTGCGAACACCCTGTTCTTCAGTGGAGTGGCGTGCTTTGCGATTTATTGATTGATCTGCCATTTAAACGTATGGAAAAGGATCAATAAAGAGGGTGTTCGCAACGAGCACCCTCATAATCGATTTCCTACCATAGCTTTAAATGGGGAAATATCGATAATCGATCAATCACGCCTCGCCACTGCTATTTATTGATCCTTTCCCATAGGTTTAAATGGCATAAGTTGTGCAAATGGGGGTTTAAGTACTTTATAGTTTCAATCCTTAAACTTTAATGTTGATACACGTGTATTTAAAACTGACTAAAATTTTAATTTAAATAAAACTGTGATCATAATTTTTCACCATGGATCATTACTCCACAATTACCACCTCGATGTAAGTGATTAATGTATTTCAGACTTATTAAAATTTTGCGTGTCTCCCTCTTGGAGCAATCTATCACCGGATAAATGTTATTTTTTTAAGGGAGTGTAAATAGTTCAATAATAAGTTATTGTAGGTAGTCAATGTTCTGCAATGTAAAATGATTGTTTCTGTTACTGCTTATTTAATTTTAAGGTTATATTTGCTCTTATTTAATGATTGAATAAAGTTTAATTTATTTGGTGCGTAACTCATTGTCGGCTTCATTTCTAGATTTCCCTTCAAAATTTTAAATGCGTAGTTATGGAATTGAAATCAATGAAATATAAATTATATAAAAATCATAAAAAACTGATAAAACATGATATTAATGAACAGTATAATGTACTTGAATGTCAAATATACTCATTCAAACTGAAAAATGTGTATATTTTGAATACAAACTTTTATGAAGTAGGACCGTGAGTTGCAGGAGATTACACTGAAGATTTTAGCGTTAGAAAAGAAGTGTTCTTTTTTTGCATTGAATTGTCGCTGGCTCAAAAGTTCATTTAAAAACAAGTACCCGCAGCCCGTCGCACAGTTCAAAAAATGACGAAGAATGGGGAAGAAAATCGAAAAAATATAGTGTGTACGTAATAACGCGGACTAAGCATCCGTCCAAAAAAACAAATGGAGGTGGAAATTCCGAATTATTCGTACTTTCTATTATAAAAAGTTGATATTTTTCCAGTTTTATGTTTACATCCGCTAGCGCCGCTGTAAAAAATATTCTAGTCGACTGTTCGCTTTCACATAGAGAAAAAAGAGGGTTAAAATCCAACTTGGGCATTTCCAATTAGTTGTGGTTGTACCCCAATTAATTAGGCTAATAACCCAACTGTTGGAGTGCTATACCCCCATTTTGAGTTGCGGCACCACCGCAATTGATTGGAAATGCCCATATAATCTAACAAAATGAGGCAGTACCACAATTTTAGGGAATTAGCCCTACCTCTTTTCAGTGAATCAGGAATACTGTACTTAATTATGAATGATCGTGTTAAAGGCGGCAATGCTTACCTGAGAACACTGAGGATTTGTTTTTCGTCAGGCTGCAGGTCTTTAGTTGGTTTAGCTGCAATTTGGCACACCAGCCGACGTGCACAACCCATTGGGTCTTGACTTAGAATTGACTCGAATGTTGGTAGGTGGTCGAAGGAGTCATCAACCATTTGATCCAGCTCCTGAAAAAAAGAAATGCATTCCAATTTGATAATTCCAACATATGTTAAAATGCCTCCTCTGTGGATTATATCCAGATGATATAATTATGGTTAATATCCAGAAGTGATAATTATATATTTAGAAAACGCGACGAGTAACCCCGGAAGATAATGAATCGATAACGTGGAACAAACGAGTAATGATAAAATAATTATTTTGGATGATCGCATAATTTCCCTAAATACTGTCAGGTTTGACAATGCTATTTAACTTGTATCAAAATGTAATTTAAAATAATTATTTCCATTTTTTTAAACCAAAAAATATATAATTTTCCAGTGTAACCGGACACGATTATCTAGTGCTGTAACCATCTCATTGACTTCATTTCACGTTGCCCTGGTAATTTTCAGTTGCACTCTTTTTTTTCTTATTTTTCTTTTTTAAGAATAAAAAAAGTGTACAAACGAAAATTACCGGGGCAAGGTGAAATACAATTAATGTGATCGTGGGTGAAGACCCACACTAAACATAACCAAACACAGTCACGCTGATTTGGTTAAATGCGTCTAAATCACCTACAGATGTTCAATCATAGTGAAAAAGTTTTCGTAATTTGAATGAAAGTAAATAAAAATATAATCAATTAATCAATAAACAAAACTGGAATGAACAAAACATTGAACCATGGAAAGAGGGACGCCCTGGTAAAAATAAGCAGTAGAATCTGTGTTCCAAAATACCATAGACCTACAACCGGCTGTAAGATTTCCAATAGATTCTATAGCCGGCAACACAATTTCTTCTAGCCTTTTATAGCCGATGGCGATTAAGCAACAGCCTGGCGATGAAGTGTACCTATGCTAAACGTTACTAATTACGGATGCTAGGACTTAGTGAGTTTTCGGACTACCGCTCTCTTTTTGGGCCGTAGTATCTTGATTTAATTTGCGAGGAAAGCTCCGTACTTTTGAAGAATGCCTGCCATTCCTAATATGTTGGAGCGCCTTCAATTTCGTAAGATACTGTGCAATACTTCTAGTGTGCAATAGTTGCTTCAAGCGTCGTGATACGCTGCGGCGGGCGGGCAGCCAGCGCGGTACTCGCATTGGCGCCTACAAACCTAACAGGGATACTTCACGCATTGCGCAATGCGTAGGTGCGCCGCCGCTCCGCTTTGTATTAGGCTCTAATATTTAATCTCGTGGAGTCAGCGTTTTTCAACTCATGACTTTGAAATGTTTGCACACTCTGCATGGATTATTCTCATTTTAATTGATGAAAAAAAATATGTAGTAAAGGAAAATATAATGTGCGTTTTGTAAATATTAAGGTGATTCCGTACAAACTTAAGGATTTACAAAGCACACGAATTTCTACACAATTTCTTATAGCCATTCATAGCCGATGGCGAAAAAACAACAGCCAGGCGATATAGTGTAAAGCCCGGCGATAGGAACTATAGCCCAGCTGTATAATTTTTTATCGCTTCGTGTAGCCGGGCCGAAAGATTTTTTCCACTTTCTACAGCCAGCTATATGATTTTCTGTCGCCTTCTTCAGTCGGCTTTAAGAATTCCTGTGCTATTTTGAAACGCAGCTCCCATCGCCAATTTTTACCAGGGCGAGGTTGATGGAAGGAATCAAAATAATAAATGTCACTTACGGTGTATTCCGGAGCGGACCTTTTGAAGAGCCCCAGGACTCTCCCCGGCCTTCCACCTCCTCCACCACCTCCACGGATTTTGTTCCAGTCCTGGGCCAATTTGTGGATGAGGTACAAGCCGATGAGACCCATGGCGGCAAGTAAGGCCAGGCGTATGAAGTGGAGGTGAGCTTTGACTACGCCGGAAAGTATTAAGATCAGGAAGGTTATCACCCCCGACCTCACCCAGAAATTCATCTGCAACACAGAGTAGTCCAAGATTTGTAGTCTATCATGTAGAATGTAGATCAAGCTTGACATGCGAGCAAAAAAATTGGGGAGAAAACTAGAGTACCTATATAGCGAGAGTATGGACAGATCGCTTCATGGAGGGCATAGGGCCCAAAAGTGCAGCCACTCTTCTAACCAACTTCTATAACGCACAAAATTTCACTGCCAGTCTGCAGATTCCACTTCTAACCAAGATGGCTAAGAATGTACATAAATGAGCGTTCTTCCGCAAAAACGAGTAAATTTATGCAAAAACTAAGTCAAATACGTGCTTTATAAACGATGGTTCTTAACAATTGTACTAGTAAAGCGCTCTGGATAATTGAGATTCATAGATTGGCTGCATTTCTGGGCCCTAACTTTATTCGCGGAGACATCGGTGAAGGCCTGATGGATTTTCGGAGATTCACATCTGTCTATACTCTCGCTGTACAGGTACTCTAGAGAAAACAAATGCGAGAAAAAATAGTATCGAAAAAAAAAACAACGATATCAGTATACCGTTATTAGATATTTGTAAAAATAATGGTTTAAATAATGGTTGGAATGGTTTTAGGGTGGAACATCCTACTTTAAATCGACGGATACGGTCAAAAAGTACGTATCTTCGATTGTGACATTTTAAATTCCGTTCAGGTTTTATTATTTTAAAAGAAAACTAACCAACAGTTTTTCTTAATATTTTTTGTGATATTTCTTGACTTATGCAGAAGAATTGAAAGACAATTCCCTGGAGGTATTTTGGTTGGTTGTTTCCTCTTTCAAACATAAAACGTAGTATGATATTTTGTAACATTGCGATGCAGATACGCAACTGTTTGACTTCAACTATCGTACATTCGGAAAACATCCCACATCAGAAAAAAATTTAGGACGATTGGTCTGTTACAGCAAACTTTTGATGGAACAAAAAAAGCGTTTCTAATAGAAAATGGTTTAGAAACCTTGGTAAAGAATCATGAGAGAGATTAAAATTCACTCTAAACTTCACAATCCTTGTTAGAAATTTGCGCATTTTTAAGTTACTTCCTCCTCTTTAGATTTATCGTATATCCTCTCCTCATAAATCTGATGAGGTAAGTATTGGCAGTGGAAGAGAGAGCCGTTTGCCAAGTTTACATAATATCCTTACAAAACTCTAGTCCTTTATGAGGTTCATTGTCACTAGAACATCATTTCATAACTGCGGAACATATTTTAATTCATATCTCATCTGCGGGAGGGCTGCTGTTTTACCACTAATTCCATATTTATACTGTCCGGGCGTACTTGGACGACCGTCTCCTTACTGAGAACCAGAGTCTTTAAAATTCCAGCAGCTTTAGCGTCGCGTTGTGTCATGTCTTGTCTCCATCTTATCCACTTATCATTTCGGTTGGCATATCCTCCTCATTTCAAAATCCACGCCAATTACGATTAGTAAGGATCCGTTATGACGCGGTAATGGTGAGCCGATGCCCCGATAACGATAGAATGTAAGGATTAGGACTTTCGGGAATCTTTCAAAAGTTGCGCAATTCGTTTTTATTTTAACTATCGTTGTTTTTTTCATCAGGGATTGGCAAAACTTTTTCCAAAATGATAAACCGATTACCTTATGATTTTGAAAGGTGTCACTATTACTTCAAATTTTTTTTAATGAATTCAACCCTTGGATTTGCATTTTTGAATATGAAAATACAGAATAAAATATACTTAAAAACGTAAAAACTCGCTGGCGCGTAAATTTTTACGTGAACGAAACGCTTTTCGCCGGTAAATATTTTACGGGCAAATGAGTTTTTAAGTTTTTTAGTTTTTAAGTATTTTTTATTGATCATTTTTTCGTGCGGGTCTCCGAAATTTCATTGATGAGAATACACATGCACTGTGTATGACATACACTTTGTAAAATGGAATAACCGGAAAAATGAAGGTGGGTGAGGTACGCACTATAGTAAATCTCTTGTCAGGCGTTGGTATGATAGAAACCGTAGGTTGTAGGTTAAATTGCTAGGGCTCTCGGCGAAAAAATTCACTGAAAGAATTGAATGCTCAAACTGTGAGCAAACCCCTCACGCAAAGTTACTCGAAAGTTTGAAAAAGCTTTGCTAGAAATTGCATACATTTTTCCGCATTGATCAGCAAAATGTAAATACATCTTGTAGAGAGATGATTAACCGAGTCCTTATTTAGAGAGAAAGCTGAGTTATACATGGTATAGAGCTTGAAAGGTAATTTATTTTATTCTGCCAAAATCTTATTACCCACGAAAACGATTTGGTATCCCGAACATGGACTCATTTCGTTTATGAGATCATTCATTGGATCTCGTGTAAGAGGGGGAAAAAGTCGAATCTCTCTTACTGTTTCAATTAAATAAGTTAGTTCCGCTTTTCGAAACTGAATCAAAATAATCAACCATCATCAATTCTTGGTTTAATGCCCCTGATGAGCGTTTTTTGTTTCATTCACGTGAAAGTGATTTTATTTTACTTTGAACGTAAATGTCAAGAGCCGCTGCCTTGTCTTCTGTGAATACCTTTTCCCACACTCAACATGTTGGGTTCACAATCCGTTAAATAAGTGCTGTCTTAATTTTACATGCTTTGTTGTAAGATATATCAGCAGTGATTCGATTTACGAGGTCTGCTCGCAAGAAACCGACTTGAACCACACTGAAAATTGCACCGCTTGGGTAGAGTGCAGAACGGAATGCTCGGGTCAGAACCGGTACGAATTTAAGGCCGTCATTAGGTCGTAAAATCACGTAAGCGGCGCTGCAGCCGAAAAACAACCGCAGTGTGTGAATCCGGGATCTCTCTCTCCGGAGAGCCAAAAATTATACCTCCTCGTTATTTACTTTATCAGGGCACTCGCTGCAACTTGGCTGGTCCGGTCGAGTTACATCATTGCTGATGAAATGAATTCAGGATGACAAGAACGATCGTTCTTACTCACATTGAAATGACTTTTTTCCTCCAAGAGGTTCGGATAGTGACTGTGTCCGTTAGAAATATAATATTTCGCCGAGTGAAAAAACTGCGTTTTTTCTTTTGTTTCCTCTTTCTGTGCAATGTTGTCATCGGTCGAATATACTCATAGGTGAATGAGAAAAAAATATAAATGCAAGTGGTTGATTCGGCTTCTTCGCACCGTAATTTATTCTCATACAGAAAGAAAATACTGCATACCTAATCTTAGCTTTTATATAAAACTTGCCAATACATAATTTCGTAAAAACAATACGTAAGAAATTTCAAGTTTTTCATAAAAATGCGCTTTCTGAACTGAAAATTTCAAATCGCGTTGAGGCAAAGTCTAAGTTTGCGGGCAGCTAAAATTCATTATAAAGTTAATTGAAGGCGTGAAGTTGCAACAAAATCTGGCATTTTTGGCAATTTGAAAACTTTCCTGGTAAAAATTGGCAGTAGAATCTGTGTTCCAAAATACCAAAGACCTACGGCCGGCTGTAAGATTTCCAATAGCTTCTATACAGCCGGCTACACAATTTCTTATAGCCTTTTATAGCCGATGGCGATCAAGTAATAGCCAGGCGATAAAAAGTATGCTAAATGTTACTAATTACGAATGCTAGGACTTAGTGAGTTTTTGGACTACTGCTATCGTTTTGGGCCGTAGTATCTTGATTTATTTTGCGAGGAATGCTCCGTACTTTTGAAGAATGCCTGCCATTCCTAATATATTGAAGCGCCTTCAGTTTTGTATGATACTGTGCAATACCTCTGGCGTGAAATAGTTGCTTCAAGCGCCGCGCCGTGGCACGCTGCGGCGCGGGAGGCGGGCAGCCAGCGCAAAACGCGCATCGGCGCCTACAAACCTAACAGGGATACTTCACGCGTTGCGCAATGCGTGAAGTATCCCTGTTAGGTTTGTAGGCGCCAGTACGTCGCCGCTCCGCTTTGTAGTCCGAGAGCCAGACGACTTTGAGTGACAAACTCGGGATACATGTTTTGACCCCCTAAATCGATAGCCTTGCATGCACTGAAACGGAAAATTTTTGTCTGCCGCCCTCTAGCCTGTGCCATCACCCTCATCTAGGCCCTCAAAGTGGTCCAAAAAACACCATCTGGTGACAAACTCCTGACGCTCGGCAGACAAGTCTATTATTAAAGATCATACCCAGGGTGACTAGAAAAACTTTGTCTGCCGCCTTCTAGCCTGTGCCATCACCCTCATCTAGGCCCTCAAAGTGGTCCAAAAAACACCATCTGGTGACAAACTCCTGACGCTCAGCAGACAAGTCTATTATTAAAGATCATACCCAGGGTGACTAGAAAAACTTTGTCTGCCGCCTTCTAGCCTGTGCCATCACCCTCATCTAGGCCCTCAAAGTGGTCCAAAAAACACCATCTGGTGACAAACTCCTGACGCCTAGTGTGGTTGCAGATGTACTCCTGTGAGCAGCTTGTGTAATAAAGTTTGAATGATACATCATTCTCTTCGTTTTTTTCGTGTAGAATCCGATTTTCGATGTTGTCAAGTCCAAAAATGATGCTGGTGCCCCCAATTCAAGATGGCGCCCAAAATGGCCGCCCCGGGGGTCAAAATTCCAAAATTTGAGAATATTGTCGAGTTTGGTATCCATTTATATGTAATTTTGGTCGTAGAATTCATATCTGGTGTCAAAAAATAATTTCAACCCCTTAGGGTCCGTCAAATCCAAGATGGCGGCCAAAATTTCAACTTTAATGATAATTACCCAAGATGCACCTTTCACTGTCGAATGACGTGTCTTCATTTATGTTAATTAGGTCAGAAAACCTACAAGGGAGGTCTACAATGCCACTGCACCCTATGGAGGGCCAGGGTTCACCCCCTCCTACCCCCAATATGGCCGCCGCGGAGGGCATAAATAGTGACATTCTCTCAGAACGTCATAGTAGGTGTCCATTCCTATGTAATTTGAGGCGTTAAATTCCAAATTTCAAGTCATAAATCGCAAATGTGAGACTTGCAATGGCTTATACCCTATATGGGGCCAGGGGAACCCCCTCAACCCCCTCTTCTTTCTAATATGGCTGCCATGGGGGGCATAAGTAGTGAAATTCTCTCAGGACGTCATGTGAGGTGTCGATTCTTATGTAAGTAGAGGCTTATATTCCGAATTCCAAGTTGAAAATCGCAAATTAGAGGTCTGGAATGCCATTTCACCCTACGCGGGGCCAGGAGCAACCCCGTACCCTCTTCAAAACGGCCGCCGGGGGGACATAGTTGCAGTGAAATTCTCTCAAAGCGGCATGTGAGGTGTCGATTCTAATGTAAATAGAGGTGTAGATTCGGAATTCCAAGTCGGAAATCGCAAATTAGAGGTCTGGAATGCCATTACCCCTACGGGGGGCCAGGAGCAACCCCGTACCCTCTTCAAAACGGCCGCCGGGGGGACATAGTTGCAGTGAAATTCTCTCAAAGCGGCATGTGAGGTGTCGATTCTCATGTAAGTTGAGGCCATTTCACCCTACGCGGGGCCAGGAGCAGCCCCGTACCCTCTTCAAAACGGCCGCCGGGGGGACATAGTTGCAGTGAAATTCTCTCAAAGCGGCATGTGAGGTGTCGATTCTCATGTAAGTTGAGGCGTAGATTCCGAATTTTAAGTCAGAAATCGTCAATATCTCAAAGTGACAAAAACACTTAAGCATGGCAATCGCTCTGGCCTTCATCTTTGAAGAAAGAATGCATCTTGGGTGGGGTTCAGTTATGTCGAAAGAGCTGGAAATGAATCGGATAATTTAATGGTGATTGACATATTTCACCGGTGTTCTTTTTCAAATGTACGCAGAGGATTCATATTGGTTTCTGGTTCTTTCATTATTAGATAACTGGATAATAGATGGTTCTTTTTGCAATCGATTTTCTTCTAGCAGGAGCGTGCGTTTTGTTGCAGATAACGCAGGAAACTGCAGGTGTCGCTTCTACTAGGAGACGAAACCCTGCGCTACAAAAAGCACTCAATCATCCAGTTGTTTTAATTGCAATTAAACTGAGTGCGTTCATAAACAATAACATAGGAACTCTGAATGCAGATACATATACTTCGTCGGCAAAAAAATTATATTTTTTGGGGAATTTTTAAAAATGAAAAAAACAGACGCCCATCTGAGTCCTTTGCGTACATAGAAAAAGAATACGCGTGAAATTTGTCAATTACCATTAAAATCACCAATTCATTTCCAGCTCTTTCGACAAAAATGAACCCAAGCAGCATTTTTAGTCCAAAATGTAGGCCAAAGCGGTTGCCATATATAAGTATTTTCGTCACTATGGGATATTTACATGTTTTGACTTGTGATTCGAAATCCACGCCTCAGATTAAAAACAAATCGACACCTACTATGCCGCTTTGAGAGAATTTCACTGTTCCTATGTGGGCGAATATTGGAATAGCGGACATTTCAGGGTGAAAAAAGTCGATAAATCAAGTTCATAATTTCCCTTGGAAGTTATGTGTTTTCTTAATTCTGGACGATTTCTGGGATCTGAAAACGTATATGGTCCCAATGTTATGAATCGACACCTCACATGACGTCCTGAGAGAATTTCACTATTTATGCCATATTAGAAAGAAGAGGGGGTTGAGGGGGTTCCCCTGGCCCCATATAGGGTATAAGCCATTGCAAGTCTCACATTTGCGATTTATGACTTGAAATTTGGAATTTACGCCTCAAATTACATAGGAATGGACACCTACTATGACGTTCTGAGAGAATGTCACTATTTATGCCCTCCGCGGCGGCCATATTGGGGGTAGGAGGGGGTGAACCCTGGCCCTCCATAGGGTGCAGTGGCATTGTAGACCTCCCTTGTAGGTTTTCTGACCTAATTAACATAAATGAAGACACGTCATTCGACAGTGAAAGGTGCATCTTGGGTAATTATCATTAAAGTTGAAATTTTGGCCGCCATCTTGGATTTGACGGACCCTAAGGGGTTGAAATTATTTTTTGACACCAGATATGAATTCTACGACCAAAATTACATATAAATGGATACCAAACTCGACAATATTCTCAAATTTTGGAATTTTGACCCCCGGGGCGGCCATTTTGGGCGCCATCTTGAATTGGGGGCACCAGCATCATTTTTGGACTTGACAACATCGAAAATCGGATTCTACACGAAAAAACGAAGAGAATGATGTATCATTCAAACTTTATTACACAAGCTGCTCACAGGAGTACATCTGCAACCACACTAGGCGTCAGGAGTTTGTCACCAGATGGTGTTTTTTGGACCACTTTGAGGGCCTAGATGAGGGTGATGGCACAGGCTAGAAGTAGGGGTGTTCAAACGAATAATTGTCGGAAGTCTACCGATAGAGACCGCTAACGGTAGGAGCGGTAGTCCCGACAGTGACGGTGTTACCGGTAAGGACATTCTTATCGGTACCTTATCGGTACCTTATCGGTGGCTGATCGGTACCTTATCGGTGGCTTATCGGTACCTTATCGGTACCTTATCGGTGGCTGATCGGTACCTTATCGGTGGCTTATCGGTACCTTATCGGTGGCTTATCGGTAGCTTAACGGTGGCTTATCGGTAGCTTAACGGTACCTTCTCGGTACCTTATCGGTAGCTTAACGGTACCTTATCGGTAGCTTAACGGTACCTTATCGGTAGCTTAACGGTACCTTATCGGTAGCTTAACGGTACCTTATCGGTACCTTATCGGTGCCTTATCGGTACCTTATCGGTGGCTTATCGGTACCTTATCGGTGGCTTAACGGTACCTTATCGGTACCTTATCGGTGGCTTATCGGTACCTTATCGGTGGCTTATCGGTACCTTATCGGTGGCTTAACGGTACCTTATCGGTAGCTTAACGGTAGCTTAACGGTAGCTTAACGGTAGCTTAACGGTAGCTTAACGGTAGCTTAACGGTAGCTTAACGGTAGCTTAACGGTAGCTTAACGGTAGCTTAACGATAGCTTAACGGTACCTCAACGGTAGCTCAACGGCAGCTCAACGGCAGCTCAACGACAGCCTAACGGTAGCTTATAGGTACCTTAACGGTATCTCGGTGTATGTTTTGCGCATTGTATATTTCACATGTCCCGTTTCTTGCAAAATGTCTTCAACATACCTAGAACTCTTCCAAGAGCTCCATAGAAATAAAAAATTGGTTGTGGGTTGAAAAAGAAGAAATACAAGAAACTTCAAGAGACATTGGTCCTTCTCAGAGGTTCTTTCAGAACTTGCATGAAAAATAAATTTCCTCCTATTTTAATAATTTTTCGATAAAAATGTTTCAAACGTCACTCCAAACCTCGAGGAACAAAACGCAATGATGGAAGATAATATACAGGTTTTTTTTTTTTTTTTTTTTTTTTTTTTTTTTTTTTTTTTTTTTTTTTAACGGACATTTAATTTTTTATATCTTGTGGTACCTATAGTATACCTATAATCATTTTCTAGGATGACTCGATAAAAAGAAGCTACAGTATATACATCTGTTTTTTTTTTTTTAATTTCTTGAATTTAAGAAAAGCAATTTGGATAGCAAATTTCTCTACCAAATTGAAATTTTATTACATTAAAGTTGGAGACTTGCATCAGGTACCTTCATTTCGTCCGTTATCCGAAGATGAATTTGACTATATTTTGTAATAAGGTATCACTATTTCTGGCTCATTTTAAAAGCAAAATGTATGCCATTGGTTTCCTTACCTATACAGAATGGTGCTTTTATTGAAGAGCCAGAGATAATATATCCTTGTTGCAAAATTTAATCCAATTGTGATTTTGCCTTTGCTCCGTTAAGCATCGAAACAGACAGCCTTGGAAGAAAATGGCCGATATCAAGACAGGATTCAAAAAAACGGCGAATAGAACGCTTTGAGCGTATACATTGTTGCTTGCCGATTTAAAAACCAAAGACATAAAAACGGAGCGCTGGAAGAAAATAGAGTCCCTTCATACCCAGAGTTAAGACAACTCACTTTTGGTTGGGCTGAAAGTGGCCTAAAAAAAATCCAATTCTGATTGGTTCTCGCTCATGGAGGCCGAAACGAGTGCACCAAGATGGCGATACCTCGAATGTGAACAAGAATAATGAAAATATTACCTAATTGTGGTTCATCAAGAGTAAATTGTTATTTCCATCGGTCCAAAATGAAAATAGATTAAGAAATTATTTACAAACCAATCCCATTTTTTTTAATTGATCAATTTGTTGATGTTGTTGTTTTTGTGTGACAGACATCGCAGGATTCCTGATCCTTATCCCTCAATATCGTTCGTTTGGGTGCACTCGTTTCGGCCTCCATGGCCAGCCAAGGCCGGCTGCCAGTCAGCTGATAATCGAGTTGTCTTAACTCTGGGTATAAAGGGACTCTAGAAGAAAAAAATGATGCAAATTCATGCAAACTCTCCGATTGGCTAGATGATTGGCGGCGAAATCGGTACAAGTTTGAAATTCAAATATAAGGCGGGAACTGAATAAAATTGCGTAAACAAAGTATTCTAGGATCATTTTTTATCAAATTCACTTACTCACGTATATTTGCTTAACTTTCGGTTATTTTTGGTCCGTCATCGACTGATTAATATCATTTGGGAGTAACAGTCTAAGTAGGACTGTAACGTCCTGTTTGAACCGGCAGGACCACCATGAGCAGAAGAAAAACTAACTCTATCTGAGATCCTTGTTAGTTACCGAGCCAAAATAGGTGTATTATACCGAGTCACCGCCCCAACATTATTTCTTTGTTCCTTTTTGTGACTTAAAACGAGTATAGAACAGGAAATGTGTGAAAATCAAGAGTGCAAGTTCAAATCAAATTTCCGTTTGCCGCCATGGATTTCCGCGTTAATTTACTCACTCGCACAAACGCAGAGGGCCAGGGCTGTATCACTTCTCCCCCGTGTCAGTAGGTAGATACGAGTGCTCCGTCTTGATGTCTTTAATAAAAACTGATAATGTACTAGGGGCATGAATGAAGTCAAAATTATTGAAATTAATACGTAAGAACTAACATTCGGTTTCAACTTTAAAAGGAAATTACAAAAAGAAAGAACCCCTCCCCCCCTCCAAAACAAGAGAATTACGTTTCAAATTGTAGATTACTCTTTTCTTTTTTATCACGCGAGCATTCACTGGCCCCTTACCTCCGCCCTGAACGAGACATACTTTATCGGTGGCCTATATACTGTAATTCAAAGGCGCTTCGATCAAGTTTGGATGACCCCTTCCTGCCCCTCCTTTTAACCTCCTTCAGGGATTTTAATGATGGTACTGCATACATTGTGTTCAAGGCATGCTCAACCGCATCTACGCCATACAGTTAGTTTGATTTCTTTAGCACGAAATATCGTCCAAAACTGGAATCTGACTCTTAATTGGACGGATTTATCCGTCAGTAGCCAAGCTACACTTCTCGGTGCCTAATTTCAACTTATTTTTTATTGTTTGGAGGGCTTAACTAGAAAGCTCCTTTAACCTCTCTTTAAATAAACTCCACATTATAAAGAATATTTTCCAAAAATTTCAAGTTTCAGTGTGGCTTTTTCTTAGTTTCCTGTCTGAAAAATAAAATAAAAAGGAAAATTAAGAAACGTCTGATAAAGGAGACTCCAGTTAAATCCGTGGGGTGGGGTTGCTGAATCTATACTCAAAAAACTCTTCGTGCGAACAGTGCGATTCGAATTTCGAACCGGACGGCACAATCCACCTGTCCGCGAATTATTCGTGTTGCCTAATTTCCCCTCGCATGTTATTTCTTACGTGTTTTTGAAAGCGTTAAACGCGATTTTGCACAAATACGAGCGCAGCCTTCATACGACTGTAATGGACAATATTAAACAATTTGAATGAGTTAACATGCGATTTTAACGAAATGCATAGTTAACGAAGAAAAACCGACGAGACTATGTGGCAATATTTGGGGGAGGACGATGAGTACGTGTAGAAAAAATCTATCGTGGGTAAATTAGCGCAGAGAGCACTCATCTCCATTGCCTACAGATTAGGTATTGCGTTTTCCTGGTGACATTCATTTGTTCGAACTGAAGGGTATTATATCTTGAAATTTTCGTGAATTATTCTTCATAATGAAACGCCATAAAATAAGAATATTACACTGAAAAGTTTTCCAAATAACGAAGGGAAACTGAGGGGAATTGTTCCAGTTTTACTTTCAGCTTAGTTTTCTAATGGAGATCTCTCAAAATTCCTTCGTGGGGATCCCTTCCTGGGAGTCTCCAAAAATAGGAATGTAAGGATACCCAAACAAAATTAAAACTTTGGGCTTTGCAACTAGCGAGCCTTCCTCTAGTTTGCGATCCTCCAATTATAGCTCGGGTTAAATCTCATCATTATGATTTTTTTACCGTAAAAATAACAAATGTCTTTTACTGATGTTCTGTGATGTGAAGTGAATTATTTCAATTTCTACGGTGAATTTCTTGATACCTGTATTTAAACACGTGCTTCAAAGAACTGCACAGGATAAAAGGAAAGTGACCGGACGAAGGCAGGCGAGAAATTGTCTCGTTTTTGCAAGGTAAGTTTTACCGGATTTTATACATTTGTAACCTTAAGCTAACATTTTCATACAGTCTTTTTGAAGGTATTAAAAAGCCTGCAATATAATCTTCTTTTGAAGAAGATATACTGAGTGACGGTTCATTGAAGTTTTTTCGTCTTTTCTCGCCTGGCGGTCAGATTTGATTTTTTCTCAGTACATATACATTTTGGATTCAAAGGTAGCTTTCAATGCTCTGCCGCTATGAGCTAAGTAGACGGATTACTTGTATCTCCACGCGTAGTTTAAGAATGAAGGTTAACGTAAGTTAATTAAGGAATGGACCTAGATACGAAGAAGACGTTTGTTTTCACCTTTTTCCCCTACCTCCCTCTCATCACTCTTCGGTACAACCTGGAATTCTACCATTAGGCAGAACCCGAACCCTGCTCGTTCAAAACGGCAACAATGCATTTCACGGATGGCATTCTTATCTTACACCGCACAGCGAGTGTGCGAGTGGCAATAAGATGAGTGCGAGTTTGTACATGAGAAGCCCTTCCCCTTCCTTCGTAAAGAAAATTCGGTGTTTCGCCTCGTGATAGCGATGAGATGCGAGGCGACAAGAGGGCCGCAGCCCAGAGGGGAACAATGAGGAGGAGGATAGAAAGAGATATGAATGATGCGATGATAACGTCGCGTCGCAGAAGTGGAGGAGTGGGAGTGAGGGGAGACGACGATATCAGCTGATTGACACCTGTCCACCTGTTACCGCCAGCGGCCAGCCGGACGCGCGGAGTTCAGAGTTCAGAGTGCATTGACCTGAGAAGCACACGAGGACAAGAGACCCGGACCTTCCCCAAGCTTGCTAAGATTGTCGTTGCTCAGTTGCTGCGGTGGCTACCACGTAACTCCTGATTTGGTAATATTTCAAACCCTCATTGACTTATTCGGCCGTGCTACGGAAAAACGCGTATGAACATTCGAGAGTTGCCAAATTGCCCCGCATGAAACTTGTATTTTTGAGAACGCTTATACGTAATTTCCTTGACATTTTCGGACATTTAAGACGAAATTGCGAACAAAATTGTCTGAAAAAATTGAAGAGAAAGTTGATCGATTTAACCTAATTCGTGAAAATTTGTGATTTATGGAAGGAAATTTGGCAACGCCTGATGGTTCATATACCGTTCTTCCTTAGCAAGATAGAAAAGCTGTGCGATTTTTAAGATGTATACTCGTAATGCTGCACGCGATAATAAGAAAGAATGCAGTTTGAGCATTTAAGCGGCCAAATTTCCCCGGATAAAATAATTATTCCTGAGGAAAATCATCCATATTTCTCCTTGAAATTTTTAGGTATTTCAGATCAGCTTGCAAACAAAATTGTCTTAAAAATTCGGAGGAAAATGATCACAATTTTTCCAGCAGCTTTGCTTTTTACCAAAGCACATTATGAGGAGCTTTCCGGAAAAGGGCACACACCGAAAAAACGCGTTGTGACAAAAACGCATTTGAAGTTTTCATTCTTACTTTCTGGCCACTGATGATGACATACATCAGAACTGGGGCACTCATATCAACGTTCACATACCCTAGAATGAATAACGACCATTCATAAAATTTACACCTCTTTCAGTGTTATGGGAGGAATTTTTTAAAATTTTCCGTTATGTGCCCTTTTTCCGGAAATGGACCGGTGGTCATAGGTTTCGGCTTTTGAAGCTGAAATTTCGAGACTTTAGCGAGTTTCTAAGCAAAAATGATTAATTCCGTTAGATTGATAAATAATAATTTCGATCGCGAACGCGTGCGTGGATCATCTTCGATCATTATTAATGAAAAGGACAGCGAAACACGCGAAAAAATCGAAAAATTTAAACTCACAAGAGACCATTAAAAATTGAATTATTAAAAATGGAATTATTAATAATTACGAAAATTCACGTGTGACGGTGCAACGCGGAGACAATCCCTGGAACCCGATGCTTTTGCGTTGATTAACAGAATCAGTGCGATGCATCTGTAGTGAGGGATCCTTATCAGTACCTATCACTTGCCTGCCTGCCTGCCTGCCTGCGCGCTATCTTCTCAACGTCGCGGCGACCGTACCCAGAGGCAAATAGATGAAATACGCCTCTGACCCCTGACTTAGCCTCACAAAACTTGGTCTCTTATTGTTAGCTCCAAAAATTGATTAATTAAGCTGAAACTCGGGAAATTGGTACATTAGACATTAGGATGCAAGGAATCCATTTCTGCCGGAAAAAGGGCACATACGCGTATGTGCCCGTTTTCTGGAATGCTCCTCATTTGGCTTAAGTCTGAAAGCTATTTTTGAAACCGAAAAATTTCATTACTGAAATTAATCGGATTCATTTCCTGTGTAGGTGCGCCCCCCCCCCCCCCCCAATTTTCGGCTAAACTCAGTAGTGTACTTGCTGCGGCGAGAAGAGAATTACTCACGCCTAGTTATACTTTTCTCGTAACAGGAAAAGTTTCTTTGATACGATAAAAATGTGGCTTTTTGCACAAATAATAATTCGTGTAACTAATCACTCAAATTATTCGTCCACACCCAACTTCGATTTAAACTCCGCCCAGCAGCCGGATTGTTGAACCTTTAACTGGCTATGTCGGCACGATAAGACAAGACATAGCCCTATCTGCGCCGTGTAATATATCGATTTTCGATTCTTGTCGTGCCGACATAAATTTCAACAATCAGGCTGCAGGAGGTTTTTTTTTTGTCACTTTTGGCGGGCAGACATCATTTATATTATCATCATTAATATAAACTTCGAAGGATTCAGACTTTCAGCGATTCTATTTTTTTCTATTTCACTCGAGAGGTTGCCAGATTGTGCGATAAATGTGAATATTTTACATGGATTTGAATTGGAAAAAGTGCTAAAAAAGCAACTTATCTGGCAACAATAGAGTCCGGGAGGGACGAGAGGCTGCCTTCCTGGGAAAACCCGTGATTTAGCCGGAAATGTCATTAAAAGAATTGATTCCGTTTGAAGCATCAATTGTATACTAGGGAAATTTAGCTATTTTAGAATTTAGCTATTTTAAAATAATAATTGTGATAGGACAAAGATGCTACAGAAAAGGGAAAAGGAAAAGGAAAGGAAATGAAATGAGGATATGATTACTAATATGCAATCAGAGAGAATAAAACAAAAAAATAGTATATTTTCTTCGGAAAATACACTAAAAACATCAGAGAAAGAGCCTCGCCAAAAAGTGGTGTTTTTTAGCCCCTTTTTGTATACCCGAGTTGATCGACCGGTCGGTGCTCAAATGAAAGCCTATGGTAAGGCAAACTTCCATGCAAAGTTTCACCTTGAAATGACCCCTCGTTTAGGCTGTACAGCGTTGCCAATTTTCCATTTTCATTTGGTAAAATCAAGGAATTCTGGACTATTAGTCCGGTGCATAAGTAGACTAGGACACCCGTGTTCGTCAACTAGACACGGCTAAAATGAAAGCTCAGGGTAAGGCAGACTTCCATGCAAAGTATCAACTTGAAGTGACTCCTCGTTTAGGCTGTACAGCGTTGCCAATTTTCCATATTTATGCGCTATACTCAAGGAATCCTGGATGATCATGGTTCAACTGACTAGTATACCCGAGTTGGTCAACGAGACAAGGCTCAAACGAAAACTTATGGTAAGGCAAACTTCCTGGAAAAGTTTCAATTTGAAGTGAAACCTCGTTTAGGCTGCACAGCGTTGCCAATTTCCCATTTTTATGTGCCAAAATCAAGGAATTCGGGACTAATAGTCTAGTGAATCATAATTGAACAGACTAGTGCATCGGTCCAAGAGCTGAATACTACCCTGAGATCGAATAGAATTGCAACTGAAGGCCATCGTGAACTTTTCGAGGCAGTGTTGCCAATTTACTATTAATTTTTTTAACAGAAAATTAGGCTTCTGTCGAGATTTTTGGCGGAAAACGTACCTTCACGGGCTATAACTTTGATGAGTACGGGCTGAACATTACGACTCGATAGTAAATGAACGCTACAGACGGAGAAACCAACGCATACGGAACGCAACATTGCGTTCGGAATTCAGTTTTCTGCGTCTGTAGCGTTCATTTACTATCGAGTCGTAATGTTCAGCCCGTACTCATCAAAGTTATAGCCCGTGAAGGTACGTTTTCCGCCAAAAATCTCGACAGAAGCCTAATTTTCTGTTAAAAAAATTAATAGTAAATTGGCAACACTGCCTCGAAAAGTTCACGATGGCCTTCAGTTGCAATTCTATTCGATCTCAGGGTAGTATTCAGCTCTTGGACCGATGCACTAGTCTGTTCAATTATGATTCACTAGACTATTAGTCCCGAATTCCTTGATTTTGGCACATAAAAATGGGAAATTGGCAACGCTGTGCAGCCTAAACGAGGTTTCACTTCAAGTTGAAACTTTTCCAGGAAGTTTGCCTTACCATAAGCTTTCGTTTGAGCCTTGTCTCGTTGACCAACTCGGGTGTACTAGTCAGTTGAACCATGATCATCCAGGATTCCTTAAGTATAGCGCATAAAAATGGAAAATTGGCGACGCTGTACAGCCTAAACGAGGTTTCACTTCAAGTTGAAACTTTTCCTGGAAGTTTGCCTTACCATAAGCTTTCGTTTGAGCATTGTCCCGTTGACCAACTCGGGTGTACTAGTCTGTTGAACCATGATGATCCAGTATTCCTTGAGTACAGCGCATAAAAATGGAAAATTGGCAACGCTGTACAGCCTAAACGAGGAGTCACTTCAAAATATGATGCGGGACGTACACAAAATAAATGTAAATTTTCGTATCGTTTATTGAATTAAATTTCAAAAATCGGCCCCCTGAGGAGCACAAGAAGACGCCATACTACTATGATTAGGAGTGCATTTCACACTTTGCCAATGCGCTCATCGTCATTTTAAAGGCATTTACTGATTGAAAAACGTCTTACTTATGCGGTAGGAAAAGTTTGCGACAGACCTATTGTAGCATCATTGGCGGAACAAGGGTTGTTTTGTGGAGGGGGGCACATAGGTACCTCATTGCTGCGGGTCTACGAGCACTAAAAGATACACCACCAAGGGGAATCAACGCCACTCCTTCAGTAGTAAAGGGGTGTCCGGGGTGCATTTCCCGGAAAATTTTGGGAAACTCAATCGTTTTTAGGAGTTATTTTATAATCGTTACTTTAGGAGTAATTTCGAACCGTTCACTCTGAAAATCGATTGAATGACCTTGTTCAGTAGTTTTTTTAAATTTGCATATTTGAGAAGTAGAATTACACACGGTTCACAGGAACTTTTCCCGATTCTTTTGAACAATTTTAACCCACGAATAAAAAGTCGAAATTGCGTCTTTTGACCTTGCGTTATAACCTACATCTCCGAGAAAGCAAAGCTAGCATCCGAAGAGATCCACCTAGCGGCCGTCACACTTTAGACCACTTGTTCCTTGTGGCGCAATTTATGGTACGTGCTTGATGACTGAAATTAAAAAAACATATCAGAATATTTCAATTTTTGATAAACATGTCAGGTATTTTATTAACGTCCAAGAAGTCATGATATTCATGAAAATTGAAACATTCCGATGTGTTTAGTTACTTTTTGTCGTCAACGATGGACCATCAATCACACCGGAGGAAACGTGCGGTTGAAAGTGTGGCCGCCGCTCAGCAGATCTTCTTGGCCGCCATCTTTGCATCCTCGGTGTTAATGAAATCTCAAAATACGTAATTTTGCACTTTTCCTTCAGGCGTTAATATGGCTCAAAAGAATCTCAGAACAATTCTTGCTAGCCATATACTCTGTTCTTTTCAAAAATGCAGTAATAAAAAAAAAAAAAAAACTCAAAACAGGGTAATTTCTATGTCAAATATGAAAGATACGTCACGCACTTCCCTAGTCAAATCCTTAACATGTCCTGGGCGGAGATGTAAGGCTTGGGGGGGGGGGGTGGGCTCTCTTGCCCCCCTCGTCCGAGCATGCACAGAATACGGTGTCTATTGTGAATGATAATATATTTACAGACGCCACGTTTTATTTGTGATCCATATACCTTTTTCTTCATTATTGGAAATTTTATTTAGGTAATTTAAGATTAATAGACAGTTTTCCAAATTTTAGATTTTGAGAATGGAGGAAAGCGAGAAATCGCGCCGGAATAGGCCGAGGAAAAAGAGATCCCTTTTATGGCAGTGTTTTGAGAAGGACGAAGATGGCCAAAAGGCCATCTGCAATATTTGCAAAGAAATAGTGCAGGCACGCAGCAGCACTTCCAGTTTGTGGGCGCATATGAAAGCGGCCCACCCTGTGGAGGAGTACAATCTTCGGTCAGTGGCCCCTGGCTGCTCTCAACGCCAAGAAGAGGACGAGATTGAACCTCTACCAACGGAGCCCGAGTAAGTCAAATTTAATTTTAAGATTTAGGTGGTGCGTGGAAGAAGGCCTTTATAGTCCGATAATGACCTTCTTAAACGTCAGTCGCAAATTTCCAATTTGTTTTTCATTTAAAATAATTAATTGTCTCCCAAAAATTATTCTACTCGTCATTTCATTTGATTGCACGATTATAATTCGCGAATGAAGAGGCTTGTTTCAGACATGAGAGGATTTTTTTATAAAATCCCGTGTCTCGAATATGTTTATCAAATTTGGTGCCAACATTCCTTTGGACATGCGAGAGATGAGGTCAGCCAAAGAAGAAGGGCTTTCTTTCACCTACTTCCTGAACCTGAGTAATTCCATCATTTATGTATAAATTGAATTTCGTTAATACCACATTCAGTCAGTATCGCATGAAATGAGCACTAAACGATTTTTTTTTTTTTTTTTTTTTTTTTTTTTTTTTTTTTTTTTTTAAAAACGGCGGATACAACTATTCGGTCTCCGCTCAACGGGTAAACGGGTATCCATGGTTCATACGCACGGAAGTGAAGGCATTTTGTCTCTTCCGACACTAATCGCTTCACCCGCGGAGGCGGGTTGAACTGAACGTCGAGGATCCAAAATGACTGAAAGCCAACAATTCTTCGTCTGTACGATGTAGATACCTCTCAGGCGAGGTGGTTGCTCTACAAAATAATCATGCCCAGCACATCGTTATGACAGGCAAAGCTGACACACAGAAGCTACTGTCATCATACATCCATGTGTGCGACAATGGATGTCTTAGTATTTAGTAGTATAAACGAAGAATTGAATGGGGTCTGTAATTTTAAATTCTCGCAGTACAATCCGCTGCCGCACCGCGGATGAAATGGTTAGTGGTGGATACCGGGTGAAGCATAACGCCTTGCCTTCCGTGCTTATGCAACAAGGACATCCGTGGAGCTTAAATAGTTGCATCCAGGCGTTGTAATAAAATTTGCTTGGTGTTCGTTGCTTTGCCCTCACATCTGAACTTAATTCTAACGCCTATTCTCTGAACTATTTACTGATATTTATCGTACCATTGCCAATTATTAGATGATGATTTAATTCTTGTAGAAGAAGTAAAAATTAGTCCTTCTAGACTGTGAGCTGCGGAACTACATTTCTTGCCTTAGGAGCACTTAAAGGAGTTTCAAGCGCGTACCGTAATAAATTTGTTCACACGAATGCGTTGAGAAGAAGAACAGTCAGAAATATACTAAAACGTATAGTCAGTTCAGAACACGGTGAGGTAGGTAAGAGCCAAAGCTTGAGGAAAAAATTTCCTTACGTCAAATCTATCTTCGCGCTCTTGAATATTACCCATAAAGTTCTACGGATAATTTTCCACCTGTGAAAGTTCTTCTTTAAAATCAAAGAAATTTCGTCTCCCTTAGTTAACCTTAGTTATTATTTTTGCTGCGGTAATAAAGAGGGAGGATCTTTTGGAAAGAATATAAGGCGATAAAATTTACGTCGGTCGAGCTTCCAAAAAACCCCTATTCAGACAACAGCATCGATCCCCCACAATTCTCGTCACGCCACGCCACTGCTTGGAATGTGACCTCACTTTTGATGGGACTTTTCGTTAAGATATGGGGTACACAAAGAGACCTCACTTCTTGGACCGGAAATCGCCTCATCTACGGCTCATGATTATGGCCCCTACAAATCTTTTAATACTTCTGAAGGCTTTTGCGCGTCTTATGGGGTCCTCATAGGAGCCGAGTGTTTTTTCAACCCGTTATACCTCGAAAACTTTACGACCAACTTCCATTTTTTTCGTCTTGTGTTAAACCTATGATCGTCGATTAGAAGTTCCGTTCATAGCTTAGGCCGTCTGATGAAGAAAATGCATTGCTATTTGAAAGAATTTGAAAAGAACCCCGCACAGAACATGGGGTCAGCGGCTCTCTATGGAAGTCGATGAAACTTTTATAGATTGATACAAAATTTAAGGGATAGCCAACAAATTAGCTCATTTTTGCGAGTAGAAGCTGAGATATTCGCAATTGAATCCGGACTATTTTCTATCATGCCGCAGCATGGCGGAAGAATTCTGAGTCCCCTCTCCTCTCGTTGCTCGGCGTTCTAGATCAGACCCCACGTCACTCACGTGAAGATAGGTGTTTACGCGCTCGGCCGGTGCGAATGCCGTAACCCCTCCCTCTCCCCGCATTTGTCAATTCTGTTTCAGCAACTACATTTCAGATTAAACCGGCCGGCGGCGCGACGCACGGAGGGCCAGCAGCCAAGTTTAGCCGGTCAAAAGTCCTCAGAGGCGCCTGAACTTACTAATATGAGAGAATGTATGTTTTAAGGGGTAATTTAGGTCGCTGAATCCATATTTTGGGTTTCTTTTAAGAAATTTTGAAGTTTTTGATGAGAATTGTTAAAAAAAAATTGCTTTATCAACGGGTAATTAATAGCAATTTTTCACTCAAATCTTCAGAGGTACCCGAGATTGTTTTGTGAGAAGAAATTGGTTTCTGAGGGTTATTTTAGTGAGTAAATTACAGTTTTGCTTTCTTTGTTCAACATTTTTCAGTTTAAAATTTAAAAAATTTGAAAAATGATGATTTATCTCTGGGTAATATATGAGAATATATGTCGCGTATTTTTCAGCAGAATTAGCATTGCATCTCATCTCGCCCAACGAAAATATTCATAGCCCAGAAAACTGCAAGCGAACCAAAGAAATTCTCAAATTTCTGAGTATGCTTTTACTTAAAATTGACAATTTGAACCCTACAGACATGTCCAGAAAATTCAGGAGTCGTCTGCATGTCGCGTATTTTTCAGCGTAATTATAGTATTGAATCTCATCTCGCCCAACGAAAATACTCATTGCTCCGAAAATTGCGAAAAATTGCGAGTAGACCAAAGAAATTCTAAAATTTCGGAGTGTGTTCTTACACAAAATTGACCATTTGAACCCTCCAGACATGTCCAGAAAATTCAGGAGTCGTCTGCTTGTCGCGTATTTTTTGGCGGAACCAATGAAAATATTTTTTTGAAGAATGCACTTCTTTTGCCAGAAATTAGAAGATAGAGAGGCAAAGCCGGAATAAAACCTTGAATTAGAAAATTTTATTCAGAATCAGTCATAATTTAACCCCAGAAGTCGGGCAGCAATTGTATGGACATCTATAATAACAATATAAGTAGATTAGCGTAGGATAGCGCCATTATACGACATGCTTGCAATTTGGCAACACTGTCTTTCATCCATATGAACACATCTACGATAGAATCGATATATATCGAAAATCCTAACCTAGAATCGATTTTCGTTAGTGTATTTACAATGAGAAAGAGCATTGATGCCAACATGCAAGAATCACCAATGCCTGGCACGTGAGTGATCTAATATAAGAAATTAGCATAAAATCCTCGATCTTGCGTCACAAAAAAATTCATAACTCACGGTAAGGCAAGAAAAGGCAAATGAACCAATGAAAATTTAGATGTTTAGGATGTACTGAACCACATGGTAGCGGTCCGTAACCTTACAGATCTTTACAGAAAATTGCAGACCACTTTAAACCTAAAAATTAGGGCATTTTCGTGCCCAGTTTTTAATTTTGTGTACCAGACTATACAATGCACAAAATTGATAAAAATACCTTAAAGTAAAATGAAAACATGTTAATCTAACTTGGTAAAACACTGGTTATGTTGGGAAACACTCGAAGGTTTGTGGAACATAACCTTTTGGATGAGCGTTGAACCAAGCCAGCATATAGGATAAATAAACACACCACGCGCGCTCGGGAAAATCTTGGCATCGCAGTCTTATTAGTGATAAGACCCCCAAACCCAGTGATGTACAGATACTCCATGATATACCTCATCGCTCAGTGGTGTCTATTTCCGAATTTTTTGGACAAGCCAAAATGGACTTTTGTCCAGCTAAATTCGATTCCTGGCCCTCTGTGCGACGCCGGCACGGGAAGGGATCGGTCTGCTGCATCTGCTATGATAATGATGAAAGGCAGCGCTCCTCATGTTATTCATAATCTCTCTCGGCCGTGTCCGTGCCATTCTTGTGTTTTTACTTCCCCATTCCCTCTTTTGCGATCTTTCAACATACATTTTCATTTAATTGATTTTGTTTTACCCTCTTTATTTTTTCTTTGAGTTATTATGTAAAAAAAAAAATTTCACGAGTTTTAAACCAAGTATGGCTGCCCGAGATGGCAACTCTCTCATAAGCGTTATTTTTCCGACATTGGTAGCTGGAATGTTCAATTTAAGGTATAAGTACTTCTTGAAGGCTACAGGATGGACCTCTGAAGCTGTCCCACTTCAGAGCACTAGAAGCATATACTTTTGTAAGGCTTTTGTGACGTATAGAATAATGATTTGAAGGAATCTGTTGGGGGGGGGGGGGGGGGCGACTAATTCAGTTCAGTGCTCAAAGTCGGGACAACGTCAGAGGCTCAGCAACTTTTCGTGATTGTCAGAATAAAATAATATGAAAAATAATCCACAAAGACCTTTTGCGAGAATATTTACCAATAACTGCATACGTTCCAACGCATTTAAAAGAAAAACGGAAAAAATCAATATTTTTAAAGGAGTATACTCTCACCATCTTTCATATCTTTAAAAAAGTGCTCCGATTCCCCAGTCCCCAGAAAAATCTTCCCCTCTCAAATGGTCGTTGAGGTGTTACACAATCAATTTTCGGCGAATTCCCCCCCCCCCTCTATCGTGAGCCTCCCGAAAGTAAACCTTTCAAAAAACTAGAATAACTTAAGGCTGAGTTAACCCCATTTTACCCAAAATTTATGAAGCAAATGTCAGAAAGTTCATCTTCAGATGAAGCCTGACAGTATCAGCGCAGTTAAAAGCATCAACAATTCATCACAAAGAAGGAATTTAATGGAGACACTCAACCCAAAACTGCTGCTGTTACCTTTCTATGGGTCTCTACGTAAATAATGTATTTCTTCTTCACACTTTTATATTTCCGAGAATGAGTTTATTAATCACGATAATCATTATTCACATTTTTTTTTCTATTAATCTATCAATTTTGTAACCTAAGTGTTCTCCTCCCCCTCCCCCCCCCCCCCCCCCCACTCTCGCCTCCATTGAATTATTCGAGCTGTATAGATGTAGTGAGATCCTTTTAGGAAGTTCATTTTCCGAAAAAACCTCAAATATTCTTCTTTTTTACTGAAAACTTCCTAATAAAATTCCGGATCTTCGTTCAAAGTATATTGGTCTGTCCTTATCAGAGTGTCCTCTTGAGTTCTCTCCCAGTTTGAATGAGGTATTCGTGTCAGTTCCGGTAAAAGAAGTAAATGGTTTCATTACGGGGCCACGATAGAAGTTCAACCATAGAGGGTCCACTGCGTATCAGCTGAGAAAATGGAATTCAGAAAATTCTAAATGATGCAGGTGAAGCGGTGCGGCGAACGCACGGGGATTCAAAGAGGGTACACGTGAGAGGTGCGAGAAGCACAGAAATCCATATAGCACAGCCCGAATGGAGCGTCCTAATGAAAGGAGTGAGTGTAAACAATGCGACATCGTAGTTACCTGGTGGGGAGAGGGGGTTTCCTCGCCGAAGTGCTCAAGCAAGGTAAAAGGGCGACGCGACCAGGGACAAGAGACCCTCAACTAGTATCTTGGCCATGGTGGAAGCTTTTGCATTCGGGACTTCAGCATTCTACTGTTGACTTACCTACATGGTTGATGTTCAACAACGTGCTGGCAGTTTCGTTTTGCAAACAAGCCGAAAATGGCCGACGTTTGGGAAAGTTGTTTGGCTCATCACGTCATCCGAAGCTCATCATCGACCATGTAGGTAAGTCAACAGCCGAAACTAGGGTGATGACTGTTGCTCCCTAATAATTGTCCATAAGAAATTGTTGAAACCCCGAAAGTCAAAGCTTCCACCTGTCGCTAGGAGGCCAGTGGAGGGTCTCTTGTCTCTGGACGCGACGGCGACGCGGAGCGCCCATTTACCTCCGCCGCACAGAAAACAGTCCGGGTTCAATCGCGAATATCTCGGCTTCTTCTCGCAAAAGTGAGCTAATTTTTTGGCTTTCCCTTAATTGGACGTATTCCTACCAAACAGACCTATGTGGAGGTGAGAAATATGGGGTGTGCTCGTCGAAGCTGCATAAGAAGCAATGTAAAAGTGTGCGTGATTCCTTTTGAAGAATTGGAAAAGCGGGATATTACATTCTATCAAACAGACCTATGTGCCGACTGAATGCGGGATTCATGAGCCGCGAGGATGGGACTAGAGCGTTGTGGGCAGGGCTCATGAGTTAAAGCAGCCCACGAGCGACAACGGCGACGGTTTCTTCGCCGCTGACGTCACTGGCGCTTCATTATTCTTATTCACTCTTATGGCCAGAGAACTAACGAGCACACACCATATTTCTTACTTGCACATAGGTCTGTTTGATAGAAATACGTCTAATTATGAACTTTATATCAATCTATTAAAGTTTCATCGACTTTCATAGTGAAGCCGCTGACCCCATGCTATGTGCAGGGTTCTTTAAAACTTTATGACCTGTTTTAATCGATAAGACTGGTGGTCGTGCGAGAATTTCAAGTTTTACCTCAATCAGTGGTGATGGAAAATTGCTTTCACGTTTAATTTGGTACCATAGCCGTTTTTGAGCCGTATACTAAAACGAGTCAATCATTTCGAAAACGTCAAAAATACCTCAATCCGGCCGTTTCTTCAATGGTGAAATTTATTAGACACCCTGTAATGACACTGGAAGTTCGAAAATCGCTGAAAAGCGAGTCCAAACCACCAGTGTGGAAGGACAAATGTCAAAAGATCCATAGATGTTTCATTGTTTGTCGCACGGTGTCTTCAGATACCTACACAAAAATCGTGAAAAATACCTTCATTTTGACAGGTCTTTCGCTATCAAAATTTAATGGACGCCCTATAATGAAAGTGGAGGTCAAAAACTTTGCTGAAGGTTTTTGTGTAGGTATCTGAAGACACCGTGCGACAAACAATGAAACATCTATGGATCTTTTTGACATTTGTCCTTCCATACTGGTGGTATGGACTTGCTTTTCAGCGATTTTCGAACTTCCAGTGTCATTACAGGGTGTCTAATAAATTTCACCACTGAAGGAACGGCCGAATTGAGGTATTTTTGACGTTTTCGAAGTGATTGCGTATACCGCACAACGAGGAATGTAAGACATAGGAACCAAGGAGATCTTACCTACTCACGAGTAAACTCATGCCGCAATCACACGCTGAACTTGGCAGCTGAGTATGGAAGTCAACAGTGATCCCTCATCAACAGCTGAAATTCTGCGAATTCGAGTTACTTTCATCCAAATGTGTATCAAATCTATTCGAATAGTTCAGACAAATCCGACATTATTCGATAGTCGCTGAGAATCGCTACTGAATTTTGCGCGACGCGCACAAAATTCAGGCATCGGGCCGATGACTTACACATTCACGCTACATTCAGCTCCCATATTCAGCGTGTGATTGCGGCTTAAGTCTGCTCTCCTCGGTCCCAGTCGTGGAGGGTATTCCATCCCCCCTAGGGTGCGCCTCATTTTCGTCATGTCGGAAAATCGACGAGGTCTGGGTTTGCATCGGTGCTATATATGAAAATAAAAGGCTGTATTAAATTTGAGCCAATTTGAAGCTTCTTTATCTGATGCTCAAAGGGATCAAAACTACGGGGCAAAATTACAGTGGTTTAAGTAGACGGAAAAACGCCTGAACTGCGAAAATGCGCTTTTTGGATCTAAAATGCGCATAAATGAAGAAAACCTGACCAGCTCTGAGAGAGGTATCTAGGGGCGCATTCGAAACGAGAAAATGACACGTTTGACCCATGAGTGGGGACAGGGGGTCACGGCGTAGCCGGTTTTGACTGTTTTGAGGCGCCGCGCCAGCAGCTAAGTGATCGCTTTTAAGACTTTCTGATCGAACTCATTAAAATAAGTGTTTCGAAGTTAAAGAGGCAAATGTATCGCACAATTTGATGAGAAATAATGTATATTAGTTGTTTTAGCCCTTGAGAAGTATACTTGGCCCTTTACAATGTTGCCTTCCAGGCTATTTCTCGAGCCTGCCACAAAATTGGTGTATATTTTTTATCTTGCACTCGTATCTCTATCGAATGATCCCCCCACTCATACCCATGGGTCAAAAGTGTGATTTTCTCGTTTCGAATGGGCTTCTAGATGCCTCTCTAAGAGCTGGTCAGATTTTCCTTCATTTAAGCGCATTTTAGATCCAAAAAACGCATTTTCGCACTTCAAACTTTTTTCCGCCCATTTAAACCACTGTAATTTTGCCCCGTAGTTTTAATCCCTTTGAGCATCAGCTAAAAAAGCTTCAAATTGGCTCAAATTTAATACAGCCTTTTATTTTCATAGATAGCACCGATTGCCACCCGGACCTCATCGATTTTCCGGCATGACTAAAATAATCCGCACCCTAATGCCCCCCCCCCTCCCCGTCAACTCTTCCAGGCGAGTCCCTGTTGAGGGCAAGGCTCTTCCTTCAGAAAAGTGGCACAAGTAAGTTTATGAAGGTGTCGGAAAAATTCCTCATTGACTACAATTGAGAGGCTAGGGGGACAAGGTGCATAAGCATAATTGCAGCTCTTTAAAAATATAAGATATCAACTGTTTGAAGTAGTCTTAAAATACATCATGTAAAACATTTATTATTACAATTACATTTTTCAACATCGTGAGGTGAGTGGAAACTTTGTGTTTGCCATAACACTTCATATATTTTTGAAACTTTGAACACGCACATCTTAAGGTGATTCGTCAAGCTCAAGTGACGTGGTCGAACTGACATTTGATATATCGCATCTTTTAGGTCAAAAATCTAGGCAGATTTTGAATTTTCAGCCGAAAAAAAGGACGATAGCCCCTGCGCATGAGCTTAAAGAATCATTCGAAACCCAAAAATCGTAAAAATTCAGAGAAATGGAAGCAGAATAGTGTTTGGAAAAAAACCTCGCATTCGACACAGAAATCGATAGCTGTTTCGAATGCGAGGTTTTTTTCCAAACACTATTCTGCTTTCATTTCTCTAAACTTTTACGATTTTTGGGTTTAGAATGATTCTTTAGGCTCATGCGCAGGGGCTATCCTCCTTTTTTTGCTGAAAATTCAAAATCTGCCGAGATTTTTGACCGAAAAGATGCGATATATCGCATGCCAGTTCGACCACTTCTTTTGAGCTTGACGAATCACCTTAAAGCAAGAAAAGCTGCACTTGTGCGTCTTTCCCTGCAAGCCCCTCGATTCTACATCCGGTTTAAAAAATCCGACGTCGGCATTTGCCTTCACTACTGACGACATCCGATAAAATGAGCCCGAATGGGCCTGTTGTAAACTGTGGCTAAAACAAAAATAAGAGTTGTTACTCATAGAGAGTGTATGAAAAACTAGGGGGCCCTGCCCCCTGACCGCTACGCGGCCCAACCCCCGGGAGGGCGCCTCGCGCCCTCAGGCCCGCTTCGCGGGCCCTATACGCATATGTATAGGCAAAAATGTTCTTCCATTTTAATACACCAGTTTGTGTTCGAGCTGCATCGATTTCAAAATTTTTGACGTAACACTCAGATTTGTAAATAATGAGGAATAGCTGGATGTACATATGAGTTAAACCTTATACCTTGGACCTTGAACCTTGAACCCTCAGCGATGCACCGTTCCTCAACTCTTCGAATGAGGAGCCCTTCACGAGCTTTTCTATTGTTTTATTGTTTATTCGAGTCACTCAGGTAGAATCCCACACCTTGACGTTTCTTGGACCTAAGTGAAATGAGCTTTAAAAGCTCTACAACATTAAAAGTTCGGGGTTTCATAATTTTTGGCACATCTACATCTACTACAGATAACATACCTACATGTAAAGATCATCCTTATCGGTCTGGCAGTTCGTCAGAAATAGTGCTTCCAAGATTTTTCTTGGAGCTGTATAATATAGATGACGATGAGGGCATCGGCAAAGTCCGAAATGCACTCTTATCTTCACCATATGCGTAATAAATTTGCGTTTTTATTAGATTCCCGCTTCAAAAGTTCAAAAACGATACTACAGCACAGTTCGTTAGTGGAGCCGTTCCATTCAATCCCTGCGCAACTAGCGCAAGTTGAGAAGAGCACGAGGTCAATCAAGGCAGATATCTAACAACGCGAGAAAATGTGAATGTAAACAAGCCGATTGTTATCAGGTGGTTAGAATCAGTGGCGTGGCGTGAAGGATCGATTATCGATATATCGCCATTTGAAGCTATGGTAAAAAATCGATTACTAAGGTGTTCGCTGCGAACGCTCTGATAATCCATCTTTTTTCATAGGTTTGAATGACGAATCAATCGATATATCACAAAGCACGCCACGCCACTGGTTAGAATCATCGTCCCGTCGAATGTATTTTGGCGGATTGGCGTCGGCTATGTTAAATATTGCGAAGTGTCCTTGTGAGCAGGGGTTGGATGGAATGACTCTTTTAACGAAATGTTCACCTGTGGTGCCGTGGTATCGTTTTCGAAGCGGGAAGCTCGAAAAAACGCAAATCTTACGCAACTTGTGAAGAAAGGAGTGCATTTCAGACATTGCCGATGCGCTAATCGTTATTTTCGAGACACTCACTATGAGTAACAACTCCTGGCAAACGTTTCCAAGAGTCCCATTCCGATGAGGGAAACCATATTTTTACTTCATTGCATCAATACCACATTTGAAGAAATACTACTGCACTGTCGCCACTGTTTTATCCGACGTTACATTGATTCAAATTGACCTTCCTTCCAACGTGCCATTATCACCAAAACTCCTTGGAGGAACGAGTTTGAGAATTCTACGAGCAACGCGCAGTTGCAATAAGCTACTTAACCGGGAGCTTCAGTCGTATTCTTATGAATTGCAGTTGCTGTTATTAAAAAGGTCGTTTCTGTTCTCTTTATTTCCCAAAGGATTCTAATCACTGCTCCCACGAAACCGTCAGTCCCTCTAATTGATCTGCGGACGCAAGAGAGGCTGACTAAGCACGTGACCCGTTATATCGTGACCTCCGGGCTGCCTTACAGCACCGTAGAAAACGACAATTTCCAAATCATGCTGAAGGGCTTCCGGCCAAACTACCAGCCGCCAGGGCGCCATGCCTTAACCAACACACATGCCCCTAAGATACTGGAGGAAACAAAAGGGGTGATAAAAAAGTAAGTAATAGCACGTTTTGCATCCTAATTTACAGGAATTCTTACTCCCTGGATCTTGGACCCTTTGAAACAGTTAAAACCGAAAGCGTCTAAGCGTCTGATGCCGCAATCACACGCTGAACTTGGCAGCTGAGTATGGAAGTCAACAGTGATCCCTCATCAACAGCTGAAATTCTGCGAATTCGAGTTACTTTCATCCAAATGTGTATCAAATCTATTCGAATAGTTCAGACAAATCCGACATTATTCGATAGTCGCTGAGAATCGCTACTGAATTTTGCGCGACGCGCACAAAATTCAGGCATCGGGCCGATGACTTACACATTCACGCTACATTCAGCTCCCATATTCAGCGTGTGATTGCGGCTTAAGTCTGCTCTCCTCGGTCCCAGTCGTGGAGGGTATTCCATCCCCCCCTAGGGTGCGCCTCATTTTCGTCATGTCGGAAAATCGACGAGGTCTGGGTTTGCATCGGTGCTATATATGAAAATAAAAGGCTGTATTAAATTTGAGCCAATTTGAAGCTTTTTTATCTGATGCTCAAAGGGATCAAAACTACGGGGCAAAATTACAGTGGTTTAAGTAGACGGAAAAACGCCTGAACTGCGAAAATGCGCTTTTTGGATCTGAAATGCGTACTTTAATTGAAGCTCTGGATTTTGTCTTGGACAGTGAAGTGAAGAATAAAAAGGGTGAAAATTTTACGCACGTTTTTAAGAATGAGAAGTTAATAATAATTACGAGCAGTAGTAATTCAAAATTTGTATGTGAATTTTGTGAAACTATTTTAGGAGATGGTACTTTCACCTTCGCAGCTTAATTTTTTCATCAGATGTACACCATCCATGGTTATAGCAAATACTTTTATTTTCCTCCAATATTTTGTTTTTTACCAGGGAAAAGTGCCCGGTGCTATACTTCAAGGATCATCAACATCTGAGCGATTATACTTATCGCGATAAAATCGCAATTTTTTCGGGCGATAAAATCGCGAAAAGATGAGGATAATCGGTCAGATGTTGGTGATCCTAGCGATTTTATCGTCGATAAAATCATAAAAAAAATGCGATTTCATTTCGAAATAACGCTTTTTTTCCGTTGGAAAATGCTACTTGGGTATTAGGGAGTCTCTACTCCTCGTTGATAAACCTCCTCCCCCCCCCCCCTCCCCCGAGAGCCGGCAACCATATTAAGTCCTGGACGGTTTTTTCGGGCCACTCGGGCACTACCTTTAGTTCTTAGGCTTGTACGGAAGGGAACCGAGAATGGAAGCTTTGATCATGTACTTTTCCTTTCCATCTTTGCAGCTTGCTGAAACAGGGGACGAGCTACAACATCACTGCGGATGGATGGACAGCGACTGAGGCGATGCCAAAAAAAGAATTTGTTACGGTAACCATACATTTTTTAACGAAGAACTTCCAATTCATCTCTGCCTGCCTTGATTGCGGAGAGTTCGTGGCAGATTCCCATACGGCTGAGAATATCGCTGACTTCATCACCGAGGTATTAGATCAATGGCAGATCCCTCTAAATGCCATATCAGCAGGCTCTTCAGACAACGGGAGCAACGTGGCAAAAGCCATGGAATTACTGCATATAAATTTCATCCCATGTTTCGGGCATACCTCAAATGTTGGGGTAAATAAATTCTTCGCCCACCCGATTATAAAGGAAATCCTGACGAAATGCCTCCGACTTCGCTTTTTCGTGTCGACCTCGACGAAAGCCGAGCTTGCTTTGGCCTCCTCCTTGAAAGAAGCAGGTAAATAATTTTGCGCGAATTATTCTGTTTTTACTCTAGCAACTGGAATACGATGCATAGTTCATTATCATGTTTTCCTCCTCTGTTGAACCGAATTTCATCACATGGATCACGTCATTTTTTTTTTATAAATGATGCGCCAGCGATTTTCATGTGTTTGCGCAAGGCGGTACAATCCCTCCTTATCGATGAAGACTCGACACAGTATAAATGTTTTAATTCGTCCTAAATAATAACGATGAGTGAATAAAAAACGTCAAAACGATCAACTGTAGAAAACCAAGAAACATACGTTGATCAATCTCCTCACTGCGTGTCCACACTGATAAAATATTCGTCCTCTTGGGTTAGTTTCGGTTAATACAGGAAGTAAAACACAAGCCAGCACACATTTCGTGTTGATTTTGGTTGAGTTTTGCGGTGAGTTTAGCGCAGAAAACAATGGAGGGCCTCGAAAAATTCGTTCCTCCGATTGCGACGTTGGTATTTACCACTAGTTTTTTAATACATTCCTTCAAGAAAACCAGCTGGCATTTCTGCTGAAATTTCCCACCGAATGCTAGAGTTACTTTGTGTTTTACTTCCCGTATTTACCAAACTTGTGTGTTAAAATTTCTCTTCGTGAGATTTCCCTTCAATTGCTGTGATGGCAATATGAGGGTCCTCAGGGCCTATATTTTGCTGAAAGCAAAAATAGTTATTCGCAGTATCTTTTTCAATTTTGCTCTGTTTCGGTGAGAAACACGCGTTGATTACTCGCCTGAATGCGTGTCTATTATCCTGTCGAGTTTTCAATGAATGCTGGAGTGGCAAAACAGTAATACATATACTGGCGTTTACTAAGTATGTGACCTTAAATCGTCCCTCAGAAGCAATTTAAATTTTATATATGAATAGGTTACCTTTTCAGACTGAAACATTCAACAACATACCTGAGGCCTTTCCTTCTTTTAGCAACCAGTAAATAAGAATTCCCATCTTTCAATTGCCTTCTTGGAAAAACTTTCCAACTACTCTTATGAGAGTTGCACGAGAATTGTTCATCCTTAGTTTCTTGAGCGATGAATCGTACTACAGGAAATAAAATTATTGTGTTTCCTTCTTTTCTCGGAGGATGGTGGAATGTCGTTCGAGGTGGCAATGGAAAAATGTAATTTTTACAGTGGTGGTTCGTTAAAAAGGAAAAAACAATGCCTTCTCGCAGAGCTACAAATATCAGATTTTCAGCCGTAGGTGTATTTGAAAACTTTCAGTTTAGTTTCATCCAGTGTTTCCCACCGATGATTCATTCGATTTTTTCCTCATGTGGTTTCAGGTATGGCAATGCTTACGCTGCCCAGCGTTTGCGATACGCGCTGGTGGAGTAAGACTAGACTTCTTCGTGGTGTCGTAAAGCAGCACGAACATATCGTGAAGGTGGTCCATGGCCACGACAAAGGGGCTAAATACTTGAACGACCTCCTGACCCCTAAAGAAATTATCGTTTCCGAGTGTGTCCTGAAGATGTTACAGCCCCTGGAAGAGATCAGTGAGCATTTGGCAGGGCAAAACTATGTTACGGCCAGTGCCATACTCAGTCTCCTCCCAAGGATCCGCAAGCTTCTCCAGAAAATAGAGATAAACGAGCCAAATAACGAGTCGTCAATGGTCGCGCAGGAGCAGGTCGTGGAGGTGGAAGAACCCATGGTGAGTAGTTAATATCCGCTCTCATCAATATATGTATAAAGAGCCAAACTGAGGTTTAAGTGATAGGAGATAGGCTAATGAAATGGGAGCAAACTTGGGAGGCAGTTGGCAAGATAGCACACACGATTGTAGGTTTTTATTCTGAACTAGGGGACTATGTCCCCTGGCCGCTACGCGGCCCAACACACAAAAGAACCAAAACGGTCCAGGTTCGGAACCAGGTCCACAAAAGAACGACCAAAAAAATGAAACTATTTTCATACCTGACCAGTGTTCGAAACTCACGGTTAAGTTTTAGGAGCCATGTGACGCATCAAGCCCGATTTTTAGGCGCCATTGAAGATTTTTTAGGGGCCAAATTTACTTTTTGCCTACATATTACGGCGCATTTAGTGAAAAGTTAGATGCAAGATGTTTGCAACAAAAGTAGTAAGTAGCTGTAACTTTGGGAAGACAAAATCACTAAGAATGAAATCGTGAAGAATAGAAAAAGCTTTCATTTGCACTGCTAAAAATTCCGAGTTTTTTTTAATTCAAATAGATTTGTGTTTCTTTTTTTATGTGACTTCCTATGATAATCCAGATTTTCAGGGGGCAATTTTTAGGGGCCACGTTGGCGCATAGCCTTCATTTTTTAGGCGCATAAGGCGCGTTGGCGCCTGTGAGTTTCAAACACTGTACCCGACTCTCATTTGTCCAATCTCCCTCTGGCCGGGAGCGATTGAAGCAATAAAAAACGAATGAAAAAATCGGCATTTATTTCAAACTTCACGCCAAGACAGAAACGAAACGGAACTAAGTGTTTCGTCGCTATTGGATGGTCTGTAGCAAAGGAGCATACCTTCAATTCACTTATTCTACTAACAGACCTAGATTCAACATTTCCCGCTAAGTTTAATTTTCCGCTAAATTTGAAATTCCCGCCATTTCTCCGAACATAACATCCCTGTTTCATTCCAATATTCTCTGTTTCTTTCAGGAAACAAATCCATCAGCTGTTGACGAGTATGAAGAATCGCCAGAGATAACAACGGAAAAACCAGTAAGTAACTGGAAGTATTCATTATTTGCACGGAATTGGCACAGGCTAACCAATATTTAAATGAACCTAAAGAACCTCATTCAAATTCAGTCTCGCTTTTTCCTTCTGCATGTCCGAAAGACGCGGAACGTCAATCGTAATCTTCGTGTTTCCAGTGACCTCCTCAAAGGAACGCCCTTTACCTTTGACTCGATTCTTCTCGCAAGAAAATATTTTGATATCGACATTGAGATAAGTTGCAAAAGTTAGAATGGAGCATCCCTCTAGTAGTCACGTCCGAATAACTCAAAACGAGAGTGAGATATCGAGTTCGCTTTCAAGTCAATGTATGCAATTTAAGCGGCTCACAAGTTGAAAATGCTGTATCAGGCATTTTAGTTTAGCTTCATGTCCGAAGGACGAGTGAATTTCGTGGTAATTTTTGTGTCCTCGATGAAAATTTCAGCGAAACATCCAGTAACATTTCCTTGCATCTCCCCCTGGGAAAATATGTTGATATGGACGTTGGACATCAGTTCCAGAAGCGAAAATATAGCCACGCTCTTACGCTAAAAGGAGCTTCACTGAAAACGGGAATAGGGGATCAAGTTCGCCTTCAAGTTAACGGATCAGGGCTTCAAGGGCCCTATGAAACCCTGGAGAAGGGAGGGAATTTGAAAATAACCCATAAATTCCGGAAAAGTCGGGAAATTTTACTCCAAGTCAGGGAAATTCTCAGGGCTACAGCTCAGCTGAACAGCTGAAACCTCCATAGCGCGCCGTTACCGCGCGACAGCGTTGCAGAGTTATGTATCGTAAATTTTTGGCCGCAAGGTGAGTGCCGTGAGTACAGAATCCGCAATGGAGAATTTGCACACAAAAATTGTATTGCTTCATCGGAGAGTGCTTAGTGAGCTGATTTTGCAGTATTTTTTATAATTTCATCGTTCATCGTTATCCAAACTAAAGAATGGAAAATCTGAGAAAATGCGCCGCGCCGCGCCGCAAATTATTGAAGTGATGAATGATTCATGTACCTAATCTGACGTTTTTCACGTTTTTTCAGTTCAGCATTAAGGAACACCTGATTGAGTGTATAATGTCGGCTTTGGAGGCCCGGTACGATCCGCCGGCCGATATGAAAAAGAAAAAAGATGGCAGCCTCACTGTCGCCGAGAAAAGAGGCCTAAAAACGCGAAACTTCTTGGCGAAGTGTGCTTTCATGGATCCGCGGTTCCGCGGCAGACTTCGTGGTAAGTCAATTCAGACAATATCAATATGAGGACGCAACACACGTCATATAACTTGTATTGCTGATTTTTAATACCTGCGGGCCGCACTCAGAGTTTATATTATTGGAAATGGATCGTGACGTCGCAAGTCACATGACAAAGTTACGAAGAAGGAAAAATCTACATTAATCTTAACGACATAATTATTACATACTAACAGAGGGAATTCACACAATATACTCATTCATAGGTACAGTCTGTGGGGGCCAAAGGCTGAGAGGTTCGGAGACGGGCCCATCTATAAAATCTGGGCACGAATTTGAAATTGCATCATTTTTATGGATACCAGCTTTCTCCAAAAATTAATTAATGACACTTCCAGCCCCTCAGAAGCATGACACTCACACTTTTACTGTTAATTAATAGATGAAAGTCTGTTACCTGAAACTTCTGATAACTAAGATGGCATTGTTAATTGATTGCTTTGCTTGGTTGAATTAAAAAGCAATGAAAACGACAAGTTTCAGGAGAATGGTTGATTTGCCCCTACCTTACGTCTAGCATCAGTAGCTGAAGTCTGGCAGTGCTAAGTTCCGTTACGAGCCTTAAATGTCCCCAATCACGCCTGATTTGTATTTGAAAAAACAATATAACTTGATCTTGAAAGAATCCCTTGGAAATGTCTTGCGGCGACCCTTTAATAATTTAAGAACAATCAAGAAGAATTTCAAGAATAGTAGTGCATTTTCATGATCTAAATCGAGCGGACACTTGAAACGCGTGAATTCGTGTGAAAATGTGTAAATGAAATCCGCATCTATTGAATATTTAGCGCTTCGCCAATTCCATTGTACTTTTCTGCTTTAAGCTCTGTAAGGATTGCTCTTCGAAAGGAATGTAGGAATGGGCTGTAGCACTATCATACGACACTTGTTTTTTCAAACTTTAAGGTGATTCGATAGACGCCATATTTGGTGTCAGAACGACATGCAATATATTGCACCAATTGGTTCCATTTTTTCAGCTGCAGATAATTTTTCTCGAATTTTGAGATCCCAATTCAGTTGTCAGGAGAGTAATGAAGAATTCACTTATCAATTTTGACGAACAAATTCAACGTAATAAATGCGTGATTTTTTTAGAGGAAAAATATCCCATTCGATACTGATGTCGAAACTACAATCGAATGGGATACTTTTCCACTAAAAAAATCACGCCTTAATAACGTTGAATTTTTTTGGTCAGAATTGGTAAGTGGATTCTTTCGTTTCCTGACAGTAAAATTCCGATCTGAAAATTCGAGAAAAATGACTAGGAGCTGAAAAAATGGTACCAATCGATGCGATATATCGCATGCCGTTCTGACCCAAGATATGGCGTCCATCGAAGCACCCTAATTATATTTCGCGTCGTTCGGTTCTTGGAACAGCGATCGATTCAAATAAGAAAAAAATGACATAGGTTATTATATTGTTCTTACATAAAACATTATTACAATGCTCATTCTATTTTTCCGCAGAGGATTTATTGGAAGACGCCCGATATGCGATTTTGGGCGAAATGCTAATGTTGGAAAACTCAGCGACGCCGGAAGAAGGAATAGAACCAAAAAGGAAGAAAAATAAGAAAGGTACGTCGTTTTCGGAGTTCATTGAATTACTATTTTTGCACTTCTTGAGGTGCCGACTGTCAGACTTACAGAAAAATCAACGAAAATCTATCGGGAGTAGGCGTCAATCCTACTATCATACGTCAAAATCGACCTCTTTCCCACATTGACTATCCCTCGTCCATATTGTTTTAATTATTCTCATGAAAGGGGCTCGTTTCATTTCGCACCCCGAGTCCGCCGGTGGAAGAATCCACTTGGATGATCACACCATTCTTGTCCGCAATTGAGGTAACTTTGTAAATATGTTAAGGTATTACCAACACAACATTTTTAGCATTTTCAGCGTCGTCCATTGAAGTGTCGTCGCTATTCTGACGTAAGGGCGTATCTCGTTTTCCACATGAGGCCCGTTTTACATGTATACTCATTCTTTTCAGAGTCCACACCGATATCGAGATACGCCCTTACGTTAGAGGAGCGACGGTATATGTAAAAAGCATAACCACGGTAAAACTCCCAAACAACGTATCTCGTTCGCGGCGTTTTAAAATTGCCGCTCCTATTGCATTCTTCTTGAAGGAAATCATATCATTTTCTCTCCTTGAATTATTTGTAGAATTTTCTCTTCAGAGAGGAGAAGAACAATTGAAGTCTGTGAGAATTGACGTTGAGTAGTTTTCAATTTATAAAATGAAATACACCAGGAAATCTGCAACATTGTAAGCCGCGATACGTGGTTTGGAAGTTTCACCGTCGATAAGTGGACACAAGTGTCAAAGGGTGTAGATATATTAGATGTATGAATCCCGTGTTTACTGCATAGATGTAAAGAATAACGGAAAAGGAAGGGGGAGGATATAGGTCTGCACTCAAATATATCTCAGTGGGAAGGAGGAAGTCAGCGTTGTGTGAATACCTATTGAATTCTTACGGCAAAATATTTCCAGGGGGGAATGGGGGGGGGGGGATCAGGTTCGTAGGAATTAAATTGCACACAATATCTTGGACATACGTCTCCTTACTTGAATCCTGTAATTTTGAAATATTCCGCTCCTGATTTCCAGCAAGCGCAAGCGTTATCTATCTCCGTTACTCAGGAAACCGTAAACAGCATGAGCCCCACTTCAAAATCCACCGGTGTGACGTATAATTTATAATTGCACCCTTACAATCCACCTCTACAGGGAATGTAACGAATTCTGTATTGCAGCACATTGTCACATTCTCCTATTTCATGCTTTTCCCATCTAAGGAGCTCTGCTTCATTTCCATAATTTAGTGTTTAATGACATTTGAATTTTTCACAGGGAAGTGGCAATCGCCGGCGAAGTGGGATCTATTTCTGTTAAGGCCCATATACACACGGCGATTAATCGCTGCGAGTGAAAGACGAAAGCCAATGGAGAGCCTTGATTTCGATCCATTGACGTCAATATATCGAAATCAAGGCTCTCCGTTGGCTTTCGTCTTTCACTCGCGGCGATTAATCGCCGTGTGTATCATCTAGGCCTTTAAAAGAAAAAAAAAACCTAAAATTCAAAACCACGGGAAAAAGATAAAAGGTGCTGATTGTTATGCTTGAAATTCAAGCAGAAGTCTTTTCCCTCTTCAATGTATGGTAAACACCGGGTTGATCATTGAAATTGATAGACAAAGCGATAGACAAAGAAAACTTAGGGAGTATGGAGGGAGCCTATTGGTTAAAATGGATGGTTGCGCTGGACAAAGGAAGTAAGTAATAGACTAACTAACAGCAACCAAGAAGAGCCCGTACACTTACTCAATCGTTTTCCCTTTGATCTGTAAGAACAACCCGTTTCAACTAATAGGATCGCTCCATACTTCCCACGTCCTCTTTGTCTATCGTTTTTTCTATCAAGCTCAATAATCATACGAAACTAGCATACTCCCGAGTGAGCGTAGTGACATCAGTGACCGTAGCCGGGCTTCTTTCGGATAGGCAACTAAACCAACTGCTCGTCAAGGTGGAGAGTATCACCGGGATTTGAAGGCGCGCCATGGCGAGGTGGTGCTTTTCATGTTGTATATCAATGAATTATTTACTACGATGCACATTATTGCGAGGTGACGAGTTGAAATACATGCCCATCGCGAATTGCCGGAAATTGCTGTCTACTATACATTGAATACATTGATTGATGACCTTCATGCATATAGCATAGAACATGGGAGACTTAAAATGCAAATGACTATCACGTATCTATTCACGAACGCGACAAGCGAGAAGTGGCATGCTTCCATGGTCCATAAAAGCGTCAATTTAGAAGGGCGATTCTCCAAAAAATTAAACGTTAACTTGTTGATTTTATATGAATATCCGTAAACGCGATCTAATTGTTACAGTTTGTATTCATTCTTTTGTTTCAGGCTTCTCAAAGATTTTCGGGTCGGATGATGAGGAGGAGGAGGAGATGCCATCATCAGAGGAGCTGGCTCGAGCAGAGCTTCATCGCTACGAAAGCATGCAAAAACTTCATACCGATGAGGATGTGTTGAAATTTTGGGCGGAGAAAAGAACTACTCTCCCAAGACTGGCAAAACTTGCTGAAAAATATCTGGCCGCTCAGGCGACTAGCGTGTCCTCTGAAAGGGTATTCAGCTGCGGCGGTAACATCCTCTCGGAGGATCGCTCCGTCCTGACCGGCTCACATGCCCGTGACTTAATATTTCTTGCCATCAACAAGAGATTCGTTCCGGTCCCACAATAAGTTAGAAATAACGGTCAATTTATCTTCTTTTTTCGTATCTGTCTTTATTAATGTCGTTTTCATACGCAAAAGTATGTTAATTCTTTAGTGTTGTTATTTGTGTTTTTTTACCTTTATTCCGGCTGTGATATTTATTTTCCTTTTTTATTTTTTTGTTCTTACTTTAATTTTGGCATCTTTGCTTCTTCATGTTTTATTTTGTTGCCTCACTTTAATTCCCCCCCCCCCCCCCCTCTTTCTCATTGGTATAAGGAATACCCTGCTAAGATATTCTTCATACCTTTGACTATGGGGAAAAAATGAAACTGAAAGAAACAAATAAAACAGGAAAAGGTGGAGATGGCAAAATTAAAGTAAAAAATCCTTATCTTGTTAGTATAAGGTATTACTTTATATCAATCAGATAAAGAGTTTCTTTAGTTTCTTGTTTGTTATTATAAAGTGCATTTTTGGTTTCATACGTGGTTTATTATTTTTCATTAATTGTCTTAAAAGTAGGGAAGTCTTTTAGGGTGGAAACTGGACTGCACCTAATTTTTTCTTCTTCTAATCCAGGAAAGTCTGTAAATATACCGTAGAGATACAGTCAACTACCTCAGTCTGAGCAGTGAGGTTCTCTGAAAGTAGGCTAGAAAACCACTCCTTCCTCATAAGCGTACCTGGTAATTGGTCAGGGGCCTTGAATTGCATGTAAAGTGCAGTAAATTTTTAAAAATTTTCCGGGGGAGGCATCCAGCAGGCCCCCGGACGACGTATCTCGACTTGCCACGTTGCAGGCTTCCTACCATACTTTATTTCCTAAGTGAAAAACAACTCAACGTCAATTTTTGAAATTTTCCTTGATTATTCCTCCCTATGCAAAAAAAACCTGTATGAAAACTCCAGCAATTACATCAGTTAGTTCTTCAAGAAAATCAAATAGGAGCGGAGATTTTCACATACCTACCGCAAACGATTAGCGTGGTCCGGTAGTTTCACCGTTAAAATGTTCCGGTCCATCCGCGAGTCCTAGTTTAGTTGCCGAAATGAAGCCACAGAAGATTCGTCATTTTTTGTGAAAACTGTAGGTCGTCTAGGCAACACAAGTTCTCATTTCCAAAAACGTTACTCCTTCTTCTTCTTCTCTTTTCTAATGACTAGGGCATAGCCCTGTTTGTCAGGCCATCAAGTAACGAGCACAAGAAACCATATATAAAACTATAACTAAGTATAAAATAATAATAAAAACTTTACAGGTTCCGTTAAAAATTATATTGAGTTGTTTCGCTTTAATTAACATTGTACTATGAACACAAATAAACGACCGTGGTGATAGATGATAGGGAGGGCTTCTACGTCGTACGCAGAAAGAACGCCGCGTCATCATATATCACGATATTTAATTTAATTTAATACAAATTCCCTGTAAAACTTGTGAATATTCTCCATCCAATTTTCCAAAGTGTTTTATCCGCAATTTCTTCCAAAAGATTTAGAAATTGTTATGGTAAAATATATACAACTTTTCTGATTAATACATACTTCATCGAGAGAAATTTGGCAATTTTCCAATGCTCACGTGGCGTCTCCTCCCTCTCCCTCCCCCTTGCGTGACACTTCTCTATCTCCAGTGGGTAACTGAGTCCTCCCTAAAATTTCAATGAGTTTCCTTTAAAGGGACGACATTATTACTTCTGGAGAATATAAAAGTTTCACGTATGTACAGGGTCCATCATGAGAGACTGCTACGCCTCTAGGTGAAAGATGACGTCGCTCACAATTTTTGTGGATAAATTCAAGCTAGAGCCAGGGGCAGACTGGCCCAGGGGCCAAGGGGTCGATTTGCCCCTAAACTTACGAGGCCCCTCATGCCTCTGTCTTAGAAATTCCACTGTGATAACTTTAAGCCCATTTTAATTACTCGGAGCAATTTATAAAGTTTAACCTATCCTCAAGATTGTAGAAATTCTGCAGGTGCCTATGATAGAGCTGACCTCTTGATGAGCCCCTTCTGATAATTTTATAAAGGCCCTGTTGCTATAAAATAAGGCTTTGATTCGTCATCTAGAGCTTTGTTCCTCTACAAGAAAAACTATACAAAGAACTGGCATGATAATTTGTATCGATCGGTGTCACTTTGAATGAGTCAAGAGATTCCTTCGATGGTCTGAATCTAGACAAGGAGAGGTGGTATAAGGCCGGGGGGGGGGGGAGGGGCTCTCCCCCGAAATCTACTCGGAGCCTCCCAAGAAATGTGAGCAGTTGAGCTAAATAAGTTTGTGACATATTTTTTTAACTTTAATTCTGTCAATTTTTTGTCGAGATCAGCTCAAAATTACTCTTCAGACGACGCAATTGTTCAAAATCTCCCGCGGGAGAGAGGGGGGAGGGAGCTTCCGTGCATGCTTCGGGACTAAAGCAATCCCGTGAGGCTCCTTGGGGAAGTGAGGAAAACTAAGGAATCTTTATTGACGGGGTGCTTTTTATTGTCCCATAAAGTTCTCTTGTAGAAGTACAGGTAGGAGGTAGGTCCCCCCCCCCCCCCGCCGAAACCAAAAGTTCCTATTTTTGCGCCCATTAGGTCGCATATAAGTTCCGAGACCTCCTAATTTTGCATAACGGGTGACGCTTAGTTCCAGCATTCCACCGGGTCGATTTTCATGATTTTTGCGGTTATCGACAGGCAATTGTCTCTAGATGAGTTTGCTTTATTCAGATTTTCAAAATATGACCCAGCTTCTTTTATTAGCCCGTTCTAATCAGATTTTGGAAATGGAACCCAGGTTTTTTTAAAATCAAGTTATAAAATTGAGTGAATTTACGGAATGCTCCGGGACTGCTACCGCTATGCGCGAGAGGATGCGCAGTGGTCGAGGAGGAAGCCTGCGCATCAGCTCTATACTTATCTACACAGGATTCACGCCGATTATCACCATACGAGCGGTGGCCGAGTCATCTAAGACGTCGCACAGTGGAGTATTATACCCGAAAAGCTGGCGAAAAGTCAAAAAAAAAAATTTAGTAAAAGTTTGGTAAAACAGGTAAATAATGATTCTCTGATATCTACTGCATGACATTGTGACAACAGAATCCGCTTAATATTACTGGATGGTCGAGGAAAAAAGGGTAAACCCAGCGGTTTCGCGCGCATCTTAGCTCTAGTTCAGTATTGTTTACGTTCAGCTTTTCAATCAAAGTGTGTATGCAGTGACAGGTACAAGCTACATTTGCAGGCTTATTGGCAGCCATTATTCATGGTCAGCAGTCTCTTTTTACACGTATATTACTATAATTAGAAATTTGATTGTGTGGCATGTATATGCTGTTGCCAAATCGTTCAGTAAAATGCGCATTTTCCATGAAGATGCTTAAATAAGATAGTTTCTGAATATGTGCCGGGCTGTGTCGGGCTGAAAATGAAGGATTTTCGTAAACTAGAACCCAACCGCAAGATTTTCCCGCAAAAATTTTTTACCCATATTCACCCTTTGAATTTCTGCGAATTTTTGAAATTGAGCTTTGTTTTCAAGCAAAAATCACGTACTTCCGAATTTTGGATCCTACATATTTTTCAGGTCAATAATGTGAGCCTCAGCATTAAAAGGAAGTCTCATGACACTCCTGGAGTTCTTTGTGTGTGATTCACACAGATTTGATATGCGACGTTGCAAAATTTACGTCAATTTTTATAGAGTGTGCCACTGTATTACGCTGGAAAATTCGTAAACGAAGTAGTTTCTGAATAAGTGCCGGGCTGTGTCGGGCTAAAAATGAAGGATTTTCGTAAACTAAAACCCAACCGCAAGATTTTCACGCAAAAATTTTTAATCCATATTCACCCTTTGAATTTCTGCGAATTTTTGAAATTGAGCTTTGTTTTCAAGCAATAATCACGTACTTCCGAATTTTGGATCCTATATATTTCTCAGGTCAATAATGTGAGCCTCAGCATTAAATGGAAGTCTTATGATACTTCTGGATGTCTTTGTATGTGATTCACACAGATTTGATTTGCGACGTTGCCAATTCTACATAACTTTTTAGAGTGTGCCACTGTACTACATTGAAAAATTTGTCCGTAATTTAGGCTCTTTTCAGACTAAATATGGATCCTTCCTTACACTATGAACCCTTCAGAAACCCTTCCCCACTCCAGAAGTGTCATAAGACTTCCATTTAATGCTGAGGCTCACATTATTGACCTGAAAAACATATAGGATCCAAAATTCGGAAGTACGTGATTTTTGCTTGAAAACAAAGCTCAATTTCAAAAATTCGCAGAAATTCAAAGGGTGAATTTGGGTAAAAAATTGTTGCTGGAGACTCTTGCGGTTGGGCTTTAGTTTACGAAAATCCTTCATTTTTAGCCCGACACAGCCCGGCACATATTCAGAAACTACTTCGTTTACGAATTTTCCAGCGTAATACAGTGGCACACTCTATAAAAATTGACGTAAATTTGGCAACGTCGCATATCAAATCTGTGTGAATCACACACAAAGAACTCCAGGAGTGTCATGAGACTTCCATTTAATGCTGAGGCTCACATTATTGACCTGAAAAACATATAGGATCCAAAATTCGGAAGTACGTGATTTTTGCTTGAAAACAAAGCTCAATTTCAAAAATTCGCAGAAATTCAAAGGGTGAATATGGATTAAAAATTTTTGCGGGAAAATCTTGCGGTTGGGTTTTAGTTTACGAAAATCCTTCATTTTTAGCCCGACACAGCCCGGCACTTATTCAGAAACTACTTCGTTTACGAATTTTCCAGCGTAATACAGTGGCACACTCTATAAAAATTGACGTAAATTTTGCAACGTCGCATATCAAATCTGTGTGAATCACACACAAAGAACTCCAGGAGTGTCATGAGACTTCCATTTAATTCTGAGGCTCACATTATTGACCTGAAAAACATGTAGGATCCAAAATTCGGAAGTACGTGATTTTTGCTTGAAAACAAAGCTCAATTTCAAAAATTCGCAGAAATTCAAAGGGTGAATATGGGTAAAAAATTTTTGCGGGAAAATCTTGCGGTTGGGTTCTAGTTTACGAAAATCCTTCATTTTCAGCCCGACACAGCCCGGCACATATTCAGAAACTATCTTATTTAAGCATCTTCATGGAAAATGCGCATTTTACTGAACGATTTGGCAACAGCATATACATGCCACACAATCAAATTTCTAGTTATAGTAATATACGTGTAAAAAGGGACTACTTACCATGAATAATGGCTGCCAATAAGCCTGCAGATGTAGCTTGTACCTGTCACTGCATACACACTTTGATTGAAAAGCTGAACGTATACAATACTGAACTAGAGCTAAGATGCGCGCGAAACCGCTGGGTTTACCCTTTTTTCCTCGACCATCCAGTAATATTAAGCGGATTCTGTTGTCACAATGTCATGCAGTAGATATCAGAGAATCATTATTTACCTGTTTTACCAAACTTTTACCAAATTTTTTTTTTGGACTTTTCGCCAGCTTTTCGGGTATAATACTCCACTGTGCGTCGGATGCGTCCACTTAGATCACGATGTGGGTTCGGTTCGGTCCCCGACTCCTGATTATCTTAATTATTACCTGATTATCATTGTTCGTTGTTTCACTGCAATATTTCATCAAGCAGTCATTCCAAAACGCGTCCTTTTGACTTCAAAAAAATAAAAATTTCCTTTCTTCATTAAAACCAAAAATTATTTCATTCTGAAAGTAAAGTATACCTTATATCGTAATGTTTTACGGGAAAAATAAGACTAACAGTGATAGGAGGTAAAAATAGGGCCGCGGAGCGCCTTCAGGGGATTGGGCCGCGTAGCGGCCAGGGGGCATAGCCCCCTAGTTTCTTATAGAAGCCGCCAGTGTGACGTCAGATTCGCTGCAGCCAGGTCAGGGCCGGGCGGGGGAGTGGATTTCAAGTAGATGCACAGACATTTGCAATTTAGAAGACATTTGCAAAATAGAAGACATTTTGCAAGAAACAGGACATGTGAAATATACAATGCGCAAAACATACACCGAGATACCGTTAAGGTACCTGTAAGCTACCGTTAGGCTGCCGTTGAGCTGCCGTTGAGCTGCCGTTGAGCTACCGTTGAGGTACCGTTAAGCTACCGTTAAGCTACCGTTAAGCTACCGTTAAGCTACCGTTAAGCTACCGTTAAGCTACCGTTAAGCTACCGTTAAGCTACCGTTAAGCCACCGATAAGGTACCGTTAAGCCACCGATAAGGTACCGATAAGCCACCGATAAGGTACCGATAAGCCACCGATAAGGTACCGATAAGCCACCGATAAGGTACCGATAAGCCACCGATAAGGTACCGTTAAGCTACCGATAAGGTACCGTTAAGCTACCGATAAGGTACCGATAAGGTACCGATATGGTACCGTTAAGGTACCGTTAAGCTACCGTTAAGCTACCGATAAGGTACCGACAAGGTACCGACAAGGTACCGATAAGGTACCGTTAAGCTACCGATAAGGTACCGATAAGCTACCGATAAGCTACCGATAAGGTACCGTTGAGGTACCGTTAAGCTACCGTTAAGCTACCGATAAGCTACCGATAAGCTACCGATAAGCTACCGATAAGCTACCGTTAAGCTACCGTTAAGCTACCGATAGTGAGTGCGCTATCGGTATTACCCGCCTTATCGTTACTATTTCTTGCCGGAACTTTATCGATATCTTACCGACAACCGATTGAACACCCCTAGCTAGAAGGCGGCAGACAAAGTTTTTCTAGTCACCCTGGGTATGATCTTTAATAATAGACTTGTCTGCTGAGCGTCAGGAGTTTGTCACCAGATGGTGTTTTTTGGACCACTTTGAGGGCCTAGATGAGGGTGATGGCACAGGCTAGAAGGCGGCAGACAAAGTTTTTCTAGTCACCCTGGGTATGATCTTTAATAATAGACTTGTCTGCCGAGCGTCAGGAGTTTGTCACCAGATGGTGTTTTTTGGACCACTTTGAGGGCCTAGATGAGGGTGATGGCACAGGCTAGAGGGCGGCAGACAAAAATTTTCCGTTTCAGTGCATGCAAGGCTATCGATTTAGGGGGTCAAAACATGTATCCCGAGTTTGTCACTCAAAGTCGTCTGGCTTTCTGACTATTGTGTTAGGCTCTAGTATTTAATCTGGCGGAGTCAGCGTTTCTCAACGCATGATTTTGAAATGTTTGCACATCCTGTATGGATTATTCTCGTTTTAATTGATGAAAAAAATATGTATTAAAGGAAAATATAACGTGTGTTTTGTAAATATTAAGGTGGTTCCATATCAAACTGAATGATTTCCAAAGCACGCGAATTTCTACAGAATTTTTTATAATCGATGGCGAAAAAGCAACAGCCAGGCGATAAAGTGTAAAGCCCGGCTATAGGATCTTTAGCCCGGCTGCATAATTTTTTATAGCTTCGTATATATCCCGGCCGTACGATTTTCTTCGCATTCTACAGCCAGCTGTATGATTTTCTGTAGCCTTCTTTAGCCGGCTATAAGAATTCCTATGGTATTTTGAAACGCAGCTCTTATCGCCAATTTTTACCAGGGTTCTCCGATCCAAACTTCAAATTTACGTTGTTTGAACTGTAAAATTTAGAAAAGTCATAACCTGGCTCTACTTTGACACCCCCCCCCCCCCCCCAAAAAAAAATATTCGTTAAACGCCCCTCAATACTCTGGTATCAATTTAACTTTATAAGGACTGACATCTCTCTCTGGAGACAAGTGAATGTAGACTCTTTTAAAAAGGCGACGACGTAGAGCTGCGTCTTTTTTGCTCAGCTCCATTCAAAAAAATATTTTTGTTTCAGCTGGCTACTTGCCATAGATGGGCATCATCCGTTATTACCATTGGATGCTAGTCGCCCTTATGGCGTGAGACGCACCATTTGGCAATGAGGTGGTCCGCGGTTACTCGCGGTCGGTGTTATTAAATGATAGAATGATCGGCGCGACGGCTACGCAGCGTCGGACAAACAAGCCGAACAAGCCTGCCCCCTTAACCGAAAACCACTCAACTCCACTCGAAAACCCGCGGAGTTTCGCGGTTTTTGCTTAGCGCGGTAGGAGTGGAGTCTGCCATGCCGTTGTGAATGGAACTGCGCGCCCGTGCGGCTGGGTGCCGACTCATTCGAATCGGACATAAACTGACCATTACGCGATTGCCGAATCGGGGTTTATTCTAGAATTCTCGAGGCGTCCCGCAGGAGGAAATGACGGCACGTTTATGACACACGGCATCCGAGTGAGAAGCGGGCACGCGTTAAATGGCACTTGCGCACTCTCCCGGATTCCGCCCTTAGACACCCACCAGCCTCAATTAGAGGCTCCATTATTAATATTTGCGCATGCGTTCCTTTCAAAGCGTAGAGGGGCTGGAATTTGAGAGTTGGGATGTACGCCCTCTGGCCGTCATGCGGCACAACCCCCCTTGGATGCTTCGCGCCCTTTAAAGCGTCGATTTTTCGGTCATGTTTCAAGAACTTTAAAAGGGCCGGCTCATCTAGAGGACAGTCGCATAGATCATACAAATCGGCTAAATGGATTTCTACAGCAAATTTCTTCAAAGGATGAAAACTTACATAGCCTATAGGAGGAAAACTACACAATTTTATCTCATAATATTAAAAAACTTTAAAATATTTCAAAAATTACACTAGAGAGCGGGCTCGTCAAGAGGTTATTGTCTGCGTTGTGGCTCTGAGAAAACAGTTAATCCATTTCCTATTTCTTGAAAATCTGGGAAAACGATGTGAATAATCAATTCCATTCCGTGCCCTAAATAATTTCTGTGTGCTCTCACTGAAACACTTTGATTTCAACAGTAGATAACATGAAATGACTGAGTACAAGAATAGGTCATTTAAAATCATGGGTTGTCTGCCCTTTAAGGCCCTGATTTATTTACGGAAGTATCGGTATGAAAGTCTGATGGATTTCTGCGGGACTTACAGACATTCGGTCATACGCCCCGAATTAAAGTGAGCACATATTCCCCGTGGTTTAGGCCAGTATTTGAGAGAAATGCACCTCGGTAGAATTTTGCATGTAACATATCCAGGTCCGGTCTTCATCTGCATCGGGATATACAAAGTAAAACTCCCAAATCACGTATCTCGCTCGCGGTGTTTAAAAATCTACGCTTCTATTTTATTCTTTTAGAAGAGTACAAATCAACATCATCACTTGATGTTTTTTCAGAATTTGCCTCGCACAGAGATGTAAATCATGGAGGTTTTCAAGAATTTAAGTTGAGTAGTTCTCCATTTGAAAAATAAAGTATGACAGAAAGTTTGCAACGTCGCGAACCGAAATACTTGGTTTGGGAGTTTCACCGTTGATATGTACTTATGAATTTCATTAATTTGCCATTGTTGGCCTATCACTGATACAAAATCAATTAGAATGGGACACTTGAAGACATATCTTGCAGTAGATGAAAATGCTCTGCACCGAAGACTTTCTTGAAGAGGTTCGAAATTGCGCACGCACATTCCCGGAAATGCAGTTTTCTATCTTATTGACTCAAACATTTTAGGTCGATTTAAAACGCAATTGGTGAGATCCAATGAGGCATACCTTGAAATTAATGATTATAATATAAAAATAACACTTTTCACTCTTTTTGCAGCAACAGACCAATTTTCCAGGTAATGCAACCTATCAAGGATAACTTTTGTTATGTGCTAAGGTGACATGACTTTAAATGTATAAATCTCTCCTATTTCCTTGCATGACTTGAAAGCTAAAAAAGTCCCATTCTAGTCACGGAGGCGGCGTGGCGCGCCAAAATTCGGAGACTTAAACGCGAGGTAAGAAAAGTTAACCCCACGCTCAGAATGCGCGTAGTTTGCGTTCCATGACTACTGTCTAAGAGAAAAATGGTTTTAATATAATAGGTAGACCGGACTAAATCATCAAGTTTGGAGACTTGAACGCGGGGTGAGGAAAATCAACCACACGCCCTCATTTTGCGTATGGTTCGCGTTGCGTGCCTTTTACCCGAGAGAAAAAGAGTTTAAATTAAATCTGTTTTATGACCGTAATGATAGTTTTTTTTTTTTTTTTAAGTTGTTTTGTTTTTTTTTGTTCTTTTTTTTTTGTCCAGTGTTACTTTATTAAGGAAGCTGTATTGAGATACATTAGCGCACACTAACTCAGGTTGATTTACTTTCGTCCCCTCCGTATGGCAGAAGAAGTAAATTTACGCTTTGACGAATTAAAATAATTGGGAGGTTTGTTTCTCCTTCGACTTAACCTTAACCAAAAATAACATAATTTTTGCATTCTTATTGTGATGTAAATAATTTTTACCACCACTCGAAAAATTGTTTCTGGCAGAGAAAGGTTACTTTCGCACCCACGGCACCTTGTTTGTTTTGTTCAGCCTCGTGATAGCACGTGTTTCTTATCCACAACCACTTGTCAAGTGTTGGTTCGAGTAAATATACGATCCGCGAGCTTTTGATATTAAGGTAAAACAACTTCGAAACCTGATACGAACGGATGAGAGCTCACAATCAGTCCAGCTATATCGCACCGAAGAAAGTGTGCGTGTTCTTTTTGAAGAGATATCCACGGTTCAAGTTTCGTCATCCGTGTGCCGAGCTGCGCCGGACGGTCAGGTCATGTTCCGTCATACTTCCTCTTACGGAGACAATGTCTGTGCTCATGCAAAGTCGCAAAAATGACAGCCCCAGGGAACGGATGGGATGGGAACCAAGACTGCTCTTGTCCGTCAAATGTTGGCGAGAACGAAGAGTAAGGCATGAATATTGCTTCCGAGCGTATCAGATCGATTTAAGTTGTGCTATCATTAGAATCTCTACACCCTGCTTCGCATGTTGCGCGATGCTTCGGGTGCTCAAACCTGCAGTTACGCTAATGTTTTTGCAAGATAATGAAATGCGTTTAATGTAATTGCTTGATTTCTCTGGCATTTGAAGATAGGAAATTCAAAGCCTTGCAAGCGCCGTTTGGTGTTTCTAAGATCGTGCAACCGTTCCTATCTTTTAACGGAACTTCAAAGACATAGAATTACAATTTTCTTTATAAAAATAAAACCAAAATGTGGATCGGCTCACGTTTTTATTTTTCGATCGCATCGACACCGTTTTTTAAGAATTTTTGGATCGAATCGGTGTTGATCGATTCACGTTATTAATTTCCGATCGGTTCATGTCGATGAAATCCATACCCTCCGCTTCGTAGAATCTATACGCAACGCTTCGAAAGGGTTCATTGATCAAATGAACTTCAATTTGGAATTAGGAATCAAAATTTCTGGCTTCCTTGTGCACACACGTGTTTTTACAGGTGAGCCAGAAATTGTATTTCCGAGTCGCAAAATGTAGCCCAAATGATCACGCCATTTCGCTATGCAACAAAGGAGCCTAAACTTTAAAGTCGTTTCACTTGTATGCTTCTATTGAAAATTAATTAGAAAAATATGTACTGGAAGAGAAGAAAATTAGTTGGATTTTGTGCCATGTTTTATCATTTTAAATGACAATATTTCGAACAAAATATACACTCAGTGCGGCCGGCAAAGGGCTGGCGCGCACGGCACGGAACGCATCGTAGCGCCTTACAAGACCGCAGGATACTGCATGTATTGCGCGTACCGCACAGTGCGCGCGACGCCTAATATAGCGCCTTACAAGTCTGCAGGATACTTCATGCGCTGCGTGACCGGTCCACCGCGTTACCGCAATAGACCCGTCTGTTGGCGATTTTCGGGGCCGCTTGATGGAAAATGAAAATAAACGAAAACGGTCCATTGAGTTAAGTTAGTCTGGGTGGCGACTTTTTGCCAATTTTCGTAAATGGACTCCGCATATCCAGTTGCTATTTGGCTCTCGAATTGGCTGAGTCAAACTTTTGTGATGGAACTGTCATGAAATATTCAAGAAAAGACAATTTTGAGATTAAGTGACGCACCACTTGAGAAACTTGACACCTTTAACAAAACCCCTAATGATAATTCTATAATTGAAAAGATTGTTTTCAAAAATTACTAATCGTGCAAGGCTTAAGTTTTTGCCCATTTATTTTATTTTGTAAAAGAGACCCGACGAATATATTAATTTGATGATTTTAAACTTTTTCATTGCAATAAAATATGAAATTATAGGACGTCCCGATCAAAGTGACTTATTTTCTTTAGTAACATTGACATATAAAAAGAAAACTTGAAACGTAGAAATAGAGTTAAGCAGTTTTTAAAGCAATTTATTCAATTCGTGTAGATATCGCTGATAATGGACCAGTGGCGTGGCGTGACTATATCCGGTAGGCGTTCGGTAGGAGTGTTAACTTTAGGGGGGGGGGTCAGAAAGGTTCACTCCCCTTCCTTAAAGGGGGGTTCGGGGGGCCTCCCCCGGAAATTTTTTAAAAAATGAAGCCGCAAGAACACGATTTTAACCCTTTCTGGTGAAAATTGTGCCGGTAAATTGTCATTGAAATTTTGTTCTTTTTACCGATCGGTTTCCTGTAATTTATTTTGTTAAATGATAACGTATTTTCGCAACACGCACCTGCAGAGAGAGGTGGGAGAGGGAGACTGGAAAAGTGGGAGATGCGGCCCGCAGGCGCAATGGGGGAAGCGGAGGGCGAATCGCGGCATAGAGGAAATTCGGCGGTTCGCAAACCCCTGCGGACCACTGCTATAGGAAACAGCTGGACTGATGAGCGGCTCTCCTCTCTCGTTCTTTTCCCGCGGCGGTGCCTCTCCTCTCTCGTGTACCCTTTGCCCCTTCATCATTGCACCCAGGTTCTCTCTCCTCACCGTACGCAGATCATCCAGGTTCGGTAGCTGGTGCGGACCACGCGTCAAAGGGTTTTCTCTCTCCGCCGCTGTCGGAAGCCAAGCGCCCGATACTTATTTGCGATCTACTATTCTGTATTCCTCGATTTATTATATATTGCTTCCCACATTCTTAGCCATAATTTATTAATTGTTTCAAAATATTTTAGGGTGTTCGGCGAACACTGCGAACCTATGGACGCCACGCCACTGTAATGGACCACTAGACAAGGTACGAATTTAAGCATTCTTATACATGTTTCATAACCAGAATTTCACTTAGAGCACGATTCGCACAACGAAAACTAATGAAACAAACTCCAAACGAAAATATTATCATTTTTATTTCACATTGGTTACGAGGAATTTGAACTGCCCGCTCACAAGAAACTCAAAGCTCTACGTGAGTCAAATCGCGCACTCTACGACGGTTTCAGCAAGCTTCTCAATCGAGTAATTTTCATTTCCCACCACGTGTTTTTCAAACTATAAGTGATTTGCTGTAGCTGAGCCAAAGCGTCAAGATCGAGGTTTCCAGATTTTTATATCGCAGAGACTGTCGTGATAACGTTTAGCGCACGATGTGAGTCACGCAGAGCATTGAGTTTTGATGAGCGGGTGGTTTGAATTCACGCATCAAGGATCATTAAATATCTTTGGAAGGAGTTGATTTCGGTAATTTTCGTTGTCCGCGTCGTATTCTACGTGAAATTTTAGTTAAGATACATGTATCAGAATGCTAAAATTCGCACCTTGTCTAGTGGTCCATTATTGCCGAGTTAATGATCAATATGACCACACATGGTCCCAAAATCAAGTGGCATTAAAGGTAGACATTCGATGCTTTTTGCTTGCCTTTTACATATCTTAATCATTGCGGTAACATCCTATCAGCGATAGCGTTTGACGACGCACCTTATCCTTATCAAATTTCTAAACAATGCAACTTGGCAAGGGAAAACAAAACGCCTTCAATTATTTTCTATGCAACCCGGACATCCACAAAGCACGAATACTGGTATCAAAGCGGTCGAAAAACAAATGCACTGCATCTGAACCTGGTAACGAAGATACCTTCGCGTCGGCACTCTGTTTTGCATCTGTTTTTAGTAGATAAAAAGAGACGAAAAAAAGTTTGTACTCCTTTTGTATTGCTACACCTGCATACAATTCAGCAAAGGAATTTGAAGGATAACTGTTATAATTTCTCTGAGTTTGAGGCAAATAATAGAATAATAATAAAAATAAAAAAAAGTCCTGTGAACGTATATCGTGGTGATTTGTCCACTATAATATGGTTATGAAATCTTATTTAAATTTTAAAGTGGCTCATATCGTTTCTTCTTGATGGGCTGATTCAAAGAAAATTTACTAGTGAAAATACATGATGTTGTTTTCTAATGCATGTACTCGCTTAAAGACAGGTAGATCTACAGGTAGATCTACAGGTAGACAAGTAGTTCTACTTTAGCACTTCTCATGAAACACTAGAATACTGATTCAAATATTCTTCTTCGAGAAGACCAAACAAATTTACCATGATTTTCCTTTAAAATATTGCGCTTGGAGGGAGGAGGGAGGCATTCAACAGATTCTCCATACATTTTAAAGGACCACCCATAGAGTAGTCAATGTACTAATTTAAGGTCTCGCTTAAGACAAAGCAATCATCCAAAAGAGTCTCCAAGGGACGGCAAATAAGTGGCAACTTCTTAATAGAAACAACGCATGATTACAACGGTAAATTTTCACTTCAAGACGTATTGACATTGTTGGTGCGTCGTTGAGTTCAAGGCCCTTCAGAATAATTTAATTATTTCTGGCATTAAAATAATGTGTTGCTTCAGTTCTGCAAAGAAAATTAATTTCCTTACATTTGGATGATCTTGGGAGGAGAGAAAATTGAAAACCGAAGACTCCAAAGAAGTAACTGAAGGCAAATTGATCAATGATCGTCAGCACAGGCGGCGCGGCGCCGAACCGACAAGAAAAAATCATCAAATTCGGAGACTTAAACGCGAGGTAAGAAAAGTTAACCTCACGCCCAGAATGCGCGTAGTGTGCGTACCGTGACTACTGTCTAAGAGAAAAATGGTTTTAATATAATAGGTAGACCGGACTAAATCATCAAGTTTGGAGACTTGAACGCGGGGTAAGGAAAATCAACCACGAGCCCTCATTTTGCGCACAGCGTATCAGCCTCAAACCACGCAATTCAAGCAGCAAATTTCAAACCACCCTTTAACTTCTGTATAGGGTCTAACAATTTGGGACGTCTTTGTGCCAAAATTGTTGTTAAAGCACCTCTTTAAACGGTGATATCTCTATCTGAATTTTGAGATCTCACAAGACATACACGTCTGATTCCGCAGAGGGTCATGACAGGGTACTAATGTGGATCTTTGCATGATTAAAATGGCTAAATAGATAAAATCAGAGACGCAGAATGAAAATTTAGGGAAATTTCACTTAATATTTCATTTTTCCGAGAAAATACACGAAACTTCATGAAATTTCATGTCATAAATACTCATGAAATTTCGAATCTTTCACCGAAAAAAAACTTGAAGTTGATTTAACATTCTGGATGTAGAAAACGTGTGCGAGAACTTATAAAATTCTGCATTACCCACCACATCAGTTAGTTTTACATCCTGGCAATGCTAAAGTAACTACTATAGTTGGTAATTCAGAATTTTATAAGTTTTCGCACACTTTTTTTACACCCAGAATGTTAAAGCAACTTCACTTTTTTTTCGGTGATTGAATAAAGCCAACATTTGATTTACTTACGGTGGCGGAGTTGAATGATGAGAGTCGTCGAGATTATAACTCCAAAATTCGGGTATCACTTGACACTCTGGACACACAGATCACTACGAGGGAAAACGCGAACGGGGAAGAAGAAGAGGATCACAGACACGGCCGGAGGGGAAATTAGCGCGCGACGACAAGTACAGCGCTTAGAAAAAATGACGAGGGCGAGGCGGTTGAAGTCGGATCACAGGGACGAGCGCATAGGACGAGGCGGTCGGCGTGGAAACGGTTCGGCGCGGAAACGAGAATCCGAAGGATCAGCGATCAGACTGATCCGGCGGGGACGGTCTCGTCTAGACCTCAACGGGGGCAGACCCCCCCGACCCCCTCGCGCCCCGTTTCAGGCCGCCTGTGGAGAGATTCTTGGTTCCCTTCCATTTCCGCGATGGCTTTTTTCAGGGCTTGCACTTTCTTCACAAAAGCCCCGGATCGGCGAGGCGCCGCGCCGCGCTAAGGCGACACACGGCGCGAGCATATGCGCCAGGTTGCCGAATCGCCGGATTATTGTGCTGATATAGGTGATGTGAGTGGGGTTTTTTGATTTGGTGTTAGTGAGATTATGCAACTTGGTGGTCATTGCTTTTCTGGGCAAAATCCAAGTGATGGAAGTATTGTCTTCCAAAGTATTTTCGTAATTTTGCGGGGTATTTTTCGTTTTTATTTTGGTTTTTTTTTCATACACTTGTCCTCAACTCGATTAAAATTTTATCAAATCAAGTACGTCTTGGTTGAAGGAGACTAATTCATTGGTTCGTGGGTTCATTTTATAGAGCAGTAACAATACCCTGCTAAAATGGAAAACAAAGAGAATGTAAAAGCAGCCCGTAACGGAGACGACAATCGAAAACACAGGAAAATGCAGAAACAAGGCTAAAATACAAAATACAAAGGCAGGACGTTTCGGTACCTTACGACACCATTATCAACTGCTGAAATAGGATTAAAAATAAGAAATAAATTAAAATAAAAACCAGCAAACGGCGTTACATGGCGAAATTGGTATTGAAATGAGACCGCCAAAAAAAAAAAAAAAAAGAGTGAAACATGGTACCTTATATGTTAACTCCAACAAGGTAATTAACATGGCATCAACATGGAACAATTTTGAGACTAATATGCGATACTAATATACCATGTTGATATTATGTTGGCGGCAATACTACAACGTTTCACTTATGAAAATGGTGCCATCATGATTTGAGTATACGGTATCAACATGATCCTTTTAACGGGATAAACACAAGTCAATTATAGTTTTAAAAAAAGAATAACATTTGTGATAGTACAGGAAAATATCCGTGTCGCTAGAAGCGTAAAGGCCGGAGGTGCGTAGCATCAAAAACAATGTCCATGTATTAAGGCCTTTACCTTCTGGCATTATTTTAAATAAGTACACTAACCTACATTTGGGCCACATTTTGCAATAAGGAACCACTATTTTTGGCTCATTTTAGAAACAATAGATATGCCATTACTTTCCGCATGCAGAAAGGTGCATTTACACAAGAGCCAGGGATAGCGGTCCCTTATTGCAAAATGTAATCCATTTTTTCTTCATGCTTGTTTTGAGAAACCTCCGGTGTTTTCTGGAAGCTTCTAGACTTTAAACTCTCAGAGCGTCTTAGCTAGACTTTTTGCATGCGTAAGAACAGTCATAACTATGTCAGCACCGAAGACAATCAATTGCCAACAAAGTTAATCTTCTTTCTGTCCATGTTTCATCTTCAACAACTTTCTTTTTTATGTTTTTCCCGCAACATCCAAGATACAGGCAAAAACAAATAAAAAAACAGGAAATTTGGGTGAAAAAGTGGCAACACTGGAGGAGGAAGCCCGATTGAGTTGCGCAACGGCCACTTTGTTGGTTGTAAAAATTCACTGGATTACGTGGCGCCCAAACGCACTGCCCACCCGGGCCCGGGCCCGGGCCCGATCTTATCGGCTTCCAAACTCAGAGCATTCGTTCGTCTAGACCTCGTTGCCGTGCTTTTGGCAATATCAGAGTAAAAATCCACAAAGGGCACGACTTAGGAATGGATTCGCGCGCAATTTAAGTGTGTTTAAATGTGAGTGTCCCTTTATTTTTGGAATTTTGAGAAAAGTTAAGTTCCCCAGGTCTCAAAACGTGCTATAAGACGTAAAAATTTGGAATATTTTTGGGGAAAAATTTTAAAATTTTCTTAGAGGCCTCTCAAACGCGCATAAATAGGAATTATTTATTTTTATTATTTAATTAATTATTTATCAATTTATTCTGTTATCACTGCAGTCTCATTTACCAATTTCACTACGTAACGCCGTTTGCTAGTTTTTATTTTAATTTCTTATTTTTTATTTTTAATTTTTAGCAGTTGATAATGGTGCCGCCGCGTAAGGTACCGAAACGTCCTACCTTTATATTTTGTTTTAGCCTTTTTTCCGCTTTTTCCTGTGTTTTCGATCGTCATAAATAGGAATTGGTATATTGGCAAAGATTGTATCGTTTCTCTGTGGAAATCATCAAGTTGCGGTCCTTCTTAGGGCAAAAATTTCGTTCGTTTTTTCGTCTGTGAGGACACTTGTTCCGAGAACATTGCATAGACTGACACCTCTGTTGGCAGTCTCAGGAGCGATTCTCGCAAAAAAATCTCTCAAAATATAATGTAAAAGATGACGGAGGTGTTATACAATATTTTACAACTCCTTACATTTTTTGAAGCCACCAAGTAGAGCTCTAGAGAGCCACGATTTCTTCCGGCACCGCTCAAGCTGCGGGTGGCTTGGGATAATTCGGCGTTATACAATATTTTACAACTCCTTACATTTTTTGAAGCCACCAAGTAGAGCTCTAGAGAGCCATGATTTCTTCCGGCACCACCGCTCAAGCTGCGGGTGGCTTGGGATAATTCGGCGACGTGGGGAGAATATTTTGAATTCTGGAGGGGAAATCCCGAAAAAAACACATAATTGTATTCAAGAACGAAACACAAAGTTTTCTGCATTTGATATGCTCATCTCAATGCCGATTAAACCCACTCTACATCAAAAAATGTTAGTAAAAAAAAAAAAAATTCGAAGCTGTGAAAAATTTGAGTATTCACAGAAGGTGAATGAAAAAAAACTTTAATAGGAAGGTATGAAACACCCCTAAGAATTATTTCACTCAAAGGATACAATCATTTTTACATTATACCTATCAAATCATCTACCATAAAAAATTTACTTATTTCTCTCATACAGAAAGATCACTCCTCTGAGAAACTGTATCTCATACATCACAAGATTAAATTTTAAAAAAAAAAAAAAAAAAAAAAAATTACCTGCAATCTTAAAAATTACATCCTTTATCACGCGATGATATTGACAGTCATGCCACTGAAGTAAACCCCGAAAATCATGAACAATAATGTCCAAAATTTACCGACAACTTGACAACGCCGCCGCTTATTAAGTCATCGATGCCTGGCCAATCAATAAATCGTTTGATACCCGGGCAGTTGTGACCTTTTTCTCTCGGATGATCCAAAAGATTTTGCGGCTCATCTTCGACGAAAAAGGCAGGAGTCTAATGATGTAGCCGATGAGTGTGATTGTGACACCATTCTTTCACACCTTCCGGGGAGGCGCTCTGTGTGCATCGAGTCTGAGTGGGTCAATCCGCGGATCATTGTGCGCGGCAATCAACTCTATTTGATTCTCGAACAATGAGAACAGTCGAGCATTTTCTTCTCTAAAACTCCACTGACTCGAACATGAAGGAAATGAGCCATTACATTTAGGCCAAGTGGTCATACGAGTCTTACATAAACCAGCAAGTAGCTGCTCTGAAGCTGCCGATTGGACTAGTTTGTCTTCATTGGGAGATTCTTTGATCTCTTTTCTTCTTATTTGCTTCTTTCTTTTTTACAAAACTAGGTGCCCTTTTTTTTGAATTGCCCATTTTTCTGTCAAATGGAACCATAGACTTACGGGCGCCAACGCGCCAAATGCGCCTAAAAAATCGGCCATGGCGCCCAAAAATTGAGGGCTCTGCGCTAACGTGGCCCTTAAAAATTGCCTCCTAAAAATCCGATTTCTCACTTTAGGTGTTATTCGAAATTTTGACGCTGGGCACCGGATTGAACTCGCGAAAAGCGAGCAGTTGCGCCATGTTGAGCACGCAATTTTGCCGCTGCGGAGCGATGCTTTTGTCTTTCCCAAGTTACAGCTACGCACTAGTTCTGTTACGAAAACACCTTGCGTGTAACTTCTCACTAAATGCGCCGTAATATATGGGCAAAAAGTCAAAAGCCCCTAAAAAATCTTAAGTGGCGCCTAAAAATCGGGCTTAATGCGCCGTGTATGGCTCCTAAAACTCAAAGGTGAGTTTCGAACACTGTACTCTCATGAGGTGAGAACAGGGCACTTGATCAATTTCTGCGCAGCATCTTTTCCTCGTTGACCAGAGAGACATAGCTGTGGCTGCATGTTCACCGCGAGCTTCCGAGAACAGAACACAGACCCTGTGATTCAACGCCAGATTGCGGGGCTCCTGGTCGATTATTATCGTGACTGAATAGGGTTCACGCGGTCAAGATTATGGGCTCAGCTCGTTACCGAGCCATCACTAGAAAGGGGTATTTATTCTGAACTTGAACTACTTACGGCAGTTCCATAGACCACTTTTGTGGAGAATGCCATGACGAATGACAATGATATGGTGATTTTATCATGTCTTTTACTCGTCCGCAATTCCGCATAGTCATGACATCACGCGCGCTGCCCTACGCATTTCGAAATGGCGTCCGCCAATCAGAGCTTAGCGCGATTCGCGAGTCAAGGGCTGAAATCAAGACTGGAGTAGAACAGTTGGATGGGGTAAAACGCTTGACACGCAACTATTTCGACTTCCAAATAGGTAAAATTGCATATCCACGAAATGAAGGAGAATGTGAACTTTGTTTGGCTGACTCAGAGACTTTAACGCAGCGGTAGAAAAGTTGTACGGCGAAAACACGTGATACAACATTTTTGACTTCCATGAAGATGAAACTGCATAGCCACAGAATGAAGGAGAACGTTGACTCTTTTAAACCGACTCAGAGACTTTAACGCAGCGGTAGAAAAGTTTGATGAAGCAAAACACGCAATACAACTATTTTGACTTCCAAGAAGATTGAACTGCGAATCCACAAACTGAAGGAAAACATGGTGTTTCACATCATCTTAACTATTTCCTTTGTCAAACCCAACTTTTAGCTCGTTTAAGTGACCCTTCGGTTCGCACAACCGAATCTACAGGTTTCAAAGAGCTGATGAGAGAAGTTAATTTACACCAATCAAAAATAATAAGTTTTATTCCAAAAAGTAAATACTCAACCCACTGATATTTACGAGAAATTATGACAAGGATGTTGATATTTTGTAAAAATTAGAGCAAACGCACTGATTTTTTCAAAGCTAGTGTATAAGCGTTGATATTTTGAGAAAATTTCTGAGCAATTGTTAAATTTTCTATGAATGTACTGCTTGAATGTTCAATTTTTGAAAAAATTAATACAAAAACGACTAATTTTTTAGGAATTTACTGAGAAAACGATTCATTATTAGAAAGTTACTATAAAAGCACAATTTTTTGGTGAATTTTCGCTGTAACTTTACACCGAATGCGCAATTTCATTGTGCGTAGACTAAGTCCCTGGTTTCTCGAAACTACGTAGGCCGAAAAATGTTCTGCTTTCCTGCACCTGGGAGGAACCCAATGGAGCATCTTCTTCGGCGTCATCGCGTCATCCTGTCAACATGACCGCACCGGAGCCAGACAAGCTACGTTTGGTCTTTTGTTTTTTAATAAATTCATGTCAATACATTTTTATTAAAATCAATTATTGAACGAGTCTACTAATTGATTTGTGTTCTCATCTTTCGACGGATTCATGTCGATCGAAAAGATGCCCCCTTGACTAATCTCGAAAGAGGACGAACGAACGAAGAAGACGCGATCCCTGGCGAAAAGACTTCCGCGTGTGACAGTGTCCCACCACCACGGATTCGGTCGCTCCACTAAAGAACGTATCCCAATTTTCACAAGAGCCCTGCTCTCCGTTTCACTCTACGCTTTTTGGGACTCACGCAGACGTATAGATACGTCCTTACGTGAGAGGATCGACGATTTCTGGGAGGAGGATGCGCGGAAACGCTCGGCTGGCGGAAGGCGGAGGACTCGGCTGTCGTGGGGTCATCACGCGAGGGCGGGCGGCCCGACGGCGGCTGACCCCGCTTGACCCGAGAAATGCACCCGACGCTCCTCGCCGAGACCCGCGTAACATCATCAAGGAGCCCGAGTGGATCGGTGGTTTTTGGCTCAGCGACGCGGCGCACAAATGAAATGCCACCGATGGTACCCGGGCTCCATGGCATATGCCGTTATCATGCCGGATGTTCGTGTCTGGTTCCTCTGTTCTCGGCGCTTGCCGAATCCTCGTATTGTGACGTCACTTGTACTTCGGCCCGCGAATTTTAGGCTTCATGAAAGGCTCTTGAGTGCTCCAGGAGCTAATTTGGAATTAGCCTATGTTCTGAGTCTTCCTTATCAGTGCGGCGTGGCGTGCTTTGCCATCTATCGATATTTGCCCATTTGAAGCTGTGGTAAATAATCGATTATTAAGATGTTGGCTGCGAACGCCCTGTTTATCGATACTTTTACATAGTTGACACTTACTTTTCTTTTTCGCCCGATGAATTTAAACATATTAAACATTTAAATATTAACCCGATAAATTCATCGGGCGAAAAAGAAAAGTAAGTGTCAATCACGTAGTTCCCGATTAAGAAACAAAGGATTAGTAACTTTTACATAGGTTTAAAAGCCAATCAGTCGATATATCGCAAAGCACGCCACGCGACTGATCCGTACGGTCCGTGGTTCCGTTTCCGTTCCCGTTCATGAAATACGTAACGCTCTTGGGGGGGGGGGGGGGGGGTTGGATCAAGTGCGTTACAGAGGAAAGAGGAGAGTTCAAATTTGCGTTACGCAATGCTAAATCGGCCGATTTTGTAAACTTTTAATATTAAAAGGTTGGTAAGTTTTCATCTTTGATTCATCACTTACCATCTCAATTTGAGGAGGTTTCGTGATATTTTTAAGGCGATTGAGTCCTATGTTACGATACGTCATCAAAGGGGTAGGGTGGAGGAGAGGGGGTTGAAGAATCCGACCGTCAGCGTAACGTTATCTAAGGACGTATCTTGTTTCAAATGTGTGGACTAAATTACAAATATAACATCACTTATTTGAGAATTTTGTGGACGGTTGTATTTTGTTTTTTTTTTTTTTTGCCGAGGCAATTCCATTACTTTTCATGGAATTTTCAGGGGCTAAGTAAATGACCCGGAACGAATAATCGGGAAAGTTCGACAAGGCAAACTCTGAGATTTGGCTCATAACAATCTCGTTCATCAAAATTAGTTTTTTACCACTCTTAGGCACTTTGTGGCATATTGAAACTGTCATGAAAAGTTCCAAAAATTTAATGAATTTTCATCGGAAAATTGTATGAAAATTAGCGTCTCTGGCCACGGTTTTATAGTATCAAGCTAACAATAAGTAAGAATCACGTTAACTCTGAGTATAGATACGATTTTAGTACGGAACGGTGCCGAGCATTGAAGACAAGCAAAGAGACGTCACACGTCGCGTGGGCGGTAAGAGGACTCTCGCTGCCGTGCTAAGGAAACGTATGAACCTTCAGACGTTGCCAAATTTCCTTTTATAAAACGCGAATTTTCCGGTAAACTTATGAGTATTTTTCCTCCATTTTTTCAGAGGATTTCGCTCTCAATTCCATCGAAAAATCCTGAAAATTTCAAGGGGAAATATTCATAACTTTCCTCAAAAATAAACATTTTTTCGAAGTAAATTTGGCAACTCTCGAATGTTCATACGGCGTTCTTCCTTAGCACGGCACTCTTGGACCAATTCACACGGGTGGAAACAGTGGGCGGCATGGGTCGCACAGCCATTTTCGGTGACAGCATTATTAGCTTTATAACCCATAAAAACTTTTATTGACTCTTCAAACAAATTCGCGATGCACCTTTCCGTGTGTCTGAATGAAGCAACCGCCTCCCCTCCCCCACACACCCCCCCTCTACCCCACTTCCGACCAACTGGTCAGACCGGTGGATGCGGAATGCGTACCGACTGTTCCGTCCGGTTCTTTTTAAGGCCGATTATTTAATAACAGCTTGCCGCCTCGCTCAAAATTCGTACACGCAGCGAGTTGCGAGTAACTCGTGCGTCTACCGTTCGCGCTGACGTCACGCCCAGCGCTCCAATTTGGCCGAAAGTCAGGTAACAATTGGCGTGCTCGTAAAAGTCGCTCCCATTCCGATGCAGATGAGGTGTTTTTGCTATCATAACACCGTTGAAAGGTCTCGGTGCCTTTTCGCTACTTTCTCTTTACTGCGAATCCCCCGTGACGAAACTGAGGGTCGTGGAATAATCTGCCGTGCTAAGGAAAAACGTCGTATGAGCCTCCCGACGTTGCCATATCTCCTTCAATGAAAAACGAATTTATTGGGAAAATTGTGAATATTTTTCTTCAAATTTTTCAGACAATTTTGTTCAGTGTTGAATCTAAAATAACTGCAAATTTCAAGGGAAAATAAACAAAACTTTCTTTAAAAATTAATGTTTTATCCGGTGAAATTTGGCATTGCTCGAATGCTCATACGGCGTTTTTCTTAAGCACGCCACTAATGCTCTTCTCGACTCTATCAGTTATTTACTGTCAAGGAAAGGAGGAACAACAAGTCGCCACACTCATTCATTATTACTCTCACGGTGACGTCATGCATGACGTCACATTAAAAAGCTTCGATAAATATGAAACGCCAAACTTTTTCGTCGTAAGAGTTGAAATTGAGCTTAATTAACCAAAGTTACTGTAAGCCATAGCGAGGCTTGTATTTTTTAACCGAACACTTCGATTACCTTGGCTGAGAACTTCGGTCAACTTTTGGTCCTATGTGAATCAACGAGATAAATCTATGATGAGAGCAAATATTTTCTACGCATGCATTAACGGAAATATTGCATTCCGTGAAACATAATGCATAATGGCTATTCAAAATGGTTTGCGGAATAAAGCCGGAAAGAACCAAGTCACCTCATTGTCAAACCATGCCAAATTTCATCGAACAACTTTTTACAGAAAAACGAATGTACAGGTTTTTTCCAAAATTTCCGGGCATTTACATGGCATTACAAAATACCGGTCATGGAGTAAATCCTCTGAAATTGTCAAAAGAATCCACACCACCGCGTCCTCCCGAAAGAAAATAAAATTAAGTAAAAATATTCCGATGAAATTTGGCAATGTTGTGACTTGGTACCTTTCCTACTTGACACGGTCCAATAGAGTCATACTTTGGTAAAACAGGAGGGAAGAACTCCTTCCAAAGAAGCACGATTTTGCAATCAGTGTGGTAGGAGAAAGGTAGCTCAAGCTTCGACGATACGCAGAAGTCTGTGCCAATTTTTTCGACATTTTTCGGCAGTTTCGTGGTTGTTTTGCTTATGTTGTAGTTTTAAAAACGATTTACATTTTTCTTTTCTTTTTTTTTTGTGAAAGGAGAGGTGGGTACTGAGCAAAGGGTAACGCACTGTACACTGAGAAAAAACTATGGTTTATAAACCTATTAGAGGTAAATTTGGAACACCTATAATAGTCGTAAATAAACTAATGATTCTCGGTCTGTGAACCATACTAAGGTCTCTGTACCTAATTAAGGTACCCCGTACCATAACTAAGGTATATGTGCTATTATTATATGTAGAGGTACTACTATTAGTGGTGTTCCATATTTACCTCTAATAGGTTTATAAGCCATAGTTTTTTCTCAGTGTAAGGCTACTTGAGCTACCCTAGGAGGGTTCGGACCTGCTTGACGAGAGCGCGAGATAAGGATGTATTAGGGGTCTAAATTTCTAATTTCAGTGGGATGCACTTCATAAATTCGATGTTTTCATGGTAAAGAGGATTATTTCCAAAGTACGAGAGCAAAAGGAGCCTCGAAGAATGAAAATTCTATGTACATAATTCCCTTTGATTCAATTGACATGTAGTTGCTTTTGGCTGTTAATACGTAAATAAACCCATCAACCATAGTTATGTCAAACTGCTCCTTGGTATCATCTATCGCTAGACACAGTGTGCATCGTTTCCAAAGCTCTATACAATACAATCTTTTTTCTGGCAATAGATAAGGAACTAAAATGACACAACTCAATTAGTGATTCATGGTCATGCAGGAAATGCTAATGCTATTATTTTCACTAGAAAAAAATAGAGGTTCTATCTTTCCCTCTCAACAATATACTCCCATACTTTCGCTATGACAGTGATTTTCTTTACCTAACATAACCTAAATAGGCAACATAGCTGCAGACAGTTTTTGCAAAACGGCAGTAGCACGTTCAATGCTAAATCATTTGACTCGTTCCGCAAAAACTATGGGCGCAGCGCAGACGCACACTTAATTGTTAATGTCCATAATCATCTCCGCCACTTCGAGTGGCAATATACGACTTTGCGCACTGTTGCCATTTTGGATATGCCTCCTTATCTTCTCATGATTTATCTTGGGTTATTGACCGGTAATTGAAACGTCAGTAGAGACGATACAAATCTGTATTTAAAGCCTATCCATAAATCAAGTTTTGTACTATAATAGAAACTTTTGACCAATAGTAATGGCCTTCTACGGGATCATAATCAAAGGATTCCTTCGTCGGAATTTCATTAGAGATGGACCCAGCAATTTCACAACACCGAATTTCCTCTATTCAAACCTATGCTAGATAATCAATTCTTGTCGGAGCACCTGGCCCCTCTAATAATCGATACATTTCCATAGGTTTAAATAGAGGGAATCCTATGCTGCCAAATTGCTGGATCCACCAATGTTTATGCAGAACTCGTTTAAAACGATACACTTTTCTGAGTGAGAAGCTAGCGGCCGTGGCCTTAGTTGACCTAAAAATCTGTCGTTTTTAATTTTCCGTTTGGGAGAGAAACGAAAATCGACGGATAAAGAGATGTTTGAGAGCAAAATTTATACGTGTGATGTGTCCGTCATATTTTACGAAAAAATTGTATGAGGTAAACTTTGTTGCGATGCCGGATAATTTCCCCAGCTCAGTGGTCCAGTATTGAAACTCTCAATACGAGTCTTAAGTTTTATTCTCACATCATCGGAACTTTCTCCGACCATTGGTGCGGCACTGATTTGTGAAACAAAAAACGAATGTCAAATCAAGCAAGAGCTAATTTGATAAGCAAAAAATGCTGATACCTATTACGTTTGATTCGATCATTCCGGTTGATTCAGAGATTTTTAAAACTTTGAAAATTTTACACGTGCCTCGGGTAGCCTCTAAAAATTGTCTTTAATATGGAAGCTAAAACTTCACGGGTGTTACTACCTTCAAAATGGAAGCAAATAGATATGCGTCCATACGGTCTCTTTCAACTCCTTGTGATAAGGATTGAGGAATGTAAATTAATAAAAGAAATAAAAGAAAAAATCTCAGAAGTGAAAATAGAGTTTCCATATTTTTATAGCTTATTTTCTTCACAATTCCTTTCTTCTCTTTGGTAAGAGCGCAAACTCACTGAAGAAAAAAGCTAACTCCACTACTTATCATTTAATTGAATTGGACAACATAATAAGGGCTTATCGCGCTGGAACAGCTAGCTCTAGGCAGAAAATAATAAATTTAACTGTAAATTTGGATTTTTTTCGATTCGTTGATCAACTCGAATTTGAAAGTTCATTAATCAGTCTTCATTGCCTAAAACGGAATTTTTTTCTCTTATTTTTATTTGACTACGTTTTATAAGCACCCCCGCTTCGACTCGACCTAGACGCCGTAAAAATACGCGACGAACTACGATTACATGATAAGAGTAGAGAAACTGGTCTGATGGTCTAGCCCCAAACGCCGCGGGATGACAAGAGTGAAGTCGCGTGCGGTGGCACACAGTGAGTAAAAAGATTTTGTCATCAAATAAACTTAACCGAATATGAAAGAGGGAGCCTCCGCAAAAAAATTCGAGTACATTTGCGGTCACAGGACTGGTCATTTATAAAGGAAATACGGTCAAAGGTACACCAAGTCAGTTTTTCAAAATTTCATAAAATTGCAAAAAAAAACGGTTTTTTTTTTGGCCAATAAATTTTTTGGACAACCCGTAGGGAGAAGATTACCTGGACGACCGCCATAGAGATTGGCATAAAGCTGGCTCTCTCCTCCTGAGGATGACTGACGATCCTATGCTGTTTTTATCGATTTGACGAATCCTTTATCTCTAGCGATTTTTAGATTTTGAATACTAATGTACAGTTTCTTGTGCTCGATACTTGATGACCTGAAAAACAGGGCCATGCCCTAGTCGTTAGAGGAAGAGGAGGAAGGAGAATTTTTTGGAGAAAAAAATCCATATTTCTTTATGCTTTCTCGATGATGGACTAACTTTAAAGACATTAAAAAATCTATGGTTTCAATATTTTATGAGGCTTTATCATGAAGCAGACTCGGTCAGATTCGGATCTAGCACTTTGGCAACACCGGGTTTTCTCCATTTAAAACTATGTTAAGTAATCGATTCTTGTCGGAGCACCTGGCCCCTCCAAGAATCGATACATTTCCATAGGTTTATAGGTAGGAAACCCGGTATTGCCCAATTGCTGGATCCGCCTCTGAACTCGGTGACGATAACTGATGACTGATGACAGCTTCAACCACTACAAGGAAAAATTACCGTAATGTTGAGCAGGATTTTCTTGAAAATCCATCCTCAGTTCTATTGTAAGTCGTACTGGCACCATATAGGTATACTTGTATCAGATCCTATATTCAGTGATTCTTTTCCAGGTATAAAAATATTCATGAAACCGAAATAGTATGTCTATGTGCGTGAACCGTATGCTTATGTTCTGTTAATCATTAAAAAATAATGAAAAAAGGACCATTTGTTTTATTTATTTTTTATTAATTTTTGAGCGTCCGAGAGATTAATCGAACAAAAACTTTCTAGATAGACCCCTCATTTTATGTTGCCAATCGAGACTTCACTTAGACTTAAAACGAATTGAAAAGAAACATGCAGTTCACAAAATGTTCATAAATTCTTAAAATCCGGAGTTTTAGTGAAATGTGGAGACTCCGTCTGCTATTTTAAGCCAATTGTACGATTTGCTTTTATGATTCTTATCCGTTGAGTTTTTCTTCGCAAGCCACTGTGCGACGACAAGAATACGAACACGAACAGGAAGATAGACGGAACTGCAGTAGCGCCATTAACAAAATTCTAGAAGAAGAGAGAAAAAAAAGTTGATTTCAATTAATTCATGAGATAGCGGACAACTTATTTTTGGCCGTGTTGTGATCCCGCTGCGTATGCTCGAAGTTGAGCAGCACCACGCCAGCGCCTAGCGGTGTAAACAAAGTTGGCACAATGTTGCCTGTCAAGTTGCTGTAATATTGAACAGGTGTTCCAGGAGCAAAACAGGCATCTGAACTAATGACGAGATCGAAATGGAGGAGCATGATCGGTTGAACAGAGCTCTTGCAAGAGTTAATGCGCACTGTTAAAATTTTGGCTGTGAAATCCGGAGCCTTTGAATGTACAGTTATGAATAAAAATAAGTAAAAACTGTTCTGGGTAATATTCACTATTTGCAACCCTGCCATGGTAGATTTTACTCGCCTATTTTACTTTGCCAGCACTTTTTTATGACTGTATATAACTACGGGTAAACCCCCTGGCCGTTACGGAGCCCAACCCCCGGGAAGCGCGGTCGCCTCCCCCCTCCCCCACCCCCGCCGAAGACCGCTTCGCAGGCCCCCGTGAGTTTATCTAAAAAGAGCGGGCTCATCTAGAAACTATCTACTATCGACAGCCAGAAAAATCATGAATGTCGACTGGATATATCTACAGAGCGGTGACTGTGACAAGAAATGAACATTTAGGTACACTGTTTAAATGGGATAATTCACAACAATATTACATAATATTTAAAAACTTGAGTCATATTTACAAAATTTGAATAGAGGGGGCTCCTCGGGTCATAGAGGATCAGCAATATTCGAATATTCAATGTTCATCCCGTAATCTTCTTTACCCTCTTCTTTCACCAAATTTTATTGAATATTTGTTTTTTACTTGTTCATTTAGCTGGGTCCCTCTTTTATTTTTGGGTCATTGCAATTGTTGGTGAACTTGAGTGAGTTACTCTCATTAATTTGGTAATAGCTATAACATTAATTTAATTATGTGCGAAGCTTAGTCAAATTTCAATTGATGAGTCAAATTATGTGGTCGAGGTATTTTGAATTAAGGTTATTTGTTTTTGTATTAATTCACTGTAATTTGTATACATTTGCTAAAGATTTTCAAATTCAAGCGCTAATTTAATTACCATCAATTTTCAATAATGTTCAAAAAGTTCTGCTACCAGGGGAAGGAAGTCGGCAGCAGTGTGAAAGGAGTTCAGGGCTAGGTTAAGGTGCAACGAAGGAGCAATCTGGTTTGAAGAAGACTGCGGTGGTGTTGAGCAAAAAGAGCGTAACTCCAATAAGAATTCGCACGATTATCCGCGATTTTTTCGGCCGCGTGGTAGGAGGTTGGGCCGGACCGGACGGCACGAGCTAAGCGCCGCGCCGCGCCACGATGATAGCTGCCATGGCTGGGCGAAAGTGAATCTCTGGACAAACCTGATATCGATACCAGGTGAGACACCAAGAGCATCGCGACGCGACCAGACGCCTCGCGCAGCGGCCGGCGTAGCGTGCTTTGCGATGTATCGATTGATCTGCCATTTAAACCTATGGGAAAGGATCGATAAACATCAGGGTGTTTGCAACGAACACGATAATAATCGATTCTTTACCATAGCTTCAATCGGGGAAAAATCGATAATCCATCGACGAAGCCTCGCCATAATGGTCTCGAGCCTCGTCGCGCGGTGCTTTCTGACGCTTTCGTCGAATAAAGGTGGGCCAACAGAGGATTAAGCTTGGCTCTGATCGATAATGTAATGTTAGTAGAGTAATGGCAAGATTGTTAGAGGGCTCTAGTGGTGCAACTAGAAAAAAAGTTGAAAATTCATAAAGTGAACATGTATCCTTTTTTTTAATGTAACGGAAGGGGTTTATGATGTTAAAACTGAGCATTTTCATAAAAGATCGATTCATTTAAATGCTTTTTTATGTATTACAATAACTACAGGGTTCGTATCATAACCTTTAACTGATTTTTCTTTAAACCCTATTAATTTAAACTTTTTTCTACATAATCTATACACGTTTCTCTCAGTTTCAACATTTTTTTCTCTTTTTTTTTACCAACAATGAGCCAGTTGCTAAGTCTGACGTTATTTTCTTTCATTTTCCCTTTAGAAAAATACAAATGAATAACATGAAATGAAGAGAGTATATTTTTTATGTACGGAAGGGCAACTATTAATAATTGTATGTAGGATTCCTAATTTTTAATAAAAAATACCCTTTTTTTAATATTTCTGTAGAGGTATACAAATTGACTTCGCCATCTGTATTTTTCTTCATGTGTCGCCGCTCAGACAAGGAAATTGGTCTTAACAGAGTATCAACACTCTCAAAGCAACATCAATACGTGCACGATGCATATTACGGGGCAAAGAAGGCAAAACGCCTTCAATTTTTGCGTATGCAACACGCGCATCCATCGAGCGCGAATAGTTGCATCAAGATTGCGGGGACTGGATCTGAAGGCGCGGCGCGGCGCAGTGCAGCTGTCCCGCGGTTTTCGTAATACCGGTGCGATGTTTAAAAAACGTCTTTCCTGAAATTGAATATCCGCAAGTAACAAGTCGTGACAATTTTAAGCCAACATTATTTTAACAATATGAAAAGACACCTTATTTGATTTTTCCATGGTAAACCATTTTGACAGAAACAAATTTAAAAGATCTATAATTTATAAATCACGATGTTTTTTTGCTTGGGACGGCGGTCTATGCAAAACTGGCCCATTCTCACGCTTTTATTCCCAGAAATTTCATCAAGCGGATTTCAGCTTCCGACGGTTCCTCAAAATCGTGACTGTCGCCAAACTGGCGTTTCCGGCCAGATAGGGCTATCGGCGGGGATATCCGCGGACCAATTTAAACTTACGTAAGGGACCTATCATCCAGACAAGATCGAGGTTTGGACGTCTGGCACGCCAATGAACAGCTTTCTCACGAATCCTCCGCCGTCTTTTCGAGTGTGGAGTCAGGGTTAATGATACATGTGGAAGTATTTATGCTAAAAGGAACTATGTTACATGTAAGTCCTATGCACACAGTTCCTTTTAGCATGAATACGTCCATATGATAGTTGCGGGACCAGGACTATTAAAAACGGCGACTTCGCGTCCACATACGCCACGCCCCGCGCTACGCACAGAGAGCCGGGCAGACAGCTCAATCTGGTATTAAATGCTCTACAAATCAGCGGATGTTACATGTGATATCATTATTTTGGCGAGCGAGAGCTCGGCTGGCCGCGGAACCGAATTTTTTTCGCCCCGACAGAAAGTGAGGTTTTGTTCACTAATTAAGTAACACGTTAATCGGCAAAAGGGCGGTCATGCTATGTAATTTTGCTTTTAAACTTCGCACGTTTATATCGAGCCGAATGATGGAGCACTTTTTTGTTACCAGTGTCCTTTGCTTTCGTCGTTTGGAGAAATATACCAGGACAGTTGGACTAAATTTTGCAATTAGGAACTATGAATTCTGGCCCGGTTTAAAAACAACGTATGCACCATTAGTTTCCCTGTGCACATAGGTGATTTTTCAGATGAGCCAGAATTTATAGTTCCAAATTGCAAAATGCAGTCCAGTTATTACTCACGGTAAAAAAAGAAGGAAATCAAATGGCCGGTTTTATCATACTGTTCTGACTTGGTAATACGAGTTAGTCAATAGAAATAGACTCTGTGGTAATTTTAATGTTGGATTACCCAAATAGTAAATGTCAGGAGTGTAGTTAGCTTTACCCAACTGTATCATCATTGTGTCAAAAATATGTGCAGGATTACATGCAAATATTGATTTTGTAACCACGGAACCAAGTGTCTCATTTTGTGAAGTTGGATATTTCCTGTCGTTTATGACTTTTTTTTATGGGATGGATGATGATCGTCACTGGAGGAAGTTGCGTGTGCTTTACTCTGCTTTTTTGAGAATATTCTTTGATTTCGTCTAGAAATATTTGATAACATTTTTCTAAAGAAATGAAAAAGCAAAATTTTGAAACTACTTCTTTTTCTTCGTCTGTAGGCACACCAGAAATAAACATTAAGATATCAAACAAAATATATTAAAATACTATCTTGACTTTTAGCATTTTTTGCATTGCAAGAAACAGAATAGTTGCACCTGGACCGGAAACATATTTCAGCTGGCTGTTTTAGAGTTATGTTTTTCAAAACCTTTAAAAGAAATCGAAAGCATCCGAATTCAAAAATTCACTGTGCGTTGTTCGGCTAGTTTGATGCGCAATTTTGTTACATTTTGTACTTGCACAGGTAGGTACTGTCTGCTAAATGTAGGGTTAGAAAATTTTCGGAAATTACAGTAGTTAAAATGCTGCTCTTTAGCGGCTTTTACAATCGCACCGTTCGTTGCTAAGAACTAAAAAATACCAGCATTTTAAGGGAACAAGTTTGATATCCCAGTGCATGTTCGCTTACAGTGTAGATCAATGTACACGATTGCATCAGATCGGAAGGATTGCATGTCATGAATTCCGTTTGCGCAGGTAATACTTCAGCGTGATACAAACCGTCGTCAATTCGAATTCCTCACCAAATCACCAGCCACCTCCTTTTCCTCACACATCCATCTTAATGATTTGTACTTCCCGGAAAATTATATCATGTTCCACTAACCTTTTTGGAGCCTCAGTTCGGAGTGGGCCGGACTTGACTTAACACATCACCTTCCAACCGGACCATCATCTGCAAGGCACTTGCGCATCCTTTGCGTTTCGCCACGCCAGACGACCGAACTCTATTTTCAACTCGCCAGGCTTTTAAATTGGACGTATTTCTATCAGACGGAACTGTGTGCATTAAGACATGAGCCCTGAGACCCATAAGAATATGGGCGTAACAGGGCTCACGTCATAATGCACATAGTTCCGTTTGACAGAAATACGTCCAATTATTATCCGTGGTCCAGATGGGCACTTTTTTTAGCGAAAGAGGCTCAACGCTTTTTTGGAAGAGATGAGGCCTGCTCCATTAAAATGGTTGGCCCAAATTCACGATTGTGATGGAGTGAGGCAAAATGTGCCTTACAGTGAGGGAAAATGAGATGTCTATACCACGGCTTAAAGGAAATTTCTTATAAAGAGATTAATGGATAATGCAGAACAACGAACAGTTTGACCGGGAATTTTGTTTTTTCAACTTGACGCACGGCTGACTTATCAAGAGAAGGAAGGAGTACTTTTGTTCAGCAAGAAATTCTCTTCATCCCCAGATTTTTTAAAGTAATCTATACTTTTGGTCGATTTAACCAAAAATTTTGTCAAGCAATCAAGTATTCTTGCTTGATTTGATTGAAAAAAGTAACTCAAGGTAACCAGAAATACGAAAATGTTTTACTACGTACATAATTTGACGCAAAAAACTAACATTTCGAAAATTGACCCGGTGGCAATGATGCGAAGTTCGAGGACGAAAGATGAAATTCGAGAAAAACTGTATTAAAAGAGGCGATGTTTCCACCTTTTGGAATTCCACCAAAGGTGCCTTTATTACAGTATTTTAACTCTTGTTTGGCTCGTTCTGAATTTGAACGGTGTACTTAATTTCTCGGTCTCAGATTCCGGAACGTACTGCGTGTCGGTGTAAGTATAGGAAACTGTAGCCGCATAGGGAATAATGGACTCTGTGCCGGCTGGTATAACCACCACGTGCAGTTATGCAGTGATTTAATCACGATTGGAATCGGTTCAGTAGGTTCACTCGATCTGTATGCAGCGCATTGCTGTTTTAATTGTTGAAAATGTATAAGGTTTAGTGTCATGTGCAGTAATCATGTTAATAAATGAATGATATGGACGTATTTCTATCAACGGAACTAAGCGCCAACTTGAGTTCCTTTTAAGGAATTTAGAATGCCGGATAGCGCGTTCTGTCAAACGGTCCTAAGCGCCATGGAAAAGCATTGCGAGTATAGGACGGAATAAGCCGGACGCCCGATTCCGCCGCCAATCCAAGCCCCCTTTCTACCTCCTCGCCCTATGGCGCTTAGGTCCGTTTGATAGAAATACGTCCATATTAGTAATCGTAGCAGTGCACTGAAAAAAATCTCGGTGTATTTACTAAGAAAAGGGTAAAATTACCAAGAATTCAGGGTTCTATTGGATCCCAATTTTTTCTTGGTAAAATTACTACTTATGGAATTGGTAATTTTACCGAGAAATCTCGGTAAAATTATCGAACTTTCTCGATAATTTTACTGGACCTTGGTAAAAACGCCAATATTTTTTTTGGACTGTGGTAGAATTTACCGAGATAAAATGGCAAAGTTACCGGGAATTGATTACCAATAAAAGTGGTATTCTTACCTGAAAAAAACAGTAAAAATACCGGTTTTTAGGTAAGCTTACCAGTCTGTCTTGGTAAAATTACCAATAATTGGTAAAAAAGTGAGATGGTAAAGGTACCAACGAACCTTGGTAAAAACGCCGAGAATTTTTTTTCAGTGAGGCCCAAAGTAAAACGGGACTTCACTCCGCCATGGCCAATTCGAGGTACGGAGGGTAAACTACGTGTCCACGTTGGTCCCATTGATTTAACTTAAAACGCAATTTTTGAGACATTATATCTAAAACCGACTATAGATACCTAGAGCCACCAAAACGATTATTTTTCGTGATTTTCAAAACAACAGTGCGACTTGTATATCTCCAAAGAAGTGAGTTAGGTAGAGGCACGCCACAAGGGGGGGGGGGGGTACTGGGTCCCTGGTACTGGGGCCCGTGTTACCCATGGAAAACCACTACGAATTCACAAGCAACCCTTGTTTCGTTTTTAATCCTCGTAGAAAAACCACCCATTTGCTAAATACAATTCTAGCTGGAGCGCACTTCAGCTATGCATTCATCACTGCAAAAATGTCAAAGGAAATCGACACGCCCAGCGTGCATGGAGGCTATTTCCATTTAAATCTTCCGTCACTTTCATAAGGCGCAATGATACAACTATTTGAACTCTCCGGAATGCGTGAGGTATCACGCCGCATTTGAAGGCGTTTTCAAAACAGCCAAGTTCCGAAACCGGATTATCGTTTTGCATAGTTCATATTATTTTGTTTGTATTTTCTAACCAATTGTTTATTCATAATGCTCCTATAAAAATTACCCATTTGCTATATACAATTCTAGCTGTAGCGCACTTCAACTATGCATCCACTACTGCAAAAATGTTAACGGAAATCGAAAAGGCCAGCGTGCATGAAGGAGGTATATCCCTTGCTGTGGGGTGTTGATACATTGAAACTCGGAAAGGGTAATTTTTTTATTGCAGAGGAAATTTTTGTTTTCAACAAGTATACTTGTTGTCAAGTATATGACCAAAAACGCCTCGAACCTGCAACCTAAAATTTCTGCTGAAAAGGGCTTTTCTCTGGGAATTTTTTTTGCAAATCACCCTTTACTCTAATGGAGCAGCCGGGTTTTTTCTCTCATTTTATGTAGGCACTGGTCTTCAAATTGTCAATAAAGAGAAAATCAAATCGCTTAATGATGCCACCAAAACAGCAGAGTATGGCGACTACAAAACTTGAAGTTGAACGACACCGAAAAAAAAGGATGCTTATTTAACATTCTGGATGTAAAAAAGTGTGCGACAACTCACAAAACGCTGAACCAACCGCCACAGCAGTTAGTTTTACACCATGACATTGCCAAAAGAACTGCTGTGGCGATTAATCCAGCGTTTTATAAGTTGTTGCACACTTTTTTACATCCAGAATGTTAAATCAGCATCCTTTTTTTCGGTGTATGTTGGAAATTTGAGAGGATAGTAAAAATTACATGAGTTAGCATGGAGAAATGTCACCTTCCCGGCAAAGTATCACAAGCGCCACTTTGCCAACTTTTCAAGAGACACAAAAAACTGAATTGCGACCGTAAAAGACGGATGTTTGGCTTGAAACTTGAAATATAGATCCAGCACACCTCCCTGCTTCGAATTTTAATAAAATTTCTTTAAAAAAACGGGTTTTTCTTTGAAAATTGGCGCTTGTGATATCGGCTTCTCGGGGCACTCTGAGAATCTATTGGCGCTTGTGATACGAAAGCCCATCAAATTTAACGGAGTTTTTTCCATATTTCTTCATTTTTAATCTAAAAAAAAATATTATTTTCGTATGTAAATGCATCTTATTAATTCAAAACTACCCATAACTCAACTTTAATAAAAATAGCGCTTGTGATACTTCGGCCGAAAAGTGACGAATCGCTCCAAGTCATTCCAAAAGTTGTTGATACTAATATCGAAAATCAATCTCAAAGATGAGCGATTATTCCCAACTTGGCGCTTGTGATACTTTTCTCTTACATGGCGCTTGTGATACGAAAGTTCGTCAACTTCAATGGAGTATTTTAAATATTTATTTATATTTAGTCTAAAAAAAATATTATATTCGAAATAACGAGATGTAATTACATGCGAAAATAATTTAGTTTCAAGTCATTCCGAAGACTGCCGTGACAAAAATTGTAAAACAATCAGAAAGGTAGGCGGTTGCCGAACTTGGCGCTTGTGATACTTTTCTCCCAAATGGCGCTTGTGATACGAAAGTACATGAGCCTGAGACCATAAGCATATGTGCATAACAGGGCTACGTCATAATGCACACAGTTCCGTTTGATAGAAATACGTCCAATTGACTATGAACCAAATCTTGAAGAGGAACAAACCATGGCCAGTACATTGACGTGGCATGGAGGCGCATCGGACACATCGCAACGAGATCGCGCCTACGATAAGATCAGACCGCAACCCGCACTGCTTCTGATCGTTTATTGCCTTAGAGCGTTGGTAGTCGGCTTTTTACGAAGAAACATAACATGTAGCGTTTTTCTTGGAGGCTTCTGCTATTGCACCAAAAACAAGAAAGTTAAAAATCTAGAGTTTTTAAATTGAAAGAACTAAATTCTTGCCGTCAGATTTGCTTTGAATTGAAACGGCTACATAACACACACACTGCCTAGCATTTTTCAAGTAACTAGACAATTTTAAGGGGTAGCAACATTTTTAATTTTTCTCCTTCATCATTTTAACAATACTTTAAGTTTGCGGCTAATAAAAAAGTGATTTACGTGCGAACTTTGGGAAGCAAGTTTGATTTCATCATTCTCCTACTATACGTACTTCAGAAACTCAACGTGGGTGCACTTAACATTTTCATCGAAAGCAGTTGCGAGTGTTCCTGAAAATTTATTTTCCGCAATAAACGAATTATCGCTGCCTTCCTTTTTCTTCATTCTTTTTCATACATGGTCATGATTCAAGTTTGCTTCATGAAGTCTTCGATTTTCATAGATACCTCATTTTATACTCAGCAGATTGTACGGGCGTGAAAAAATCTAAAATCCCTTTCAGACCTCATTGATATCATGTCATAATGCGATCAACCACATCAACTTCAATGACTACGACGCTACAAAAGTTCTAGTTTCAGGATTAGGTAATTTATTCACCGATTTAAAATACAAATACATCGTAAATAAACACAATCTGTAGGTATAAGTATTATAACTTCCATTCTCTAGATGTTAACATGTACACCTCCATGCAATTTTATTAGTTGGCCTTAAAGGAAGAGAAAGACCTAATGGCCTCGGAGGCGGCATTCTTGATTGACTTGGCTTGCTTTTTCTCGGTTCTCAAAATGTTCCTGGTCGTGTCCATTACGGTTACGCTGTTTTGCAGGAATCCTCGGATCGTTTGACGCAGGTTCTCAACATGTGCCCTCAGTAGATCAGCATAGTTAATAACGCGCTTGAAAGCTTCAGCAGGCTCGTGAATTACTATCTCTTTATCAGCGTCAGGATTCTGAAAGCCAAACAATTGACGACCAATTAAACACTTAAGTACTGTAAAGTACTCAAAAATCCAATTTCCGTGCTAAAAATTGTACGTACCGTGTTCCATAACTTTTTTGCACGGTGGACTCATAGGACTCCAACAACGGCGCGGTGCGCAGTGGATCGACTCAATTAAAGAGGTCGGACATAAAATTTTTGACTAAAATTGCAAATTTTGATGTTTATTTCGTCACGTTTTAAATCGCTGGGTGCTTTGAGGAGAAAATGTTTCGAGGAAACCAGGGAAATCACTGTTAGAACGTCTAATTTTTGTACAAACGGAGTTATGAGCGTTTAAAGTTTCCAAATTTTGTCCGACCTCTCCTCCAGACTCGATCCACTGTGCGGCGGGCTGGCCCGGGACAATGGGGTAGATAATCGCCACATGTTAAAATTGAGGGGCTTGGAGGGTAAAGCGCATGAGTGCAGTTTTTGAAGAAATTGAGATATTTAACGATTTCAAGTAAAATTAGCCTTAATGCATATTCCGTAAAAAATTCTCTCTTAAATTCCAATTTTTAAGCATCAAAAAGTCAGTTCGAACCATCTTTCCGCCATGAGGATCCGTTTAATTTTGAAACTTCAAACCTGAATTTCTCGAAATAGTAAAAACTGAACTTATGCGCCTTGTCCTCCAACCCCCTCAGTTGCCCCTTTTTAAGAAATTTTGCAGAGCCCCACAGGACCTCTTTTGTACTTTTTCAGACGTTCTACGAGGAAGATCCAGTTTTAACTTTTGACAAATACGTCCTGAAGCTCTTCTGCGTCTGCTTGACAGAGCTCCCGATGAGTGTCAAAATACCGTTTTTGACAGGCCCTGTATAGCTACACAACTAGACTGAAAATCGATGTCGAGAGTATTTTTCTTCTGCGAAAAAATCCATAAAGAGTTAGTCAGTTAGAACCGGTTTCACCCATAAAGCAGAAATGTACTTTCTACCGTCGTCATAACGCCAAGATGAAATCAAAAAACTGTCTGTGACTACGAGAGGAATGCCGATCGTAAACAACTTAATTGGTCTTAATTTCGAAAACTCAATGAAGTATGGCACTTCAAAAGGAAGTGGTTTTAAATTGTAAAATAATCAACAAATTAGGATTAGAGATATTATCAGAAAAAAATATCGTAGATTTTAAAACTTAACAATAGGTAGTTGGAAATACGAACTTTTCGACCTCAGCCATCGATGTCTTCTTCCCAAGTATCACAGATTGCAATAAGTAGCAATTACATAGTAAAAATACTGCAAATCCACTGAGTGTTGTGTATGTTGCCTAGCTCCCATTTGAAGGGGCTCCATCTATTGAAACTTATTGCAATAAAATTTAAATAAGTTGCAATTTCTCATTGCATTGCATTTTGCCTGTATTTCTGACACATAAAGCTGATTTGATTAATTGTTTAAAATCGGCATGAATCAATTAAATTATGTAAAATTATTGCAATTAAATGGTATACAAATTACAATTTTATTGAAATCAAATTGCAATTTAATTTCAATATTTTCGTTGCGCTGTGCTACTTGGGCTGGTTCTACTTCATACAAGAAAAACAAATTAAAAATATATCATAGTCACCGAAAGAACATTCAACAAGGTAAACATATTGTAAAAGAAGATAAGAAGGTAGTTGGAATGATTTTTATCCTCATACCTCTGTAGCACCTCCGACAACGCTTGTTACAAGCACCACGACGCCAAAAGCGATCAACCCGCTAGAATGCATTTTTCGAGGGAACATCGGACCGTAACTGCAAAGTGAGGCGTATCAATTCAATGTTCTGCTAAAATTCAATTTTGCTCCTTGCGTGCTGACATCATCCAAGGACGTGCATTTCTTCCCCCCCCCCCCTTCCTGATTGGGGCAAACATGGGTACACGTCTGCAAGGCATATTGTATGACGCTCGTTCAAAAGTCTGGCGTGGCCAATATCGTCAGAAATATAGTATTTTCCATGCGAACTAAAAAATCTGCGGGGAGTGATTAAGTTCGGACTGTCGATTGCATGACATCAGTGCGCACTAAATCGAATCACGCAAAGATACAGGTGATGCGACGGCAGAAAGAAAAGTGTTCAGGTGCGCTCGAAAAAAACATGGAAATTGGTGTGTTTTTAAAGTCTAATACATAATAATTGTTTTGTGCATTTTTTTTTGGGTAAAATATAACGGCTAGTACCCAAGCAGAATTTTCCAACAGTAAAATTGCTATTTTTTGAAATTGAGTTCCGATAATTCTACGATTATTTGGCGATCTAATCGCTAGGTTCATCAACATTTGAGAGATTACACTTAATCTTGTCACAATTATATTTCTACTAGAGGCCTGAGGCCGCTACGCAGCCGCCAACCATTCAGAAAAGCTACGCGTAAAAAATAGTAGAACAACCACGTTCAATCCCTGGTAAAAATTGACAGTAGAATCTGTGTTCCAAAATACCATAGACCTAGAGCCGGCTGTAAGATTTCCAATAGCTTCTATAGCCGGCAACACAATTTTTTATAGCCTTTTATAGCCGATGGCGATTAAGCAACAGCCTGGCGATAAATAGTGTATGCTAAACGTTACTAATTACGGATGCTAGGACTTAGTGAGTTTTTGGACTACCGCTCTCTTTTTGGGCCGCAGTATCTTGATTTAATTTGCGAGGAAAGCTCCGTACTTTTGAAGGATGCCTGCTATTCCTAATATGTTGGAGCACCTTCAATTTCGTATGATACTGTGCAATACCTCTGGTGTGAAATAGTTGCTTCAAGCGCCGCGGTGCGCGGGCAGCCAGTGCTGAACGCGCATAGGCGCCTACAAACCTAACAGGGATACTTCACGCATTGCGCAATGCGTGAAGTATTCCGGTTAGGTTTGTAGGCGCCAGTGCGTCGCCGCTCCGCTTTGTGTTAGGCTCTAATATTTAATCTGGCGGAGTCAGCGTTTTTCAACTCATGACTTTGAAATGTTTGCACACTCTGTATGGATTATTCTCATTTTAATCGATGAAAAAAAAAATATGTAGTAAAGGAAAATAAAATGTGCGTTTTGTAAATATTAAGGTGATTCCGTACAAACTTAAGGATTTACAAAGCACAAGAATTTCTACACAATTTCTTATAGCCTTTTATAGCCGATGGCGAAAAAGCAACAGCCAGGCGATAAAGTGTAAAGCCCCCGGCGATAGGAACTATAGCCCGGCTGTATAATTTTTTATCGCTTCGTATAGCCCGGCCGTATGATTTTTTCCACTTTCTACAATATGATATTCTATCGCCCTCTTCAGTCGGCTGTAAAAACTCCTATGGTATTTTGAAACGCAGCTCCTATCGCCAATTTTTACCAGGGAGTTATTTAAGAGATAATGGATAAAACAAAAGCATATTCGCCTCAGATTGCAACGTTGTGTACCAATTTTTTTGTTTTATTTTTGTACGCCGTTTTTAAAAAGCTACACACAGTTTTTCCACGAATTTTGCTAAATGACCTCAAATGTAAGCATCGAAAATTTCAACGCGATAATTTCGCTCTTCCATTTTCTTTTTATGTAACAAAAAAATAAATATCTTCCGAGTTTCTGAATCGTTACAATGAAGACATATATTTTCCCTTCCCTTTACTTATGATAAAAACTGTAGCAGAGAGGCAAGACTGATGACACGTAATCCTAGTTTAACGGAGACTTTAGCGTCGCGCGAGCCAGGGAAGGGAACGCGGTGGAGTCATCTTTGCAGTGTGACGCACCTCCCATTCGGTTAGCGGCAATATGCCTACACCCATGGCCGAATTGTTATCTCGTTACGCCTACCGAAAATGAAATAAAAAATCGACGCCTGCACGCGGAAAAAAAGTTTTCTTAGCTACCTCTGATTGCAACGTTTCAAATCCCTACGAATTTTTTTTCAATCATTTTTTTTTTTAAAAAAAGCTACGCACAGTTTTTGTAGAAGTTTCCGAGAAGTTCCTGGAAAGATTAGAAATAAAATCACAAAAAAATGTCGACACGATATTTCAGTTCGTTCTGTTTTCTTTGTATTAAACCAACATTCATTTTACGCGAATCAAGTTTCAGAATCGCTGCATCATTGAACATCGTCCGAGTTGCTGAATCGTTGCAATTAGGATACTTATTTACCCTTCAATCGTGGCAAAAACTGGGCATAGGGACCGTCAAAAGGAATGACGGGTGGTCCTAGTTTTGCGGAGATTTTGGCGTTTCGCAAGGCAGAGGAGGGAGCTCAGTCGAGTGTCGAGTCATCTTCACAATGTGATGCGCCTTCAGTCCAGTTAGTGGCTACATGTGCCTTTACTTTACCCGTTGTCGAGGAGTTATCGCAAATAACTCTCGCATTACGTTTGGTGCAATGCGAGAAGTATTCATGCAGTCTTGTAGGCGCTAATGCGCGCCTAATGCCGACCGCACTGTCTGGCGCAATGCATGAAGTATTCCCACAGTCTTGCAGGCGCTCATATGAGTTTGACACCGACCGCACCGTGTTTGGCGCGATTATTCGAACTCGCGTTAGGATAATCGCGGTATCGAAAAATGGGGCTTAAAAGGCCCGCGTTGTGTTTCGACGCCGTATGAGCAGTCCAACGTTGCCTCGTTTCTCCCTGTAAAACATTTTTTCTGAGAAAATTAGAGAAATTCCTATGTTCGCTTTTTTAGATTGAAGTGGACCATTGAACAAGTTAAGAATTTAAGCACTCTGATACATGATTCTTCAACAGAATTTCATGCAGAACACGATTTGCGCAACAAAAACTACTGAAATCAACTTCCAGCGAGGCTATTAACGTTTTTATTGTCCATTGGTTACGGGAATTGAATTCAAAGTGTGCACAACTTGAGCTTAGCGTCAAGATTGATGTTGCCATATTTTCATATTACTAAGACTGTCATAGTAATCCTCTTTATTGTTAGTAGAAGGGTAATGATTCTTGAGGATAGCGAGAATAAGATGTTTTTTCAGACTCCATCAGCATTTTGAATAATTTCTCGAACTGTTAGAAAATACGGCAGAAAAGCCGAGATTCGCGTTTCCGGCACCAAGAATTGACACTTCATCGCGAGATACGCATTTTTATAATTACTGTTTTTAACCTGTTGTTAGCGGATTTGGATCATTTAAAGACTGAAAAAAGAGTTTCACACTTACGATTCTTCATCAGATAAGATTTAGTTAGACGTCATAAGGCCAGATCATTAAGCATTGCATAATTGGAAAATGACATTTGATCACGAGTTAGGTACGCATTTCTGCAATTATTTGCGTTTTTAACCTGCTCTTGATCATTAAAATTAAAAATAGAGTTTATTCATTCATACTTAACTCATTATTCATACTTAAAACTTGTTTAGAGGCTTTAGTTGATCCAATACCGTGATTCATCAATAAAAGAATCAGAGAATTGACTTCCTTAAGTAACGATTACACTACAGGTAGGTAAGAAGATAGTGCAGTCTCTAGAAAATATCTTCTCTGCTTGGACTCTTAAAAAATTATGTAGGTAATACTTTTCTTTCTATTTTTCCTCCAACATTTTGGCATATGTACTGTTAGAAACCCACAGCCACATTAATAGCCTGAGATGCTGAATGTCTATAAATAAATTAAATAACTAACTAACTATATGTATGCGATATATGAAGTACCCGTAGAAACCAGGAGAACATCCACGCACCACCCATCCTTGCTTTGCGCCTTAGTTTCAAATGGTCCAGTGGACAAAGTACTTTTTCTTCAATTTTGATTATTCACAGTTCATTGACGAAAGCTCATTTTATCCAAGAAAAACTTATTGAATTCACATACACAGATATTATGCGGCTCAGCTCTTCAAAAAAAGTATTCTTTTATTCTAGTCTTTTTTATCGAGAAGGGAGGGGAGGTTGGTAAATAATTTAACATAAAAAGAGGTCAAATTAAAAATTGAAAGAAATATTAATTAAAATTTTCATCGGAGCTTAACATACCATCAATTTACAAAATATTGAACACAAAGATTTAGAGGCATGAAATTAGGGGCTACTTACAAAAATGGCACAACATTAAAAAATGCCTTCTTTCTGAGGATAAGAAGGGGAAATCTTACAAACAAAAATACTTAACAACAGAATAGAAAGATCAGCAAGAGCTAGTATTGCACCAGAGGCAACCTAATTATGCCTACTGCCTGAAAGAAGAAAAATATACAGCCCCACCTTGTTACAACGTTTTCAAGAGAGAATTGAAAGGCAGAAAATTGGAGAAAAGTTATTTTGAGAAACGACTGGCCAGGACAGAGAGCAATAAACTTCATCTCGAAAAACGTTATGATAAGATACAATTAGCAAAATCTCCTCTTAACCAGAGTCATCACCACAAAAACGAGATATTCTAGATACAAAAATCTCAGAAACAGCCACGCTAGGCAATGGAACTCATCAAGTCTTTTGAATTATTCCATTTCCTATCATCCAATTCCTTTGATCTTCGCTAAAGCACTTACGATTTTTGGTGGTTTTGTACATTTACAGAAAACATAATTTTGATGGTGTTAGCGTGAGATATAAACACAAACAGAGAGTTCCTATCCCACTTTACATAATACATTCAAGAACCCCCTTCACAAATTCATTTCATAGGTTAGATTTTCCCCTTGCATCTCAATACCTCTGATCCTTTTTCTATTTTTATCGTTTCTTAACTCTTCCGGACAAAATTATTTGCGTATTAAAATACATACAGCTACTACATGATGAAGATGCCTACTATTTACACATCAAGATATTTTTCAATGCAATTGACAATATAGCAGTGACTGACTTTGCAAATGATCTCCCTCAATGGGGAGTGTTTCTGAGGGCCTAACACACAGAGCCACCATTGACATTTCGTTTAGAGTTAAATCAATGGTGTAAATAGAGAGATAAAAAAGTATTCCGATTGCAGAGTTTTGAAGTTGCCTCTTATTTTTTATTTTTTTGTGAGAGCATATTACTTGCTTTCGAAAGAGCGAAGAATATTTCTTTTAATTTTGTACGATAATAATGATACGTATTCAAACTTGAAAAATATAAAATAAGGCTAGAAGTCTGCAATCTAATAGATACCAGCTTTTCAGGTTTCACCACTGATATAGGTATACACGAATTCAGATAAACAAATGATTGCTACCTCAATGTGTTGAAATTCACAGTTAAAGAGATTAATACTTAAATATACAGAAACACAAATCATGAGCAATAAAAACAGATCATCATTTTGGCACTAGAAATTTGGTAATTCGGCCATTCGACTAAATTTAGCAGAAAATATTTTAATACATGCATCAATGATGAGAAACTAAAGTAGAACACACTTAAGTAGAAACTATTTATGAGCTGACCTCTTGGCAGTATATGTAGGTTGTCTTTCTTCCGTTTTCTGTTATGCAAACCTCTCTTCTGTACTAAAATAGCATGAACAAATGTAGTATGAATCGTTTCATAGTTTACAGCAATGTCTCATTTCATCTATAATATGTACTTTTTTTTTTTTTTGAAGCATAGTTCAGAGATTTGTATTAAGAAAAACAGAAATTACGACTAATGCGAGATCATATGTCAATAGAGCTACAATTCCCCCTCCTCCCCCTAATCAATCATTTAAATATCAGTTAAATATTATGACTCGCAGAATCTACATGCAATAAATGGAGAGAAACATACAATCGCATGCATGATTAGCAGCATTAGGAGCATTTTCAATATGAGGAACTTCTTATACTTCATGTGAGATATGTAGATATTCCTTTTTTCAGCACAAAAATAAGATGAAAATGCCCATAACTCAAGACTTCTAGAAATGATGAATATGATGATAAAATACAAATTATACAATGATTCACTAAAAAAACACAATGAACAAAAATTGAAAAAGTTGAGTAAAAGGGGGCACACGTTTGCTTGAAATGGCAAGACAATAGTCCAATAGTCGACATTAAGATATGGAGTGAAACGAAAAAGTTTTGACAAGATATGTGAAAAGAGACCTTATCCTCTAGGAAAAAATGTTCCTTCGCTTTTTTCAGAAGCACAAAAGAGCATAATCTGAAAATTTTGACGCAAATTGGTTCTAAAGGCTCAAAAGTTGAGAGAAATATGAGTCCTGAAGTTACACGACAAACATTCTTACATTATACGAAAATGTGGTTTAACTTATAGTAAAAAGCTAGAGAAAATGTATTCTTTGAAGATAAGGTCCCACCTCACAGATCTGTTCGAGATTATTTCTTATGAAATCAAAATTACATTTCTACTATATAAAGGGGCTTGGAGGGTTGCAACGCGCATTGGTATACATTCTTTTTCCATTGTTGCAGCAACATAGCTCGAAAATTCATTTTTATGAAAGTTAACGACACTACCTTTGAATGGCAAATTATACGTATATACAAGAAAGTTTCACCAGATTAGAATACCCTTCAAATTCTCTAGTTTAACAATTTGGGTTTTCTTTCAATTCACGATCATTTGTTTTCCCAATGAAATAAACTAAATATTTGTGGGAATAATTGTTTCCCCACTGCCATAGAATTTGAATCTAATTCTGCACAAAAAGACCGTACACGGATGATAAAAACAAACAAAATGTACACTATAATCAACTAACTTATGACAAAACACAATTCTGAGTACATAGCACCAAACAATAAATTAGTGTTGTCTCAAGGTACATGATTGATGAATGGGCAGCTCACAGCACTGAAGAAAAGATTCTTTGATGATGCTCGCTTATCTTAATCTAGAAACATGTGAGTATTAAAATGACAATTTATCTTTAAAAAAGAAAAAAAATAGTGGAAAGGGACCATGTGCTAAAGACACGTCAACTAGATTCCATGTCTTGCATGGATCGGTTCAACCATACACATTAGACGCATTTCATTCAGATCACAACATCTGGAGTACCTGAATTGTGCCAATCAGGATTATAGAACATTTCTGATATTTAAAGAAATTTACACTGATCACCTACAATACTTGATTCCACAAGATGGAAGAATATATTTTACAGCAAGCATAGTGATAAAATTATTCAAAACTAAAAATGTAATTATTATGAAGCCTTCAAGATGCTATATTTAAGAAAGATTTTAAAATCATTGTTAAAATTGGCTGAGAATTTTGATTTTCTGACGATACAATACTTCAAATTGTTCTGGATTTAGATGAAAGACGTTTTTAAATAAATGCTCCATCAAAGCTGGGGCGCAAAGTTGCTTTTTTCCCCTTTAGAAAAATGTCTTACTTGTTGCAAGCATTGATAACTTATCAAGGTACAATCAGTACATCTTTTGATACTTCAAGTTATTACTATCAATTTTACCCTGAATTTTCAGCATTTTAAATTTCATAATTAATGAGTAGATATTTAATAAGTCGAATAAAAAAAGATTGTACAATTTAAGAATGATAAGTACAAAACACTTCAGAACTGTGAAATTAATAATGCCCCAGATTGACATTTTTAAAACTGAACTTAGACCAAAAATTTCCAAGTTTTACTCTCAGAAATTGAGGGGGAAAAGGTCACCTATTTTTCCAGCGCATACTTGGATGTTCTGGTTTCTTATTATAAATAAATTATTTTTCTTCCCTAACTTTTTTGTGTGACAGAATGTGCATTTCATGTTCCTTAACTTCTAAAATATGATACATGAGTGACGTCTTTTCTTCTTCGAATGTTTGGGTAGCAAAATGCCCTAACACAGGAAGAGGGCATATTGAGATGACCTCTGCTCACCGGGCAAACTGAATGCACGGGGGAAAATAAAATTATCTAATATACGGAAAATGGCAAGTAAAATGATTGAGGAAAAACAATAACAAAACATGAGCTAAACAATGTAACACAGAAAGAAAAGAAAAGAAAGAAATAAGAACACAATTTTCAACTACTGAGGAAACTCAGAGTTAAGTCATGGATAGTAGCAAATTAATGATAAACAATCCGCAAGTAGGGGACTGATGTTAAAATCGGTAAAAAATCATAAAATTCTCTGGAAGATCTATCCAAAGTGCATAAATTCTTGTGGTTAGTATGATCTCAAAAAGAGGGTATGGATCTCGATCAAATGATAAAATTGACATAGACTTCTTTGAACAGAGAGAAGATAAAATCATGTACATATTTGGTAAAATAGTAGCTGGCGAGAAATTTGTTTTTCAATTCTCCTCCTGTTACCAACAAATGAGATCTAATGAGAATCGTATTATCTAAAGATTGTTCGATCTAGTACTAAATACTAGGAATCAGTTATTGAATCACACGACATTGAAACAGACACTGTTTCTTTGCCTTTTTCAGACTGAACTTTAAAATGATACTGATCTGAGAAATATCTCTTCGCTGGCAGTTCCATCGAGATCGAGTCATTGCAGTTCTGACTATCGCCTGACAGTAAGGGGCTATCCAATGATTCGCTATTACTGTTGAAGCATGACCTACTCTGATAACCGGTATCTTCCGAAGAGCTTGTTTTGGATACTGCTGATATCTGCCACATGTAATTTCCATTTGTTTTCTGCGAAAGGATTTCTGTATTGTCAGCAGAATCAACAGGCATCAGCACAGACGTTGAATTCATATATTCCTTGTTTGTTACTTTGGCAAAAGGTTTCATGCTCAGTTTAGGTTCATCTCCTTCATTGTTGATCAGCACAGACGTTGAATTCATGTATTCCATGTTGTTAACTTTAGCAAAAGGTTTCATGCTCGGTTTAGGTTCTTCTGCTTCGTTGTTGATTTTGATGAGGCTGAAGTTGGCATTACCACTATCCTCAATGTAACTCATTCTGTAGCTACTAGATTCTGGAATAACCGAGTGAGATGCTAAAGGGAAAAAAAGAGGAAATAAAAAATTACAGACTAGTATTCAAAATATATATATCTACATTCTCTGATTATCTTTGCAACACAGTGGAGAGGCTCCACAAAAAATCACTATACTTTTTTTCTCGGATTGATCATTTAAACAATGAAATAAAAAAGAGTAACTACGTTCATAAATTTACTAAAGAAAAAAAAAGTTACGTAGCCAGTGACTAAATATTTTTGAACTACCATTAGAATCCCCCAACAGCAAAGAATGTATATTTTAGCCATTCCGTAGTATTATTTTGATTCAGTCTGCGTTAAATAAACTGCTGTTCATTGAAAGAAATTCAAAAGGACAAAGTAGAGTAGTGTTGGGAAATATATACTACAACATCGTCAAATTTTTCTATCATTAGGGTCAATCGAACTCAAAATGATCAGAAATTAATACAATTTGCTTACCTTTAATTTTAATTAGACTATCTTGGGCATTATCTGATGATACATCCATCGGCACATTTTCTTTATTTGCAATACTGAAGTCTAGTCGTACTGATGCTTTTGATCCAGCTGTAGTGTTCGGAGATGTCAATCCACTGCAATTGTATGAGATGGGTGAGCACCCAGGAGAAGAAAGGTGAGAGTTGGGTGTGCCAGCGGTTCTTGAAGTGATGATTGGTGTGGAGGGAAAATATTGCTGAGGGGAAAAAAACACAATGAGAATAAGTATCCACAACTGCCCTACTAAATTTTTTGTATTTTTCTGCTAAGAATTTGTGCAGCAGCTTGAGATTACCTAAAAATGCTGTTACAGTTGATAAAACCTCCAGGAGCCTTTTTTGTATATTTATGGAGCATTTGCATAATATGTGATAAATTCAATCCAACGGTTTTTAAAATTTCTTTATTTATCAATTTCCTGACTTGCTATGCATTTTTCTGACTCCGAAATGTGCAAATTCCCTGACCTTTGAACAAAAGTTCCATTTAGACTTTTTCTTTCAAATTATGCTGACTTCTGCTAAACGCTGCTCACTCAAATTTCCTGTCTTTTCCAAAATTGCCAAAAGTTTCCTGATTTTTGGGGTTTTCCAGACTCCTGAAAACCCTAAACCTGCATTAAACAGCGTTACAACAGGGTGAGGGGAACTAAGATTTGAAAAATGATCGTCAATTTTAAACAATAGTATAATTGTTGGAGGAAGGTATATTTGAAGCAGGGAAGCAGAGAGTTCTTCGCCTTCACAATTTTGGAGGCAGCCTTTGCATTTTTTGAGGTTGCCTGCCCATTATTGTCTACATGAGATTAGCCAGTTAACTATTTCCTTCACATAAAAGAGCGCACCTAACTATTTTCTTTGCATAAGTTTCTTTGGCAAAACGTTATAGGCTTAGCAGGTTTAAGCCTCCTGCCTTCAAATTTTTCTTCCTTTCCAGATACCTTCAAATTTTTTTACTCCCTTTTTCAGGTGCCTTCACATTTGCTCCACAATCGGCTGATCAAGCTATCCTGCAGTCGCAATTTGAAGACACAATTCACTAAAACTAGATCAAAATAGGCGTGAGTAGGAGTTTTCCTCAAAGCCACACAGAACACAGGTGGAAAAAAAGGGGCAAAAAAAAAGGGGAAAATGCATGAAGTAATACTTGAGTGTAACTCAATTTATATAAGTTGAGGCTGACCTGGAATGACGGACTGGACGCTAATCCACTTGTGACAGGACTGAGGTCTACGGTTGGAGCAGGTTTTACTGGTGACGGAGGCTCATCCTCACATTGAAAGAAGAGTTTTCGTCTCATGGATGACGTGCTAAGACTATCATCATTACTAGATTCTGGTTGGATGAAATAGCGAGATAGTACAGCTTCAACTTCCTCTGGAAGCTCAGGAGGTAAACTTAGACCTGTCTGCACGGAGGCTGAAAATAGTGAAAACAATGATTACTGAATGATCGATTTTTTTTCTTTTATTTTTGTAAGAAAAAAAGCCTCCAAATTTGAAACATGAAAAGATATGGAACTCACATTCATTACAATATTACAATTTTTTGCTTGCATTTTTCTTTATTTTAAAAATTATACCTATACTGACTATTACACTATATTTTCAGAATTAACTTTTTCCTTCTCAAATTCCAGAATATTTTAAGCAAAATTTGCACGCATTTTCTATATAAGTATTTTGGAGAACTGCAGGAGGCATCCTATATATCTCACAAAAGTTTAAAATGGATTCCTCCTTGAAGCCTTATCAAAAAGTTCAAAAGAGGCTCTGAAAAGCTCTGCAAAATGTCTTAACAATGGGGCTTCTAGGTTTTGCCAAACATTTTTGACAGAATTAGGGAATGATCACCCCCTTGTTCCCTGGGCCAGTCTCCCTCTGCATATCTCTTGGGATGCATTATAGCTCTCTCTATTAGTAAGGTTCAAGTTTTTCCAGGGAAAAATTAAAAAATAAAATTGAGCAAAACACTTCTTACTATGAATGAGTTTAAAACTAAAATTAAAATTGCAATACAATACCATCAACGGTTTTTTTTTGTGCTCCTTGTAGAGTCTCGGCGAGGCGTTGAGGAGACAGCAGATGGGGCTGATGAACATGGCGTTTTCAAAGATGTGGTTGAATTTTGCGTTAGAGGTAAATCATTGACAATTGGGCTTGGACTAGGAGCAAACTGGGTATCGGAAAAGAATCTAGAACAAACCAAAAAAGTAAAGTTATTACTTCAATCTTTTCTCAAACAAACATCGTTTAACTTATTAATTAGGTAAATATTAAGTTCAGTTTGGCAACCCTCCTATATTAGTGGATAATTAAGCCTTAGAAAATTCTTTGGAGGAGAAAAAAACAATTCAAGTATTTTTGAGGAGCTGTTAAAGCATCGCAAAACCCTAATGTAGGCTGAGACCTGCATTTTTTTGTTTCTGGGTAATGGATCATCTACCTGTGTTTTCTTTTTACAATCTTAGAACCAATTCCACAGTAAGTGGCTTAAATGTATCATCGATTATTGTCAGGATAGCAATGGTTGAATGTTAAAATACATACCTCCATTCAAACGTTCAAAAATCTCTGATTACCTATAATTATTTACTTTGAGGAAAATTAGGTAATAAAAATTATTCCTTGTAACTTTGTGTGATTTTTTTTTTTTTTTTTTTAGAGAAGAAAATTAACCAAACATGTCAATAGACTGTTGTTTAAGTACTATTCCTCCAAAAAAAAAAAAAAAAAAAAAAAAAAAAAAAAAAAAAAACCTAAGAGCAAAGACTGGCACTGCCATGAGCTGAGATATGCATTTTTTTACTTTAGCCATCGATAGTTACCTTTCGATTGCTTCTTGGGCTTGAGACTCAGCTTCTGGATCCATTTGATCTTCATAATCAAAATTCTCTTCGATATTAGCAGGTTTAATCCGGGCAACATCCTCTATGCTCCATCGAAATTCAGTCTCCTTCTGAAATAGATAAAAAAAGATAATAAGAAAAAAGGGCGATGGAAAGAAAAATAAAGCTGTTATTACAGGGGAAAAAATACTTTACACTGAAGTTCCAGAGAAAAAAATTGCAGAAAAAATGTGTTCAGAATTTTTGTCTGTTATACAAAGTTTTGTCAGCAAATCAGAAAGTTGCACTAAAAGCTACGATTAGACTGAGGCCTGATTTGTAATGCTTGGTAACACCTGTGTAACTATGTATTTTGAATTCCATCTGTGATATGTGTGTTTGATCATTTGATCTTTGTTCCTTGGAGAATATATAAATTCATTCTCACTAAATACCTCATTCTTTTGTCTTTTTGTCCTGTAATTATGAGGTCACATAATAATTCAAATTGCTGAAACCACGCCCAAACCCACGCTCTGCTACCATCGAAGTTTCTCGAAGTTTCCAAGTTTAAACATATATTTTTCTCCTTGCCAGTTCTCAAAGGTTGGGAAGGATCAAATTCCTATCAATTTCTCACTCTGTCACCATGAATACTTATATCACGGAAAAGTGCACAATGCACTAAACGTAAAAATATGAGAGAATGCAGGCATGTAAAAATTTTTATACTTACAGTTTTTGGAGGATTCCGAATGGTTGAGAATACAGATGGACTTAGAATAGACCTTGTTAATCTCTCATGAAGGCCTTGGTTGAAAGGGTTAAAGGGAATCAGTTCCTTTTCATCAGAAGAAGGCGTTTTGTAGAGGGGCAAGGGACTGAAGACATTATTTTGTTGCTGTGGTGAAAATGTGACGTCAACATTGAAATCACTCTGCTTCAGATTAGGGGACTGGATCTGAACATGGAAGTGGACTGTCTTGTTTGGTGTCCCGGTATCATCAGGGGATGATTGATACTTGTCTTTCTCAGATTTCCGAAGGGACAGATACCTAGATTTGGATGCTGGGTTGCGGGCTCGAGGTGTGCTTTGCAAATCCATGTTGAATTTTTGTTGGTAAACTAGGCTTACTAAAATTTGAACTAAGAATGGTTGCTTGTTTCAGTAGGTATTACTTGTGCTTGTGAGTGGATGGTCTGCTGAGACAAACAGGGTCAGCTTCCAATTTTGCAAGAAACTTTACCTGTAAAAAAAGAGAACACTAAGTAGGTATCATAAAATAGTAATATCAAGGTTGCCTAATTATTACCATGCTCCTGCACTCTCTGCAAAAGCCTGTATTCATTTATTTACATACTATCAAAAAGTTTTTTTATCAAGGAGATATTCACCAGGTACAAACATACACTAAGCATTCTCCCAGAAAGAGATATGCACGTAGAATTGTAATTGTAGTTCATCATGATGTTAGTGAAAGATAGGTACCTAAGTGTAGGTTCTCGCTTCTTGTGACATAGGGAAAATCGCACAGGGTATACATATTGATATTGTAACTGAGTGAGGATGAGTAGCTGAAATGAGACTGAAGAAATCCGTCAAAATTCCAGCGTATTGGGATCATACGCAAGGATAGGTTCATCACATATTATTTGTTATACAATCTCATGAACCTGAGAGAATTCTTGGTGATAAGTACCTACTTAGAAACGAACATTATGGAGATGGTAGGTGTTCAGTTACTTCCTTGACTTTCTCCTCATACGTTGAGAGTTTAAAACAGATGCAATGGAGAAAGATATGCCGATTGGATAATTCCATTATGCCATTATTGGCCATAATATGCCTTGTTCAGCATGGCGCTGGTTATCCTGAGAAAAAATTTAGGGAAAATTTGAGAAAAATGTTTTAAAGACTTTTGTGGAGCAATCAGGAGAGAGATTATCAAATTATCGCCTTACCATCAATAGAAGAAATCCTGTCGCTCAGGAACATTTTTTTCTTTTTCCTGTCTAGTTGAGCATGAAGTTACAGAGCCACCAGGAATCTCTTGTAGAAGCACATATAACTTGAGCTAAAAAAACATGAATTGAGGGAAAAGAGAAAGACTGGACGGACTAGGATGAAAAAAAAAGCAGATAAGACAAGGCCTGAAGTGCCTGAACCGCATGACCGCAGGAATTCGAAACCATTCGAAACCGAAATTGAAATTGCACATGTAAACAAAACGTAACTGACAATCAGTAATCGGTGACTTGGTGAGTAACCGATGCTGAAGCGGTGAGTGAAAGATGCCAAATGAGCAGAAAGCAGAATTAATAAATGAGGTGAACTTTGCGCAGAAAATATTTATCAATTAAATAGCACTGATCGCAACTATCGCAACTGTCGCAATTTAAATGATGAAGAAAACCAGTAGCTAAATTGAATGCAATTGCATGTAATGTAATCAACTGCTTTCATGAGCTCGTGAGTTTCCGAAATCACGTTGTTGTCGTACTTACTCATTAATCAAAATGCCATTTAATTCAAGGGGAAAAAAAAACAGAATTAACTCTTCTTGAAAATGCAATTAAATTTCAAGAAACGGGCTGTATTAGGTCCATTCGGAGGTTGAGAGTGGAAAATAATGCGGAAAATTTCACTATAAGGTCAAACGATTTCATGACCATGAAAAAAAGAAATTAGCAGAGGACTCGGCAACATTCCTTTTGCGTTATCACAAAACCCATCACGTAAATCGTAAACACAACGTAGGGTGGCAGAGTGGCGAAGTGCTGTTGAAATCTTTCCAGTGGCAGAATTAAGATTTCTTTAATATTCCTTGCTTTTTCACCGCTGTAAGACAGTGCACGTTTATTGAGATAGACAACTGTAGTTTTAAAAAATCGTCTAATTACATTTTCCATCATATTTTGTAAAGACTTCCATGAATTGTGTAAGCTGAGAGTGACATCTGACCTCTGAACTCCACTTTGTTCCACTGAAGGTTGAAATTTTGAATCTCCTTCACTTCTCCAAATTTATCTCTTTCAAACTTATTAAATACCTATGATTTTGTTCCTCTTAAACACTATCTAAAAATTTTACAAGGCTCCTGAAATTGTGTTTCTTCGCACATCTGTTTATCTTGCGCTGAAGAATCATGACGACTGTCCTGCAACATGTTGTCAGAAGGAGTATCCTCAGGCCTTTTGCCAAATCTTTCTCCAGTGGAAGTCCCCTTGTTGATGTCCAAGTCAATGACAAGACAGGTGTGTATTCTTAATCGTATTCTTAATCGTATTCTTAATCGTCCTCAATCCTCTCTCTTGAGAATCTCTGATTAAGTACGTAAATTACAAAAGTATCGCAGTTTTTCCGATTGCTTTACTTTGGAATGAAATTTCCGCCGGCAGACGAATGCTTACTCCTCCATTGAGCTTAAAGTTAAGAGTAGAGTGTAAAGCTGGAGCCAGATGGTTGAATTTTGGCATAACTTGTTTGACAAACCGCACTTAAATAATGGCTTACGAAAAGAAGTTCCATGAACTACTGACACTGATAGCATTTGCATAAGTCAGGCAGAACTGTTTCCCGCATGAAAAGAGACCATAAGTCTCTTTAAACGACAGTCATTTGACCAGATGAAATTTGGCTATGATTTTATATTGAGTTTTAATGGGTGAATACATGAAGCATGTTCTTTTCATGCCGATATTTTTTGGGAGTTTCTCTGATGTATAAATTCATCAGAACCTTTTCGATGAAAGGTGGAATTTCACTCTGGGAAAACAACTAGTCTATAAATAACATGATTGTCAATCATCTGATAATTGAGGCGTTGGGTGCAGAAAAGGCATTTCTTGGTTGTTGTGTTTTAGAATCTCCACTGCTAATTTATAACTTGGTGAGGAAATTATTATGTGAATTTTCTGAAGTTGTTAGTTTTCGGTGTTTCCATATCATGAAAAAAATTCAGTAAAAGTTTTTGAGATTTCTATGCAATACTTAGGGGGTGAAACGATAGCGGAGATCCTTAAACACCGCAACCAAGAAACGCCCTTTCTGCACCCAGCACTTCAATTGGAAAAGTACAGGCTACGAAGTTTTTCTCCCCTACGATTCAAAGAAACCATTCATGCAGCTTTGGCCGATCGAAAGCAGCTGTGTTTGGTTGATGCAGCATCTGCCTCTGCTTTCATCGATGCTCCAGTAACTAAAAGATAATAGTTAGTGGAAAAATCCACAAGTATGACCTCACGAAACAAAGTAGTAAGGGCCTCTCCCTTCTTACAGGCAACAGCTGAACCAATCGATAACAAATGGAATGGATTTTTTAGAGGACAGAGCCAGATGAAATATTTCAAGGAATAAAATGAAGACGCAATGACTTTAATGTGTCTAAAGCCGTGACTTTCAAAATTCCAGGACTGTACAATTATTCATGAGCTTCTCGTAATAGGAATTAATGTTGGGAATCAAATAAATTATTCTTTTCAGGAGTTGCTATCGTCAAAATGGGTAGAGCCCCCGTCAATGGATTGAACACTGAGCTCCTTGGTGCCCTCAATGACACTTTTGATAGTTTGGAAAAAAACAAAGCCACAGGAATGATATTAAGTTCTGTAAGTACTATAAATCATGATTTACTTCCTGAGGTGGAAGTATCCATTTTTGTTGGCTCGATTTGCTAATCTATTCATTGCCTCTCAATCAATACAAAAAGTAGGTAGAATTAGAATTTATTTTTGCCTTTTCCTGAAAATTGGATTGTCATTGTGGAGTGGACTTTGCTGCAAATTGGTGTCAAGAATCAAGACCTACAAACCTTGATTTGGCAGACATATCCATGGTGAAACTATCAGACCACGTATCTCCGTTTACGACGTTGTAGACTTCCTGTCTTACTTTATTTTTTAAGTGGAAAACCAATCAACATCAATTCTTGACAACTTTCGTGATTTTTCTTCTCAATGTGAAGAAGACTCTGTAAAAATTTCAAGAAATGTAATTGATTTGTACTACTTCCAAAAAATAAAATGGGAGCAGAGATTTTCAAACACCACAAACGATATTGGAGGTCAGGTAGTTTCACCGTCAATATTTAAGGAGACTGATGGATAGTCGATATGATTGGTGAGTGATTGAGATTGATACATCTTTTGTGCATACTGTTGACTCCATTTTAAGGTTCAATGGCTTTTTATCTCATGGAAAGTCATAGCTAAGTGTCTAATGTAATCTAATGTTCTAATTTTCAAGAAGTGGCAATTGTTAATTCTATCTATAGCCGTGCCTCAGTTGATAAACGGCTGATTGATATTGCCTTGGTTCTGAAAAAGTGACAGCTCTGTTTGTTTCTTTTACTTAGAACAAAAACATGATTTGTAGACTTGGTTTTTTTTAATAGGATATTTTTTTTTATATTATTGAGCTAAGTATAGTAAAAAGAGCTTAGCCAATTTTTTGAAAACAAAACTTGAAGGGTTGATGTTGTCAGCTACTTTTTCACCAATTAAGGAACGGAAGAGATTGTATTGCCCATAAAAGTCACCTAATTTAATAAACGAGACAGTCATCAGATACCTCTCATGAAAAGTCTTACCAAAACACCCTACAGGGATGAAATCTAGCACAGAAATTATGTGTAGCTTCTAGTCACACCACCTGATGACAGAGCTTGGAGCTTTAAGCCACCACTTAGTTACAACAAAGATCTGGTCAATTTTAGGGTCCTCCATTGTGAAATGTGCAACCATTGCTTGGTAGATTTTGCCGTGGAGAATAATAGTCAAAAAATGATCAGCATATCCATGTCACAGCACCTCATTTAAAACCGCAAGAAAGATTTTTAAATACTTGTCTCTCTATCTATTAATACAATGTAAGCATAAAATATTTGTAGCATTATCATTATTTGAGTGATATTATCGAAAAATTCATGCAACTCAGGGAATTTTTCGAAGTTACCTGGTTCAACTCTTACTACAGTTCAACAGTAGGTTTCATTTACAGTTCTCATAAGGTTCTTTTATCCATGGAGAAGATACACTGTGGTAACTAATATGCTTTAACTTTCAGAGTATCCCAAACATTTATAGCGCTGGGTTGGACATATCAGAAATGTACAATGGCACACCTGAAAATTTAACTAAGTTTTGGAACACCCTCCAATCAATGTGGATCAATCTTTACAGCACGCCTTTACCAACTGTTGCATTAATCAATGTAAGTTTTTTTTTTTGTCGTCAATTTTTAGGGGGAATTTTTTAGGATTGGGCCGGGGTGGCTACCGCCACCTAGAATCCGTTCTGTCTTTAGCAGATTTAAGAAACAGAGTAAAAACAAAGTGAGTTCACAGTTTAATGTTCTGTTAGCTTTTCATGCAAAGAGTGTTGCCTGCAATCTACATTGTTTATGATATTTCATTATGTAGCATGTTAAATTTCATGTGTATGATTGCGTTACTTGATACAGATATTAGGCAGTGGCAAAAAAGATTTTACCAACATTTTCTCAGCTTGTCTCAGACGAGAATTAATTACTCTATGAAATTCTTACCATCACGTTTGAATCTTTCTTTGAACCGCATCTGTTTGACCCCTTTCAAGATGCTTCTCAATGATATTGTTAGCATTGCTGGAAGAAAAAGATTCAAAGAAAAGAGGAAGTGAATGTTGAAGAGGAGATCTTCCGCTGAAGAATCTGCAAGTTCAGCAATGGTTTCCATCAAATATGAGGGCAAGACTTTAACAGCTGGCGGCAACGTCAAAAATAAAGGAAAGGGTGACTATAATAAGTTGCTCATAATATGCACACGTTTGTTTTCCAGGGAAATGCGCCAGCTGGTGGTTGCTTGCTTGCAATGAGTTGTGAATATCGTGTCATGGTCGGCAGCAAGTTTGTCATTGGACTGAATGAAACTCAGCTAGGTCTTTTCGCTCCTAAATGGTTTCAAGACACAATGGTAAGCATCATTGGACCCCGTCAGACTGAACTCGCCTTGACCTCTGGCAAGCTATTTTCTGCACAAGAAGCTCTCAAAATTGGGTTGATTGATGAGCTAGTCGCCTCAGAGGAGGAAGCTCTTGCAAGCTCAGACAAATTTTTTGGACTGTTTAAGAGAATACCTGGTAAGATACTTTCATTTATTTGATGGATTTTTTAGATAAAACTCTCAATCTAGCCTGATACATACTTTTGACTCAACCTCCCCTTTAATTCAAAGAATCTGTCCGTATGTGTATAAGTATAAGTAACTTAATCAGCTGCAGGAAAACATCAGGGAAAAAAAATCCTCCAATTGTGACTCAGCAGTTGGACCTTCACCCACCAACTCATTGGCAAAGCTCACATGCCTAAACTATGAATCCGACCATTGTTTACCACCTGGGATGGATTTACTATATAGGTGCGACTAGAGACCTGCACCATAAAGTTTTTTTTCCCTACCCCTCAACATTCTGTACATAAACTTTTCAATTTTTTTTTTTGCCCAGTGTATTTTTCTTGTTTCTCATTGACTTACAATTAAGTCTAAAGGGGTCTCTCTATCCTTCTTTTCCCGTAAAGTGTGTGCGAGGAAACGTCTTAAGTGAATTGCATTGAAGAGGGGCTAAAGTATTGAAATTTATCAAAGGTGGCCCCTCTCCATCGGGTGAATTCATTACTAAACCCCTTTTTCAGAAATGTTTACTTTAGAGAAGCCCTTACCCCAGATTGCATCCTAAATCCGGCTCTCTTAACGATAGAACTCCTGTACACAAAATTTCTGTACAGGCCTGTAAGACACAAGTCATACGAGTAAACCAAAAGCAAGTTTGTCCTTTGTTCATATGTGTTTTTCCTCCATCATAGGCGTATCGATGTTAGTTTAATTTAACACAGAATGTCTGCCCTTTCCATCAATTGTTGCATACTGTGCCATCATTTAAACTGCTAAAGAATTTTCATCGAACGAAATACAAATTTCTAGTGCTTATAACTTCAAGCTATACATAAGATTGGTTGAAATGTTTCAGGTTATGCCAGAGGCCAAACGAAAAACTTTGTTCGTGCTGAAGTCCTTGATTGGTTATTGAAAAACCGTGAACATGATACCAAAGTCTTTCTCAACAGCATACAATTGCCGCATGTACAGAAAGGCCTTGGTCTTTACCTCCAGTCTCTCAAGAAAAAATAATTTTTAAAAAAAAAGAGAAAGAAGATTTTCACAATTGTTTATAGTCTCTTTCCTTTGACCACCATTATGTGCCTTGGATGCTCTTTTGCAAGTGAACACATTTTTTTTTTCTTTTTCCGACTTGTGGGTATTTTTGTTGGAAGAAAATTAAGGCATAATGTATGTGGCAGGGTCCTGAAACTTTGAAAATTTCTCAAATATATAAAGTTAAAATTTCTTTCTCATTTTCCAATCCCCGAATATATTTTAATTTTTTTAAAAAAGCCTTTAAAAATTTGATTAGTTTCAAATGCCTTTAAAGAGTCTTAATTTCGTTTAATCTGGTTTTCTAATTATAACTTTTGTAATTGTTCTTTTTTCTCCTTGGTCACGGAGTCTTTCGAAATGTCCAATACTACAGGATAGTCCTTTCATTCTACATTTGCTTATTTTTGTGTAAATGATAGAGAATCAAAGTAAAAGAGGAGAGAACTTCCAATAAATTCCATTGCCATTCTTTGATCCCTCCAACTTTTTTTTGTGCATCCTTGAATTGCTTGGATAGTTCTTGATTTTGCTTATTGCACCTCTTTTAAAAGCCCTTGATTTTAGGTTTTAAATGCTGTTGTGAACTGTGTGTGTGTGTTTTAAGCAAGATAGAAAAATACTCCAACTGAAAATCAGAATTTCACCTTTTTTCCATCTACATGTAAATCCATTGTTTTTTCTCTCTTTTTTCTTCTTCTTCTTCTTAATGCAGTTCCTTGAAGTTTTTGCAGAATTATCTTTGCACAGAGAATAAAACTCACGGCAACTTTAAAGATTTGTCGTTGAATAGTTTTCCGTTTAAAAAATAAAGTATGTCAAGAAGTCTGCGACGTCGCAAACTGAGTTATGTGATTGCCGACTTACACCGTCGATATGTGGTTTTGTGCTTAAAGAATGTTTATATTACTTAAACTCAGTTATTAGCATTCAGAATGTAAAAAAGAAAAACATTTACCAGGTATGACTGAAATCAAAGGCTGATAGAATACTCAGAAAAAGCATTGAATTTGTCACAAAAAAAGAAACAGTCTGAAGTAATATGTATCTACAAAGAATTTTATTCTTTGAAATTTAATGAAAGCCCTTTATTTCTTATTGGTGTGCGTAGAATGTAATCTAACCCTTTATTTCTTGAGGAGAGCTCCCCTCCATTTACTGGATTTTTTATTCTTGTTGACGAAACCACAAGAAAGTTCTAAGACTGATTTTGTAAAATGCATTTTGTTAGTAAAAGTTATTTTGTTATTTTTAGATGGTTTGAGTTGTCTCTTTCTATTGGGTGTTTTTTTTTTTTTAATTTTTAGAATAAGTTGAACTTCATATCATTGAATTGGTTTTACACTGTCTGCAAAGTTCTTATACAGCCAATAACTATACGTAACTAACATTTAATCTCCACAAAGATCTGCATAGCAGCATTTTCAATTTGTTATCAGTAAATGTTGAAGTTATTGGATATGGATTTAGGCTGAATGTATTAAGTCAGGTCTGTTTTAATTTTAACCCTTGTTTTCCATGAGATAAGGACTGTGCCTAATTTAATCTGCCTACTATCAGATCTAACTAATATTCTTGCATAGCTTTCCTAGCATTGAGCTAGGTCTTTATTAAACTGCCAAAGATTGTGAAACTCAATTTAAAGTGAATGTATTAACTGCTGTTGGAGAGGTGGAAGTGCCAATCGAAAAATAGATAAATAAAATTATGTTATTTTTGTAATTGTTCGTCTTGATTATTTGTCACTTGCATCATGCCCGCGCACATGTGGCCACATGCCTGTTAGGATACTGCTGTAAAGGCAATGGTCCCTCAACCTTCATCAATAGTTAATGGATGTACAAAGAAGGCTCAAAGTGTGTTAAAAACAATTGGGCATTCTGGGTACGATTTATATATCCCAAATTTTAACCATTAGGTGAATTATTTAGGAAAGATCTAAAATTCAGTATGTAGATCACTCATTGGAGGATGTTTGAACCAAAAACCACCCTCCAAAATTTCAAAACAAAGTCAAAAGTACTGTTTCCAATTAACCATCGATATCGATACATTGAAATGAGTTGCAAGATGGAAACAGTATTTTTGACTTCATTTCAAGATTTTGGAAGATGATTTTCGGCAGGAACATTCTTCAATGATCTATCTACAGACTGAAATTTAGATTTTCCCAAAATAATTCACCTAAAGGTTAAAATTAGAGATACATCAATCGTACCAAAAACGCATTGCGCAAAAGCTGATAATTCTATAAAAAAAATATAAATTCAAAGTAAAACATTTATTTCAGATATAAAAAACATTACAGTAAAAATTTCAAATTTAGACTTTGTAAGGTGTGGCAACAACAATATCGTGAGAGGACAGGATTGAATTCAAATATATTGATAGAGCCACTTTATTGCAGGTGTACTCAATTTAATATGAAAGCCAAAATTGAAAAATATAAAGAGAACTTAAGTGCACGTAATGCAAAATGCAGGCTATGAGATAAAGCAGGATACTACATCTAAATAACTGTATCACCTAAGGCTCTTATTTCAAAACATTAAAATACTTTTGATCACCTTTTTTCAGTCACAATTTCATAAAACCAATGCAAAAAACCAAACTTAAACAAGATATTACAGGACCATTGACTTGCAAGTAAATAAGTTAAAGTGCTTTCTTTTTTGCGGAAAACTTGGACAACCATCTTGAACTGTGAAAGTCATACTTTGATGATCCAGAGGGAGGATTGATGTCCTCTAATTTTATGATTATTTGTTTACTTTGTTGAAGTACTCCTTAGATGCTTCTGGATTTGGTTTAATAGTTGGAGAGTCCGGTGTCCAGTTGGCAGGACAAACTGTTGGGGGAAAAGGAAGAAAGAGAAGTCAATTTAAGTGTTGCAATAAACTGATGAATAATCTTAAAGTTGCCTTATTGGGTAAAAGGTATAACCAGATTAAAGGTTAGCAAGAAAATCAATTCCAGTGTTTAAAGCGCTCTTAAAAGCTTTTTTCATTTGAAAACGGCATTGAAAGTTGCAGGACATGATAAAATTCTCCTCTATCCTCATTGGTAGAGTCTTCCTTGCGTCTTCAGTAGTATTGACCTGCAGTTTCAATTACCATCAATCACATGAAACAGGCCAAAATTATGGTCACCGTACAGACAAGAATCGTGTAATGATCAAAATACTCAGGGTAGTCTCCCTTTTGTTTGAAATAGGAATGAGGTTTCAGCAACTTTGAAAGTGATTTCCTCAGCTAAAATTGTGGATGAAAATAAGGAAAATACTTTGATTTATATTTTTTGGTGACTCCTTAATTCTTTGGAATGACCTGATGAGATATTATCTGGCCGCGCAATAAATTCTTATTCCTTCTTTGAGACTTCATTGAATTTTGCAGAAGTAGTGCATACCCTTGGTTAAAAGATAGGCATTACATTCTAATCAGGTTTCATGATGGGCTCGTACAACTAAGGTTTGTGCTTATCTTCTGGAAGATTGTAACTTTCATGGCAGAAAAATGTAATAGGAAGAAAATCATGATGCAGTAGAGGGAAAGTTGATGGCAAAGATCATATTCTTTTGTAAACAATAATGGTTGCATCTTACCTTCACCATGTTTCTCCACAAATTGGAACGCTTTCACAAGGCGTAGTGTTTCATCCACACTACGTCCAACGGGTAGATCATTCACTGTCTTCTGCCGTAAAACTCCCTGAAAAGAAAGAAAAGTTTGGAAAAATATAAAATAGATTTAGAATTTATTTTGTGGTAAAAAACCTAACTTCCTCCAATGACAAGGGTGCAGTGAAACTTATGATTTTGAGCAGTCACTTATATATTCTTTATCAGTGAATCTACTAATAGGGACTGCTCATTTGCTAATATAAAGGTAAATACAAACAATTTAAAAATTCAAACATTAGCGGTGAATCTGATGAAAATCATCTGTAAAGCATCATAAAAATAATATTTAGGTAACAGAGTATTGAGAAAAAAAAAAGAAAAAAATTGGATTCTCCAGCTTTTTGAGTTAGAAACATACAGAACAACTGATGAAAAAAGTTGGAATTGAAAATTCGTCTTCAGGCGTGCATTTCAAGCTGAAACAACTCCAAAGAGCAAGTAAAATTCTCAGAGAGATTGATTCTTTTCTTTTATTTCAAAGAATCCAAAAACTCAAACTAGGTAAAGTTATGAGTTCTGATGTCCAAGGTTTTTGAAAATAACTCACAATGGATACATGGAAATTTTACACTGATTTTGACTGAGCCGAAAAAAAAACACCAATTACTTAGGTAATAAATAATAAAGATAAGGTAGATGACAACTGAAAACTTACATTGGGGTCTATTAGAAAGAGTCCACGAAGAGGAATTCCGTCTGGTTTTATTAGCACCTCATAACTTTCAGCAATTGTTTTAGAAAAATCTGCTAATAATGGATAATGTATGGGTCCTAGGCCACCTTCCTGTAAGTCACAAAATTGCCAATATAAAATGAGTCCTAAGAATCATGCTACTTAAAAAAGAAAATAAATAAAAACTGTTCCATCAAACTTTAACAAAACTTGTCTGAAGATCAATATAAAAAATACTGTAGTTTAATAGGCCTGTGCTACACTATCAAATTGTTCCATCAAAACGTCAAGGTTAGTGCTCTGCGTAAGTCTGTTTCTGTGATGAAGAAACGGAGGAGCCAACTAGAGCTTGCTAACTCTTCAAAAGCGTACAGGCTGCATCCTTTAGACAAAGAAGATGTGTGGATCTCGATATTTGATAGTCTGGCACAGGCAATACTGTTTTAGGTAAAATTCGAATTGGGATTGCAATGCGATAAACAAATTTGGAAAAAGGCACTAAAATACATAATGAAAGTGCAGGGTCCTTTCAAGAAACTGATAGCCCTAATTTCATCAGTCCTTTGGCTACTGATTACAATAATTCTGCACAAATTTTTCAGAGTATTTTAAAATTTTGTCAAAGAATCAATTTGAGAATGAAAAATAGGGAACACGAGAGAACCGCTGTTTAAGTTTGGCAGCGCTGTTGTCAGCCTTGAGAGAGATTCACTTTGAACACTCCCGCCGTTATTAGTAATGAGAGTTATTGCTAGAAGCTTTGACCTAATATTCTCCAGAATATTAGGTCAAAGCTTCTGTATTAGTATTCTTTTATGTTTTTTTGGTACAAAACTCGGAGCACTATCTCAAAAACAAAATTTACGAGGAACCTAATGATACTTACATTTCTTGGTGTTCTGGTCCAAGCAAGGTGGGTGAAATGAGAGTCACAAGAGCAAGCAACTACTTCTGTGTTGATGTCTTTAAATTCCTTGTAGCGATCACTGAAGGCAATAATTTCAGTTGGACAAACAAAGGTGCTGCAAAAATAAATAATTGAAGTAAAAAAAAAGAAAAGAAAAAAGACCGAGATAATGTTAATGACATAAATCCTTGTCTCTTCATGTTCAATGCTCTTGTGGAGGGAGACTAGCACAGATGGAACAATCAACCTACTATTCAAGTTTTTTGCTAAAAAGTTAGTAAAAAAAAAATACACAACTTATTGATATGCTTATGTGAACATGATTATCTTGACGGATATTTCTCGTGAAAGAAGTAGCACAACATAGATACTATCAAGACTAAAACTTATTGTTTGTCCATTTGAAAAGAGTCATCAGCTTGTATATTTTTGTATTGACCGGTTGCCGCCTTTTGTTGATTGAGCAATGGGGATGGTAAAAGAGCATCTTAAATTGAGAGCTTGATTAAGTTTAAAGGTTGGACAGAACTTACACAAAAAGTAATCAGTTCCATGCTGCGTAATTTTACAGAAATTGACTTTTCAAGAGCTATTTTAGACCAAGTACGATCACTTGCAGTAAGTACGGTCCACTTGGAATTTTTTTGGTTAACAAGATTAAGTTTCACAAATGATAGAGTACAAAAAAAAATAGATACTTACAAATCTAAAGGATAGAAGAACAAAACTAAATATTTTCCTGCAAAATCTGACAATTTGATCTCTTTAAAATCTCCATTGATAACAGCAGTGCCTTTGAAGTCTGGAGCTGGATGCTGAACTTTGGGTCCTAATGAAAAAAAAAAAGAAAAAAAAAATGGTTGAGCAGAGTGAGTAAGAGGTAAGTATTAGACTGCAGGTGAGTACCTACCTAATGAGTTAAAGTAAAACTTTTTACTTGATACTATTTTTTAAATCCACCCTCCTTCGTATAATGCTTCAGCTTTCCTAAATTCTCGGAAAGTAAATTGATTTTTCACTGGCCACTACGAATGAAAACGTCAAACTTATAGAGAGTTTTATAACTGTGATAGACTTAAGTTTTGTGAGCTTGATTTTACGTAGTCTCAGAAAAACTCAGCTCAATTTCAAATGAGCCTGAATTGTATGAATGTCTGACTTTGGCCATCACTGATGACCAATTCAGACTAATAATAATAATTGACTGCTTACAAGTACATATCAACAGTGTACTAAGTCCGCAATCATGTATCTCGTTTGCGGTGTCTGAAAATCTCCGCCTCTATGTTATTTTTTCAAAGGAGAACAAATTGACATCATTCCTCGAAGTTTTTGCAGAATTTTCTTTATAAAGAGAAGAAAGAATTTTAAAGAATTGCCCTTGAGTAGTTTTCTGTTTAAAAAATAAAGAATGACAGGAAGTCTGCGACGTCATAAACCGAGTTATGTAATTACTGACTTACCACACCGTCTATATACAATCCGTAGCTAACAATAAACTTGAGGCAAACCTTAGGTCGTGAGACCATTTTCAAAAATAATATCTTTTTTTTTAGCTCATCACTATAAATTTCAGGCTAATCGTACTATTGGCTACATAATGGCATTCATGAGGCAAAATCATTAGATTGCAAGAAGCAGGTGGCGTTATGGATCTATGTGAACCCTTGCACTACTTGAGTTTTGGAATATCAGAGATAATAATAATAATAATAATGAGTCCGTCGTTATAAGCACGTCAAGTATTGTCAGGTCGTTTCTTAATATCGAATAATTTTTTGATTTCGCTTAAAATTTAATTTTTTTCAAAATTTTTTTTTAAATTTTACTTTAAAATAACGTTTACCCTTTTTTTTTTTCAAGCAAGATAGTATGTGTTACTGACTTTGGCTTGTGGCCCGTCAGTAATACTTGTGCCGGAAGTGTTCCCTCTTCTGAGTTACAAAAAAAAAAAAAAAAAAAAAAAAAAAACCGGCGCTCCGCTTCGCTCCGCGCCGGTTTTTGGGGGGGCTTCGCCCCCCCAAGCCCCCCCAGGACGCGCGCTTCGCGCGCGTTTTTTAGTTTGAGTGTCCGGCCTCAGTTGTTCTGTCTTTAAGTGACCCGCGCGTCCACCGCGGGAAGAGTGTATTTTCCGAAGGGAGGGGAGGGGGTGGGGAGCTATCAATCTTTGGAGGTTGGATCTACGTTTACACTGTTGGAGGCATTGATTATTCGAATAAGGACTTCATGTCGCCAGATTGTAACAACAATCCTCATGTAATGTCTGATATGAAAAAATGTCAACAAACGCTGTGGCAAGCTTGAATGACGATGGATGAATCTCCATAACCCACTGTGCGACAACATTGCTGTTTTGTCCACCAATTATCAGTCTTTAACCCACTGTGCGGCAATATAGCCATCAGTTCATCAGTTCGTGACCCATTGTACGACAACATTGCCGTCTTATCCACCACTTCTCAGTTCGTGACCCACTGTGTGACAACGTTGCCGTCTTGTCCACCAATTTTCAGTTCGTGACCCACTGTGCGACAACGTTGCCGTCTTGTCCACCAATTTTCAGTTCGTGACCCACTGTGCGACAACATTGCCGTCTTGTCCACCAATTTTCAGTTCGTGACCCACTGTGTGACAACATTGCCGTCTTGTCCACCAATTTTCAGTTCGTGACCCACTGTGCGGCTTCCCTCCTTTTGCCGCACACCCCCCGCCTAAAACTTTCAAAGCTCGCCATTTTTAAACGGCTCGACCGATTTCGCTCAGATTCAATACCAGCCTAGAACTAAGTAAGATCTTCCTTCTGTAAAAATTTCGGGGGGAAAGCTTTTAATTTGCGCGAGTTATCGCGCCCACAAAATTGAACCTCCCCCCACTTCTCGCCCCCACCATTCGAAATGTAATACTTCGATCTCCGTTTTTTTTTCGCAGAAGGGTAGTCCTGTTTCTCTTCTTTACATCGCAAAAAGTTTCATTCGGAAATGTTTTAAAATGAGGGAAATATAACCAAGCAAAAATCGGAAAAACCACGATGAGTCGGAAATACATACATAAATAAACAGATATATAAATAAATATATATATATATATATATAAACATGAATTCAAACGGCATGCATATTCGTAATCTACGACCCATGATCGATGCTCATTACATGGTCTTTGGTCCAGATCTGACATCAGGGGAGAACGCAATAGTGTATTTCCTTCGGAAAATACACTAAAAAATAATAATAATAATTTATTGTTTCTTTTGATTTAAAACAAAAGATTACAAAGTCAAAGTAAAAATGTGTGTCTTATAGATGAGTGTCTTATAGAGTTGGTGCTTAATGTTCAATACCAACCAGTTGATTCGCAATGATGAAAACGGATCGGCTGTTTGAAGGTTGGAAAATTGATGGAGGCTGCTGCTGCTGGTATTCCTTCCTGCAAACTTTTATTGCGTACCTGGAAAGAAAGAAAGAAATATTTAAAAAAGATCTTATAACATCTGAAAGTTCACTCACTTACTCTTAATGAGCTTTGGTGAGATGAGCTACAATACTGATAGTTGATTTCAGGATACTATCAAGTGATATTTGCATTTTTATGACGATTTCATAGGGAAGCCTCGAGCAAGATGGGCTTTGACACTAATATCAGCAATCTGAAAATTCACATTAGGACTAAGTGAGAGCATTAAACCGTCATAGTCTTAGAGCAGTCAACTATATTAGTCTTGACTAATAAACATTTCGGTTTATCATTGATTTTACAGACATTCAAAAACCATGCGTCAATATAAAATTGAACGAGTAAGTAGGTGAGCGAAGTAATATTACATGCTACTGTTTGCTTATCAATGCGTTTCATTTAACTCTAATTGAGAGAGGTACTTCATACAATGACCCGGGATTTACATAACTGTTGAAAACAGAAAAATGGCACCAGATCATGAGTCGAAAACTTCTATCAGACCAAAAATGACTAAGTTAGAAACTGCGTAAGAAAGATCTGATTGTGTCCAAGCTCTGAGTGGAATGAGTATGTACTTACAGCGCTTAAAAACGCAGAGGTGATTACACGAGAAACCATGCTGAAATTGTAAAAGTTCAGAGTGGCAGCACAAAAGGTAGATGAAACAAAAATCACTTATGTAACTCGAAGTATCGAAGGGACGAGAACTCAGCCGCCTCTTTCTTATCGCTTCGAGCCCGGTATGAGGTTAGGTTTCATGTCAACATTGGTTGGTGATGCAATTTCGTCCCTGCTCACCGCAAAGTCCAGGCTTGCCGTATGTACACAATAATTATGAATTTTTTCTGTTGCCGGCAACGATTATGAAATATGCCAGCAATTTTTTCTTTGATATTTTTTCAGCAAGCAAAATTTTATTTTGTTTGGATTGATTTCGCTTTGGATTATCGCACATAAGAGAGTATCAAAATTTCTAAAACGCAATATTCAGATCCAAGAAAGTACCTACTCAGGGCCGGATTTAGGGGGTGGCAAATTTTGCAATTTTTTTAAATGTAGGTATAAAGAAAAATTGGATTCAGTAAAAAAATTACAAACGAGAAAAGATGACAAAATCTCTCATTTCCTGAGAGTACATCGCTAATTTCGTCGTCTTCCTGTGATACAAATAGACAGCACCTTTAATTAGTCGAGTTAAGACTAAGAGAGGAACCGAACACGGAATTTGGCCTAGAACGGCGCGGCGCGGCGCAGAGAGCAATGATGACGAGGCCTAGAGATGAAAAGGAGAAACCCTCGGCGCGGCGCGGCGGCATGTAACACATATTAGCGCCTACAAGACTGCATGAATACTTCACGCATTGCGTCAAAGACGATGCGATCAGCAGCGGACGGCGTGAAACGCATGGCGCCTACAAGACTGCATGAATACTTCACGCATTGCGTCGAACACAGTTCGTGCAGCAGCGCGGTCGGTCGGCGCGGCGTGAAACGCATAGCGCATACAAGACTGTAGGAACACTTGACGCATTGCGCCAAACACAGTGCGGTCAGCGTCGCAGCGGCGGAAGTTAAAATTATTAAACCACATTTATGTTTGTTCTTTCATAATTTTTTCGTTCATTTCATATAAATGGAAGGCCTTGTCCACACAGAGATTCGTTTACGGAACTTAACTTTCGCGCCAAGTTCCGTGAACTTTTGCTAGATAGTGTTGACAGCAGGTTGACAGGGCTTTTGCAAAAAAATGTGTCCAACACGAGTAAACGCGTTTTATGCACCCCTCTCCCCCCGGCACGTTCACTTGATGGTTTTTATTGATGTTTCAAAACTAATGAGAAGGGGGCAGCAAAATACAGGCGGCCCATGGGCGGCAAGTAAGTAAATCGGCTCTGCACCTACTTACATCTACTACAAACTAAAATAGACAACTTAAGTAAAACCATTCGAGATGGATTATAAAGGAAATTAGTGGATGGCACAGATGACCTTTTTGAATTCTTCTAAAACTAGGCAGGTCAAGTTAACTGATGCGGAACATTTTTATTTGCCGTTTCGATGCGCGGCAACTGGCATACTAAGGTCGTAGACTTGGCAACGTCTGGATGCAACTATTCCTGCTTTAAGGCTGTCTGTATTGCGTCTTAAAAAATGAAGGCGCACTCACAGGTGCGTTTAGAAATACTTTGAATTCAATTTCCCGATCTACCCGTATAAATCGGAATTTAAGTTTTTATCTCAAAGGGACTGCGAAAAAGGAGGGAGGAGAAGAAATCGGTTGGAAATTACTGATGTATCCTTGGCTTATTTACTTTGATCAAACATCCTCATCGGGCTACAATTAAATAATTTCATAGTGATTTACTCGTTTTTATACCAAACTAGTCTTTCCTTGTTCCCTTTTATAATATTGATTTTTATTTCTTTACAAAACTCATACACGTCTGACCTGTTCATTTGACGATCACGAGACCTCTAATATTGCAAGGCGCGACATTTTCTCGACAATCAGACGTTAGAGGCTAGAACATGGTCACTTTGCCAATCCCTGCGTCAAAACTAGATCAATGAAGAATAATTCTTCAAAAATCAATGTCGAGGAAGAGAGGGATGTGGAAATGTAAATTTTTATGCGTGCTTCCGAACACATGATTTTTAATAGATTTATACCTACGGTGTATCGTCCTTCATTTATGAACGTCTTTTTTATTGATTTATAATATCGGTAAAATTCAGTTAGGTAATGATAATGTATGCCTACCTCAATTTTCTGGAGTCTTTTAAATTTTGAAGCCCTGAATGTGATAGACGATCACGACTTTACCCTGAAGTAAAGTACAATTACCAAAGTTGAAACGTCTCGGGCAATAAGATGGGGGCTTTTTCGGAATGGAACTTAAAGCCAAAATGGCGAGAATAGGTAAGTCGTTGGGTCTCAGCCAATGCCTAAAGAGAAAATTGTATCCCTTAGAACAGTGCGCACAAACTCCCTCCTGCTTCAAATATCCCTCGAATACACCCTGTCATCACCTGATAATAGCCTCTGAGCCCCATGTATCTCCCAATTTTCCTCCGCTTCATCCCTGCTTGTTTATCAAGAGAGATTTAGCAGCGCGCCATTTCCGCAGTGGCTGTATTATCGCAACAGCGAAAGAAACACCATCTGCCTCCGGCGTTGAATAAAGGGAGCTAATAAAAAAGAGTAATGTTTATTGTCGCCAATAAAAGACGTTAAAAGTCGCACGGCCACACTGCACCCGCTAACGTTAAGCCCTCCTCGCTCGGGCTCCAAATGTAAAAAAAAGAAAATCCGAGGCAAAGGTTGTCTGATTGTCATGGTACTCGAATCACAGTGCAACCGTTCTTCCTTTTGAGATAGAGAAGTGAATATCGATTGAAAAGTACCCACAGTCTGAAAGGAAACGGAGGATAGCAATTGTATCTACTTTTCTCTTACTATCTCTTGCTGAAAAATCCTCAGTAAGTGTAGGTAATTCTGCGAAAGCGAGAAAAGTCGGTGCGCCTTCATTAATTGGAGACGCAACACAGACATCCATCAAGCAGGAATAGTTGTATCCAGGCGTTGCGTAGGCGTTGCGTAGTGTCCGCTAGGCAAAATATCAACGAAAAACGACTGAAGGCTTTGATTTGTAACGAAATTGACAGATTTAACGAGGGTAAGCCTGACAAAGTCACACGGTGCTTTTGATTTCCCTCATGTAGGTATTACTTTTTTAACAAGAAATCGAGACAATATTTTGCGTTGAAAATTTGTGAATATCGACGACATAAGTCCGCAACCAAGTATCTCGATTTGCGATGTCGCAGCTAGATTATTTTAGCCATTTTCAGTCATACTTTAGTTTTTAATGGAAAACACCTTGACGGCAATTCCTAAAAACTGCCGTGAATTTTCTTCTCCGTGCGAAGAAAATTCTGCAAAGAATAGGTATATTTCAAAGAGTTTAGTAACGGCGACTGAAAAATCTATATTTTTAACTCCAAGTCGGTCTGTGCACCATAATTATGAATCCTAGTTTCCGCCTTACGGACCTTTGAACCTTTTTGCCTGACTCCATCACATTCAGTGAAACAGTAAATTCACGGACTGAATGGTTCTTTCAGAGACTGTTTCAGTAACATAAGAACACTTGAATTTCAGCCCACGTGGCATCTGTGTTTATGTAATGCAGCTACACAACGACTTTCTCACCAACAGCCCCCGCCCCCTCTCGGATGCCTTTACGACTCCCCCGGTCAGCAGGATTATCTTTTACCATCCATTCATGGTCCTTTTTATCACCTGAAAATTCCCCATCAGCGCTCGCTTCAATTATTTTCCCGCGCTTTTTGACCGTGCAACTCCATCTTGGCCCCGCGTTCATTTGCGTTTTATTACCTTTTTACTTCGGCGCGATAGTGATTCACGTCCCTCCACTTCTCCGATTTCGTCGCTCCTCTGCGACTGATTATTGAAATTGATAGACAAAGCGATAGACAAAGAGGATACAGGGAATATGGAGCGATCTTATTGGTTGCAACTGGTGGTTCTTACAGTCTGAGAGGGAAAATGATGGACTAACTGTCTGGTCTCTTGTCGGTTGCTGTTAGTCAGTCTATTACTTACCTCCTTTGTCCATTGCAACCATCCGCTTCCACCAATAGGATATCACCATATCCCTTTTTTCTTCTTTGTCTATAGCTTTGTCTATCATCAATTTCAATAATCGGCCCGCTGACGTGGGCGAGGACTATCTCTATTTTCACATGAACCGCGGAAAGCATAGAGTCCTACGGGGACCAGGGCTCACGTGGAAATTGAGATCGTCAGAAAAGTGACGCACAATGGAGCGAGCCAATGAGAGAGGTCGGACATAAATTTTTGTACTAAAACTGCAAATATTGACGTTTAATTCGTCACATTTTAAATTTCAAGGGGTGTTCCTAGAAGAAAATTTCATGAGTAAACCAATGGAACCACTTTTAGGTAAAACTTTAAAGTTTTGTATGGACGGAGTTTTAAGATTTTAAAGTTTCCAAATTTTGTCCAACTTCTCCCATTGACACGTTCCACTGTGCGACGATTTGTCTCTGAAGAATCGTTAACGATGTTAGACAATACGAACAGTATCAACATTTAAAAGGGGACCAGATGTTTTATTTGGGGGGGGGGGGGGTGAGAACTTTCATAATTGCGTCGCACTGATATCCTCAAAATGGGATAGGCTATGTTTAATATGTGCGCAATGTCATAGTGCACGGTAAGTCACTCTTATATTTATTCCGCATCGTTGTCAAAAACTACGAAAAAACGTTTTCATAAAAGAAAACATTCCTAATAAAGTATTTTGAAAAATTTCTCGATTCGATTTCAAACAACGTGCCCAACGTTCTATTTGAAACATTTTTTAAATGTTTTAAAAAAAAAAAATTATATTGGATATCTCTTCAATTTCGCTAAAAGTTTGCAAATCATTTTGTCCGTCTATCTTTTCATGCCACAGTTTTTGGTTTAAGACTTTCTTAAAGGTCTATGAAGTCATAAAACGCTCTCTTTATTTTGATATTATACCACACACAAGTGGTTCGTGGAGCCCCAGATCTTTAGAAGAAAGTGATATTTCTATGAAAAGAAAGACTGAGGATGGTCTGCCTCCACAAACAATTCACCGTAAGAAGCTGTAAGTATAATACCAACTTTTAACTATATTTAGTTATAATGCATAAAGTGCGCATTTCTTTAGGTAATCGTGATTTCTTGAGGTGAGATATTTTTTTTTCTCAGTCGGTAAAATATGTAGTCTATATCATGCTTCTGTTTATTTTAGGCATAATTAGACTGCGGAACTTGGCACAGATTTGGAGAATCAATAATTTAATTACAAATTAAATAATAAAGAGAAAAAAATGTATCAGCCAATTCATATAAATTCTTTCTAGTTACATCATTAATTAATGAAAATGTTTATAATTCTTAATTTCTAGTACACAATACTAAAACTTTTTTATTAATGGAAACAAAAAAGTTATTTTCTCTTTTTTTTAATGAGCACTGAAAATTGAAACAACACGTACGGGAGTGTCGACAGCGGCGGCGTCACGGTCAACGCCAGAAACAGCGCTATACATTCCAAGAATGGTTAGTTTTACATTAGGGAAGTTCTGCGGAAAGTCAACCGCAATTAAAAACTATGGGCCTGTCCGGGATTTGAACCCGGGACCTCTCGCACCCTAAGCGAGAATCATACGCCTAGACCAACAGGCCGCTGAGTGGCGCGATCGAAATCGAGCAATATGACAGCAGAGGAAGTGAATCGATAGCCACGATACGACATTGCGCTTATTCACGCTACGCAGCGCTGTGATCGGAGTCTCTGGCTAAGCGCGCGAGTTTTCAAATCGTCAACGCTGTTTAGGAGCTCCAGGACGAGTCAACCAATTTCTACTTGGCGAAAATACATTATTTTCTCCTTATCCACCAAATCGATATTATGCTTACTTTTAATATAATTAATTTTAACTTATTAAAACACTCAATGACAGTTTACAAAGTCATTCACCGAAAAGGAAAAAAAAAGAAGATGCAGAAATAATTACGAATGTTTTTCTACTTATTTTTAAGTATTACTTTATTTTATTTCTTGCAATTTTTTATTTTTTTTACTTTGATTCAGTCACTTCATTTTAATTTTTATACTTCATTAAATATCTCTTCGTTGTTATTTATAACTGCATTTTATTTATCTATTTTTTCTTTTTTTCTTTTCATGTCGAGAATCAATTCAAAATTTTCAAACTAGGATTATTTTTATGATTGGTTAAAGTGCTTCTAGCATTATTGGACAAATAAGCCCAGGCTACTTACTTGAACAAGTGAGATTATGTAGAATAGAAAATAAAAAAATTACCCCTCTAAAGTACCGAAGCCTTGACATGGTGTTAAATATAGTGCATGCCTAGCCTACTGGTAAACCTGGGATGTTTAGCTTAACGACAGCATACAATTGACAAGAAACATTGTTAAAACATTAGTAACAATTGATAAATTTCTGCCATTTCCTTGGAATTTTGAATGTGGAAAAAAATTGATTTTGAAAATTATTATTATTACCAGGGGCCTTTGGCCACTACGCTGCCGACAACCAATGCGAAAGAAAACAACATACGTAAAAAGTCCTAGAACAACCGTGTTCAAGTTATCTCGGAGATTAATGGATTCAAATACCGTCAATGTTTTATTTCTGATCAATGTTTTTAAAAGAATACACACTGTTATTCTAATGAGTTTCCGCAAATTTTCCTGAGTGATTTAAAATAGATAAAAGAAAATTTGACTTAAAACGCATAATATCCGAAATCTAAGCTCAGATTCGGCTTCCTCGTGAAAAATCGATGCAATTTCATGTATCATATGTCACCATATCATGAAGGAAAGAGGTTAACGTAGGCGTGTAGATTCTAACATATCGGTCCGACGTGGCAACATGGGTGATTCGGAGTGGGTCAGCTGATGAGTAAGAAGAAGTTTGTTTTCTCGGAAACGGACGAACCAAATGCTTGGCGCCTGGCGCCTGGCGGCGTGGCTCAAACGTTTGAATTCTGTGCCTACTTCCGCATACCGGCCGGCTTTGATAGAATCTTTACGCCTACGATTACCCTCTTTTCTTTATGCTATGGTAACATATGATACATGAAATAGCATCGATTTTTCACGAGGAAGCCGAATCTGAGCTTAGATTTTGGGTATGATGTGTTTCAAGTTGAATTTTCTGAATTTGAAAATTTAAGACGGCGGACGTAGCCTAAATTGATACATCGGCTCCCATTCCATCGATTAAATTCGAATTTTTAGTCTAATTTCAAAAAACCAAGGTGGCGGGCGTGGCCTAAAACGCTATCTCGGTTCCTGCTCGTCGCGGATTTTCGTAAAACTTGGTGCCAAGGGGAGGGAGGGGGAGGAAAGAAATTTTCAAACACTGCAATCGATATGTCGCAGGCAAATAGTAAAATTAGGCATTTTGTCAAATGCCTAAGGCAAATAGTCAAATACTAGGGGGCTATGCCCCCTGATCGCTACGCGGTCCAACCCCTTGAAGGCGCTCCGCGCCATCAATGGCCGCTTCGCGGCCCTATTTTTACCTCCTATCAGTGTTAGTTTTATTTTTCCCCTCAAAAATTACGATATGAGGTATACTTTACTTTTAGAATGAAATAATTTTTGGTTTTGATGAATATTTTAGTTCGTTTTAATCCGTTTTTTTTTTTAAATCAGTGAAAAATTTAACATCGTCCGAGTTTCTGAATTGTTGTAATAAATGCCCTTTAATTATCATTAAAACCGAGCAGAGTCAAGAATAATTAATTGCTCGAAGTCATATAGTTTTGCGGCGACTTTACCGTCGCCCGAGCCAGGGACGGGAAAAGGAGTACGCTCCACGAACATATTATTACACGCTTATCAGTCACACAAGGTGGGTTGAATATGAATTCTTGAAAATTTATCAACATACTTTCCCTAATCAGCCCATATCTGATTGCTTTCTTTGGTGACTCAATGTTGGTAAAGCGTAAAAAATTGACGGGGCAGACTACTAACAAAATACTTTAATTGAGTTATCTGAGATGGTGGCCTTCATAATCAACAAGTTTATAATTTGCACTAACGCATTCTGTAGTTCAATGAGCCCACTTAACCGAGTAGCATTAACCAAAAACAAGATAGGTGAAGCGCAAGCGCACTCTTTGGTGCAATGAGTCAACTTGATGGAGCAGTTTACCATCAATTTTGTCTCGGTGAACAGATTTGTAATAGCTAGTAGCAACTAATTGAAAATGATTGATTTCCCTAAAGACGTTGTGGACAATACAATGCCGTTGGTTATTCTATCAATTTTTTCATGTATACGGCACCAACTTTTAATTAACAAAACCAAGATGGTTATCCGCGCAGTCATTTTTTTCCGTGCATCGCGCGTTCACGCCTCACGGCATCGCGCCTTCAATTTTGCAGATGCAACACGGACATTCATTAAGCACGAATAGTTGTATCTCTGCACCGTCTGCAACGCGCGTGCAGTCCCCAGGTTCTGCTTCCATGTAGTGTCGGTTCCCTTTGTCTTCTTTGTGGTTGATGCTTCAAGGGCGACGTGAGCAATATACCACCGATGATAGGAAAGGCGTAAATCGTGTCTCCTTCTTTAACTTTTCTCCCGAATCTGAGCAACACCTCACTCCTCACTAGCAGTGTAGAGCGGAGCGTTGTGAGTTCCTGCTTCGCGTTATCACGCTTTCACTTTTGGAGATGCAACACGAATAGCCATTGAACACGAATAAAGTTGTGTCTCTGCGCTGTCATGAACGAGAGTTGAGGTGTTTTTTTTTTTTTTTTTTTTTTTTTTTTTTTTTTTTTTTTTTAAATTTGATGAAAGGTAAGATTAATTAAGAGTTTGCTCAAAATATGCTATCATGTGTTCAAATCAATAATCATTTAGAAAACAAAAAAAAATTTAACAGGTCCTTTAAGCACTCTAAAGGCCGCATGTTTAAAAATTATAATTTTGGATAGAGCTGTGTCGCGTCGTGTCAGGATTTTTTTTTTTTTTTTGGACTGCTTAGGAATTCCATGTCAGGTCAATCTGACCTGACTATTTTTTCTGGGGGAGTTAAATGCGGCGGATGAAGAGGGAAGGGGGCAAGAAAGTGCCAATAGTGACTATAAAAAGATGAAAATTTAAAGAATAGTATTTCAAAACCTGGATACAGCGTAGATAATATTTCAAAAACTATCAAAACCATCGTATTTTATACAGGTCAATTTGACTTGAAACATTTTTTTACACGTCGGCTAAGTTTTGCCCTCGTTGAAGTTCTCCAAAACGCCCCCAACGCGATTTTCTAAAGTGAAAGTTAGAAATTTGGGAACGGGGCGAGAAAGTGGCAATATAGTGACTATGAAAAGATAAAAATTTCAAGGATAGTATTTCAAAAACCTGGAAATAACGTAGATAATATTTCAAAAACTATCAGAGCCATTGTATTTAAATAAGGGTCGATTCGACCTGAAACATTTTTTTACACGTCGGCTAAGTTTTGCCCTCATTGGAGTTCTCCAAAACGCCATTAACGCGATTTTTCCAAAATGAAAGTTAGAAACTTTCCTGCTCTGGAGTACTGATATATCAAAACCGAATTGGTTCAAACGACACCATCCAGGCAGGAAGAATAAAGTAGGAGGTTGAAAGATTTTTGGGGTATATTCCCCTCTTAATTATCCATGAAGTAAGTTTTCGAGGAAAATTCACGGTGAATACCCCGAGGTTGGCGTAACACAATCTGGAGACGCTAGCGTTGTGAGCTTGGAATAAACTTTTATTACTCAAGTGTCGGGCTCGAGTGAATGGGAAGGTGGGGAGTAAGCGACAAGGGAGAGTTTCCCGGCATGGCGGCCGAGGGCAGGGGTGGCATCGGGAGGCGGAGAGGGGTAGGTAATGGGAAGTTAGGGGCGTCTGAGTGGCTATTAATGGCTATCATGTTCAAGCCGCGGCTCCACCTCTTAAAACATTGTTTTTGTTTTTCCTCTTGTTATTTTTTTAACTTAGATTTTTCAGTTGCAACGCTCGGCGCTTACTTTCAACTCTGTTTTCAAATACTTTTAAAAGCAAGTCGGGAAAACTTATTAGTTCTCAGAGCTGGTGCAGAAAAATCCCTGTTTTTGTTTGAATAATAATTCAATTTTACTAATTTTATTTATTCGAGTAAAAAAAAAAAGGAAAAAAAGTTTTCAAAATTAGAAGAAAAATCACAGATATTACGGAAGGTAATTAAAATTTGACCTAATAAAAAAATGAGTAACTCGGATTAGAAAGTTATAAGCCTTATTCATTCGTGTTTTATTTTTTAAGGGAAAACTAATGAACAGTTTTTTTTTGTGGAAATATCTATGAATTTTCTAGACTCATCCTGAAAAATCGCATGAAAATCGCAAGGTAAAATTTTTATTAATTTCCCATGAAGAAAATAAACCTAAATCGAAGATTTATGACGTTGCAATGAAGGTAGGTGTACTATTTTCGCATTTAGGAAACTCTCCCAAAAGATTGAGAATGAAGAGGATCAGTGAGGTTTTTTTAAGTAGGGAAAAAAGTAAAAATTCTAATATCATTTTGGGAAAAAAGCCCAATGTCTCAGGGTAGCATTTGTGAAACAATTGGATCACATTTTGCAATAAGGAACCACTATCTCTGGCTCCTTCATAAAAGCACCTTTTTGCATAGGTAAACCAATGGCATATATGTTGTTTCTGAAAGGAGCCAAAAATAGTGGTTCCTTATTGCAAAATGTGGTCCAATTGAACATTCGCAGTCCTTTTTTCTCCTCATCTTATGGTTCTTTTTCAGTTTAAATTTCATTTACGCCATATTTAGAGCTTCCATAAAATTCTTCATTTCTCAACGGGTTTTTTTTTGAAAACACGAAAGTACCATGGAACTTTTTCAACCAGGGTACCTTCTTTATCAGGCACTGTTCTTTCGAAGGGAGTCTACATGGGTTTGAGATTGGAGCCATGCGCAGTATTGAAGCCGTTGGAGCATGGAAAAAGGAGCAATTTATGAGGAAGTATCGGCGGCTATTAATCTAAGTTAGTTACCGTCCGTTATTGATATATATGTATGTATCAGTGTATATGGTTCTCCTAGGGCAATAAACGTGAGGCGTTCCTATTTCTCACTCAGGTTGTGCCTTTAAAACCAATGCCGGATATTCGTCCTCATTGATGCCGAACTTTTCCGGAAAATCATCGTGAAGCGGATAAGACGCCTCCTCAGCCCTTGGTCTTTTCAAATCAATTTTTGAAAATGTTTTTCAGCTGCATAATAGTTGTTGACAGCCAGGAGTGCTGAAAATTCGGCGAGCTGTCGTCAATACGATCCAACATCTGGTAATAACGCATATCGATGGTGAAACTACCAAACCACGTATCTCGTTTGCGGTGTCTAAAAATCTCCGCTCTCATTTTATTTTTCTGGAGGAGAACAATTCAATATCATTCCTTGAAGTTTTTACCGAATTTTCTTCGCACTGAGAAGAAAAATCACGGAAGTTTTCAAGAATTGACGTTGAGTACTTTCCCATTTAAAAATTAAAGTATGGCAGGAAGTCTACGACGTCGCAAACCGAGATACGTGGTTTGGTAGTTTCACCGTCGATATGCACGTTCGAAAGAACATTAGTACCAAATACCTCACCTTGAGCGCGCGCACTCCAGGTGTAATATTAGTGCGATATTTTCAGAACATTCGTTATTTTTAAATTAATTTTACAATTATTTTAAAACGCCCAAAAAATATTTTAAAAATATCCGAATCAAAATCGGACAAAATCCAGGAAATATCTAGGAGGGAACATTTGTATATATTTGACAAATAATTAAAACATATTTTGCAAATCTTTTTAAAATGCTTTCGGCAATATTTTAAGAATGTTTTTAAAATATGTGTGTTCTTATTGAGAAACTTCCGAAGACATAATTCACTAAAGTGTGAGGTCCCATGCACTTTCAGAATATCTAAAAAATAATAAATATGCAACGACAACGGTAAGCATGATTATCATCACTTTCGTGTGTATGATGACGCTTAGAAGTTATGGCCGCTGCAGCACTGCTATTTTAGTTTACTATCCTGATGAAAATAAGTCATAATTACCTCGTCAGTATGGCATCACACCACATCACGGAAAAAATCATCGTGATGTCAGTCCAATTTCACAGTGATCCCACTAAGATGTCAGAGAAGACGGAGGACAGCGGTTTGATCGTATGAATTAATAGACAAGAAGCATAGAGAGTATGGAGCGATCTTATTGGTTGAAATGGGTGGTTCCTACAGACTAAGGGAGAAAATTAGGGACAAACTGTAGGGTCTCTTGTGGGTTGCCGTTAGTTAATCAATATTACCTACCTTCTTCCTCTATTGCAATCACTCGCTTTAACCAATAGGATCCCTCCATATCTTTTTTGTCTTCTTTGTCTATCGCTTTGTCTACCAAATTCAACAATCAATGAGTGATACTTGAATGAGCCACTTTTGTGAGGTTTCGTTTCCAGGATCAAAATGAGAGGTGATCAAAATCGATCGACCGCAACTCTTGGGTGTTGTCGATCAAACTCGATCAAACTTTAGAGGCTCCTCTTATTCCAGAGTATCAAAAGATATATCCAACCCAAATCACGTATCTCGTCTAAAGTGTTTTAAAATCTCCGCGCTAATTTTATTTTTTAAAGGACAACAAATCAACACCTATTCCTTGAAGTTTGAACAGAATTTTCCTCGCACAGAGAGGAAAAATCACGGACGTTTTTAGAAAATTGACGTTGGGAAATTTTCCGTTTAAAAAATGAAATATGACGGGAAGTCTGTGCAGAGATACTTGGTTTGCGAGTTTCGCCAAAATATTCGATACTATATTCGCGATATGAATGTTGATCAAAACAGAGATACGTCTCTCTATTTTGAAGGGCAGCACTAAACACGGGGAAAAAGGCTCTAAGACCCAGAGCTCAGACTCTTAACAAATTTAATAAGAAAAAATACTCTTCAATTCTTCATTCCATCAGACTTTGGCTTCCATCGAGAACCAAGCCTCTAAATTTGAGCGGATTTCGTTTTGATTCAAGCAAAAATTCGATTGAATAAGGAGTATTTTTTCCTGTCAAATTTCTTAAGAGTCTGAACTCTGGATCCAAAGAAACTTTTTTCTTCCAGTGTTGCATCGATACCAATAGTGTTTGATCCAGTGTGTTTGATCGAGTAAAAAAAAGCTAAAGGGTCGTGCGGAGGCCTGAAAGTAAAAAGCGCTCGCTATTTTGTCACCTTCCGGCCAAAGTATCACAAGGACCATGCGCCGTTTAAAAATTTCCGCCACAATTTTATTTACTTAGACAGAATGGTTGAATTTGCTTGAAAATTTCACTGAATTTTATTGACAGCCCAAATGAAATTCAGTGAAATTTTCGGACGGCCTCGTTGAGCAATTTCCCTGTAAAAAAATAAAATAGCGGCGGAAATTTTGAAACGTCACATGGCGTTTGTGATACTTCAGCCGGAAGGTGACGATTTGCTGCACTGAAAAAAAATTCTCGGCGTTTTTACCAAGGTCTGTTGGTACCTTTACCATCTCACTTTTTTTACCAATTATTGGTAATTTTACCAAGACAGACTGGTATAAGCTTACCTAAAAACCGCTATTTTTACTGTTTTTTTCAGGTAAGAATACCACTTTTATTGGTAATCAATTCCCGATAACTTTGCCGTTTTATCTCGGTAATTATACCACAGTCGATAAAAAATATTGGGGTTTTTACCAAGGTCTAGTAAAATTACCGAGAAAGTTCAATAATTTTACTGAGATTTCTCGGTAAAATTACCAATTCCATTAATGGTAATTTTACCAAGAAAAAATTGGGATCAAATAAAACCCTGAATTCTTGGTAATTTTACCCTTTTTTTAGTAAATACACCGATTTTTTTTTCAGTGTGAGCGCCGGAAATTCGCCTCGAGAAAGAGTAGGTTTTGAGTGGGAATTAGAAAGGAGGCAATCCAAAGAAACGGTACGGTCAATAAGTGCGGGAGATTCGTTGTGACAATGCAACGTGGGCGAGGCGCCCGGCGGGTTAGGCAAACTCGGGAGCTCGGGCGTCAAGCGGGCGAGTATCCCTGCCTGAGATTAATTTATCGTCCCGTGGAGAGGATCCAAGCGAAAGGGCTTTACATCGACACTTGGGCGTGGGGCGCGGGGTCTCGAGACCCGGGTCCGTCGTCAACGGGCCCCTCCGCCCTCCGCCTAATGACCCCAACGCCGATTCCAATATCAGTCTGTCTTTATTAATCTGGAATTTATGGATTCCTCGAATTAGTATTAATGTAAGCCGCCCGTCCGCGCCCGGCTAGGCTCGTCCAATCCCCCCGTGGTGTCCCGACTTGACCGCCAGTGGACATCCACACTACAGCTTGAGCGAGGACGATATCGGACTATAACTGTCACCCACTGGAAAAAAAAACCCATTGGATCTAGAGTCCAGACTCTTGAAAACATTGACAAGAAAAAATACTCTTGATTCAATCAGATTTTTGCTTAAATCAAAGGAAATCCGCTCAAATTAAGAGGCTTGGGTTCTTGATTTAAGCAAAAATCCGATTGAATCAAGAGTATTTTTTCTTGTCGATGTTTTTAAGAGTCTGGACTCTAAATCCGATGTGTTTTTTTCCAGTGCGGGGAAAAAAACAGCGGGCTGATTGTTGAAATTGATAGACAAAGCTATAGACAAAGAAGACATAGGGAGTGTGGAGCGATCCTATTGGTTAAAACGGGTCGTTCTCATGGACTAAGCTGGGAAATGATGGACTAATTGTCGGGTCTCTTGTCGGTTGCTATTAGTTAGTGTACCGCCTCCCTCCTTTGTCCATTGCATCCACCCACTTTCACCGATGGGATCGCTTCGTTTGCCCTATGTCTTCTATGTTTATCGCTTTGTCTATCAATTTCATTGATCAGCCCGTTGTTGAAATTGATATAAAAAGCTATAGACAAAGATAACAAATATCATATGCGAGATGATATGCGTCGATATGTGACCGTCCTTGAGACAAAAGACTTCAGTTTGCGAATGCAAACTTTTTCCTAGAACGATTTTTGTCGTACTGAGTAAAAAAGTCGTAATTTGAGTTTTTATCCGACAACTTCCACCGGGCTATACACTTTATAGCCTGGCCGTTGCTTTTTCGCCATCGATTATAAAAGGCTGTAAGATATTGTGTAGAGATTCGTGTGCTTTGGAAATCATTAAGTTTGATACGGAACCACCTTAATATTTACAAAACACACATTATATTTTCCTTTAATACATATTTTTTTTTCATCAATTAAAATGAGAATAATCCATACAGGATGTGCAAACATTTCAAAATCATGAGTTGAATAACGCTGACTCCGCCAAATGAAATATTAGAGCCTAACATAAAGCGGAGCGGCGACGCATTGGCGCCTACAAACCTAACAGGGATACTTCACGCATTGCGCAACGCGTGAAGTATCCCTGTTAGGTTTGTAGGCGCCAATGCGCGTTTCGCGCTGGCTGCCCGCCTGCCGCGCCGCAGCGTGCCACGGCGCTTGAAGCAACTATTTCATACCAGAGGTATTGCACAGTATCATACGAAACTGAAGGCGCTCTTATATATTAGTAATGGCAGGTATCCATCAAAAGTACGGAGCTTTTCTCGCAGAATAAACCAAGATACTACGGCCCAAAAAGAGAGCAATTGTCCAAAAACTCACTAAGTCTTAGCATCCGTAATTAGTAACGTTTAGCATACACTTTATTGCGTGGCTGTTGCTTAGTCGCCATCGGCTATAAAAGGCTATAAGAAATTATGTAGCCGGCTATAGAAGCTATTGGAAATCTTACAGCCGGCTGTAGGTCTATGGTATTTTGGAACACAGATTCTACTGCCAATTTTTACCAGGGATGTTGAAACTTAAAATGGATTTTTCCCAAAATAAAGGTTTTAAAACAGTAAACTTCAAAATGATATGATAACACCCATCTGTTTGGACATTTTTGGGTATAATTTTATTGCTGCCCTCAAATGTTAAAACTAAAAATGGCGTACTATATTTTAATGTTAATACTAATCTTTTGCCTGACGCCCATAGTTTAATTTTGAAATTTCGTGGATTGACAAACTCTTTCCCATGACAACCGCATAATAACTCCCGAGAAGTGACCAATTAATTGTTATTGATTTGGTATTTTATCCTTTGCGCCGTTCAAAAGTCACTGTCCTGACAAAATATGTTACCGCAATTTGAAATGAAACCCTGCCGTTCATATAGCTCCGTGCTCTCTATGGCTCACTCGAGAAGTGAGTAATGTCCTTTTGCAGCACAGCAAGTTCACTGGTTTGGCAATCTCCTTCACTTCCATCAAAACGGACACAGATATCCTTTGAGTCCAATGAGAGAATCATAGATGCGAAACAGACGAAGACCTTTGAGGATACATTCAGATCAAACCAAAGGCACCGATTACATATTGATGCAAGGAAATCGGATTCGAGCCGTCCGTATTTCTGTAATTACTGAACTCGATACTTGCCTATCATACGCAGTGTTGCCACTTTCAGGGAGCTTCCAAGTCAGTGCAACCAACATGATATTGAACATTTTGTCTCGCCATCATTGGTCACAAATTATTAAAATTTAGGTCATTGAATCCAACCGTTCTCTTTTGAGTATCGTCCTCGCCCGGGGTAATAATAGCCTCATCCGAATCAATTGAAGGGCTTGGAGGACAAGGCGTATAAGTGCAGTTTTTGCCAGTTTGAGTAATACGTGTTTGAACTTTCGAAATTATATGCATCCTCATGGTGGAAAAAAAGTTCAAACTGACTTCTTGATGCTTAAAAATTGAAAGTCGGAAGCGAATTTTTCACAGAATACGCATTAAGATTAATTTTACTTGAAATCATTAATAGGTAACTCAAGTTTTTCTCTGAAACAGCGCTTTTGCGCCTTGTCCTCCAAGCCCCTCAATTGACCAACGAGATATTCTAGCTCCATTTAATGAGGCACCAGGAATTTACGCAAAATATCGCGGTTTCGGTATAATTATCCACGATGACACAAGAACTCGTATAGTGCAATTTTACTGCTGTTGTGTCTACGTCATTCGATATTTCATACATTCATTGGTTTCACCCAAAAACTTGGACTGCTTTGATACCGATCGCCTCGCCGCGCTGTTATATTATGGACGACGAAAATCAGAATTTAATGGCAATTTATCGTATGACGTAGCCACTCAATCATGTTATGGGGAATAGCACCTGCTTTTAGAGCAGATGTGACAGGAACACCATGCTTTGGTTCATATACCAAACTTGGTTTTTCGTTACACTGAAAAATACTTTCGGTCGCATGATGGAGTTCCATATTATCCCACCAATTCCTCCTGTAAAATCAAACGTTTAATCCGAGCAAGGGACCTCTACATTTTTTAATAATTTCATAAATAATTACCAAACAAAGTAAAAGATAGAAAATAAGAAACAATGAAAATATATTGAAAGGAAATAATATAAATTTACAAATGAAGTAAAATTCAAGTGAAGTTCAATTTATGTAACCGAGCTAATTTTCATTAGTTCACTTTCCTGCCGCATAATTCGATCGTGTATACGAACTCAACGAACTGAAAATTTGGTTCGACACACCGAATCTTTGGGATTATATGGAACATCGACCGTTCCGTAAATTTATAAGACCACAATTTTTTCAACGTCTCGTGAGCTGGTTCGCACTTGAATGAGACTTTTAAGATCGGTACTTTCAGTAGCCTACACTAGAAAAAAAACACATTGGATCTAGAGTCCAGACTCTTAAAAACATCGACAAGAAAAAATACTCTTGATTCGATCGGATTTTTGCCTAAATCAAGAACCAAGCCTCTTAATTCGAGCGGATTTCCTTTTGATTTAAGCTAAAATCTGATTGAATCAAGAGTATTTTTTCTTGTCAATGTTTTCAAGAGTCTGAACTCTAAATCCAATGTGTTTTTTTTTTTTTTTTTTTTTTTCCAGTGAACCATAAATCACAAGGCTCATAAGTACGAGCGTATATATTTTGTAAATTTGACCGGTTTAAATATAATATTCCGAGGATGTTTAGGCACATGGCATCGCGGCAACGTCCCTTTACCCTCGGAGCAATGAGTTCAAACGGGATAACAAAACCGACATGATACGTGGATATGCATGAGCCTCTGTGATACCGTACGGCAGGAAAAAGTTGAAGAGAGTTTTTCACTTTAAAGGCAGACCAGTAAAAATTAATCACCAGAAGCAGTACAAACGCTCGCTGACAAAGGGAGGACGGAGGGATTCCGCCGAGCCCCCACCCCCTCCCCCTCCCTTCCTCGGTTCCCCCGTTTTTATTTTACGCGATAAAAAAGGATTAAAAAGGGAGGATTTTTCATCCCGTCAAAGTTAGAATTATCGGTCGGTTTACGGATCAAAAGAATTTAACATATTATTTTTTTATCTCGCGTTTTATTCCCGACAATGGGAGAAACGAAACTTTTTCGCTCGAACCCCCTATCATCTCTGTCTGCGCAGTTTTTCCCCGCTTCGTCCTCCATTTTTTCACGAGTTTACCGCCTTTTGTGTCCTGCCAGCATCCGCCTCCATGTGCTCTCCCTTTGGAGGGGTTTTCTGCTCTTCTCTCATTTTTCCTCCCCCTTGTCACCCTCGTCCCAGTTCTCGTTTTATTTCATTTTATGTTAAACGTTATGAAAATATTACTATCGCTGGGAAAAAAAACACACTGGATCTAGAGTCCAGACTCTTAAAAACATCGACAAGGAAAATTACTCTTGATTCAATCAGAATCTAGCTTAAATCAAGAACCAAGTCTCTTAATTTAAGCGGATTTCGTTTTGATTCAAGCAAAAATCCGATTGAATCAAGAGTATTTTCTCTTGTCAATGTATTCAAGAGTCTTGACTCTAGATCCAATGTGTTTTTTTCCAGTGATTAGTAATATATTACTTAGCCTATAATCCCTTGTCTATAGAACACAAGGAAGTGAAATTCTCTAACGTGCCTTATAGAAGCAATTGCGAGTGGCTTAGTAAAATTGTTTGCCCAGAGGACGTAAAGTTACATTTTATCTGGCGATTTCGTGGTTTGGGCATCGCAGCTTAGGATTTTAAAAAGGTGTTTTTTGAAAACAACTTTCTGAGCGGAAAACTTCGAAGTGCCATAATTTCAATTTGACCCCGGAATTTCGGACGGCTTTTGTCTAAATATGTTCACAGATCGGTCTGTTTGTGCCTCTGTCTGATTGGCTCAAAAGATTTAAGGTTTTAAATGGACTCTTAAAGATTGGATTTTTTAAAAAAAAAAAAAAAAAAAAAAAAAAAAAAAGATCAGTAAAGCGTGATTCTCGGAAATAATTTTAATCGTCGTTTTTTTAGAATTTATTTCAGAAGTTGGGGCTGTGAAAATTCTGTATAATCCCGTCGCTATCTTGTTTGATTTATCTGGCAAAAGTTACAAGCGAATCGAATGGGAGGATAAACCATAAAAGCACGGAACGCGCTAACCAATTAGAGAGTAGCCATTGAAGAGTAGTTTCTGCAATAAAATCATGTATTGAGATATGTTTAAGGCTCTCTTCATACAGACACTCTAAGGAGGAAGCGCAGAATCTCAAATGTGAGTATATTTTCCTTATTCCTTTTTATTCATTTCAAGACATGACAAATACGCTCAGTCCTCCTCAAAAATTTAAAACCACAAAAGTTCAGAGGCAATCTCATCAGACGCACGAACGAATTTTATCATTTCCTCATACGGATGAAAAAGGCAAGCATTTCCGGTAATTCGATCAGCGTATAATCTGGCTTCATATGGACCTATTTCTATCAAACGGAACTATGTGCATTATGACGTGAGCCCTGTTATGCACATATGCTTATGGGTCTCAGGGCTCATGTCTTAATGCACATAATTCCTTTTGGCAGAAATACGTTCATATATAAGTACACTAAACGTCTAAAAGCAGGAGTAATAATGGAGTAAGCGCAACCCTGAATCTATCTTCATTAGGCCGAATTCATTACACCTCAACTTTTGAGGAGCGAGGATATGAGCCCCGAGCTATCCTACAACTTATCCTCACACTTGAGGGGAAGAGCAATTCCTCCGCTGAAATTGATTGATGGATGGATCAAAGTCAACATCGCGATTGGAACCACTCACGCGGGCCAGCTTTCACAACATGCGTTTGTTCGATATTTGTGCGTGACAAAAACGCATGGGAGCACGCTCGTTTCGATCAGTGGCGTGGCGTGAATGATCGATTATCGATATTTCCCCATTTTAGGCTATGGTAAAGAATCGATTAGCAAGGTGTTCGCTGCGAACACCTTATTTATCGATTCATTTCCATAGGTTTAAACGATAGATCAATCGATATATCGCAAAGCACGCTACGCCATTGGTTTCGATAGTATGTATGATGACGCGTTGGATTTAAATACGCAGCGGCTTGCAACTGATGGGGAGAGGAAATTATTACTTCTTCTAAAGTGAAACCATCAGGGTGGTGGGGCCCAACCCGAAGAAGAGACTTTATGCCCTCAAAGGGCCACTTCCTAGGTCTTGTTTTAAAATTTTGAGGGGAGGGAGCTAGGCTCATCCAGAAGTTATGACTTGCTGATAGCTGATAGCAGTAACACTCACAGAAATTATTTTTTTAGAACATCCTCCGGAAACAATAAAAAATTACGCTGTTTATAAGTATAGGTAAACGGGCAAAGTCAGAATTTTACCACGTCAGATATCGACGGTGAAACTACCAAACCACGTATCTCGGTTTGCGACGTCGCAGACTTCCTGTCATACTTTATTTTTTAAATGAAAAACTACTTAACATCTAGTCTTGAAAATTTCTGTGATTTTTCCTCTTTGTGCGGAGAAAATTCCGTGAAAATTTCAAGGAATGATATTGATTTGGTCTACTTCAAAAAAATAAAATGCGAGCGTAGATTTTTAAACACCGCAAACGAGATACGTGGTTTGGTAGTTTCACCGTCGATATACCGACACTTGGGGAATATTTCAAAAATTGAAAGAAAGCCGGCTCATCTAGAGCCAGATCTCCTGCCAATATCGTGAAAGGTCAAAGTAGATTTCCAGTGCGAATTGCGACAAAAAAATGAAACTTTGGAACGTCAGAGAGCTAATTGGCGGTGAAACTACCACGCAGATCACGTATCTCGTTTGCAGTGTTTTGGAAACTCCGCTCCCATTTTTTTTCGTCTTCTCCTTTTTAAGAGCTCGAATCAAAATCATTTCTTGAAATTTTTACAGAGTTTTCTTTGCGCAGGGAGGAAAAATCACGGAAGTTACTGAGAATTGACGTTGAGCAGTTTTCCACTCAAAAAATAAAGCATGACAAGAAGTCTGCAATGTCGCAAACCGAGATACGTACACTGGTACCTCCACCGTCGTAATAAACATGATTTAACAGGAGCATTTATTGATGTAGATTTGTATAATTCGACCACTTGGCCTTAGTCAAACTCAACTTTTTAATTAGAGCTGTGGAGAGACACAAGAGCGTCATGCGTTGACACGAATTTTTCCTAGTAAGCTTAGAGATGCTGATAGTGAATTTAATTAAGCTTAGAGGGCTGAAGAGTCCGAGGCAGTTTCAATTTCAATCGCAAATCCGGCATAATTAAGATCTGACCTAAGATTGGCGCCCAGCTAGGGTTGGGTGAGGACACGGGGTAGATAAATGGACACCGACCCAGGTAATTACGCTAATTAACATTCCGAATTTCGGTGAGGGGTCTCGATCTTGAGAAGTTCCCTGCGTCTCGTGCCTCCCCCCCCCTTCCCCGCTTCATCTTAGCCCGCTCACCAATTAATAAGGGTCGAGGGTTTTCTCAGTTTGTTTTGGGGTATAAATATTTAAGCAAATGACACCCTCGAAATGTTCACATTCTCTCAATCCTCCTTAAGTGTGCCCGGGGCTTCTTGATCTAGCCTCCCTGCTTCCTGAGCTAGGGAACATTGCGATCCTTGCTGATCTCAACTGGACTATACACTGCTATTACTGAATTGATCATAAGTCAGACTCGTCAGATATCACTCATTTTCTTTTAATTTTTTATAACAATCATTTTGTATTAAAATTTCAAAGAGATTGGTACTCATCTCTTGTTGCTTCCATAAAAACACTCGAGTGCAAATATCGGCGGCAATACTTCAGGAACGTGTATCTTATTTGCGGTGTCCCGAAATCTCCGCTTCAATTTTATTTTATGAAAAGACAAGAAACCACCGTACTAGCTGAACTTTTCAAAGATTACTTTTCACCCAGAGGAGGACAACCAGGAGAAGTTTTGAAGAAATTACATTGAGTATTTTTTCATTGGGAAAATGAATTGTGATAAGAAGTTTGCAACGTCTACATACAAGATACGCAATCCTGCAGTTTCACTGTTGTGTGCCCCTGAACTAAAATGCTACGTCCTGGATACAACTATTCGTGCGCGGTGGCTGTGCGCGTTGCGTATACAAAAATGAAGGCGTTTTCAGTTCCATTTCATGCGCAACGGCAACGCTTACTGTTCGCGGTGGCGAAAGAGACTGTCTCAAGCTATTGTTCTGGAGAAGACAGAAAATCTTTGCCGCTCGTCTTTCCACCGCGATGAAAGAATCGGGACTAAAAATGCATTGATTCCTCCTCATTTTTTTACGTTGTCTCGTATCACGTCAAGAACGACATCACACATCTAGAAAACACTTATTGACGCACAATTCATGAAGTCCGTACTACGCATTTTCAAATCTTCCGTGCGTGGATACTTTTTTATGCAATCACGGAAACTAGATTTGTCGTGGGAGAAAGGTAAAGTAAAAAGGCTTGTAATCGAGCTAAGTGGAAAAAAATTAAATCCATTAACGTCATCATACCTACGACCGTTCGCACAGACTTTATCCTTGTTCGCTATGATCGGTAGGTTTCAACCAGCAAAACTCACTTGGATGTCGCTGAGCAAAAACGGATATCTAATAACACTTTTACTCGGCTCTGCGGGAATTTTTCTTTCTTTCTCTTTGATGTAGAGGTCCGTTCAACTTACTGATGAGGTCCAATTAAAATGACTCAATTTTAAACCAAGTTAAGACGGAGTCTTTAGCCAGTATCGTCACAACATTGTAAATCTGTTCAGCTTTATTAATATTTAAATAATAAAACAAAAAGGAGCCGTTTTGTAAATCTTGTATGAGCATTAAAATAAAATTATTAAAAACTTACTAGCAATTTGTAGATTACAAAATCAATGATCACGAATGAATTTTATGATAATACTGACTGAACGTTCTAAAAAAACACTCAATGAATGTTGATCCGATGCTACCATATCAATTAATTTCATTCTTTTAGTGCTGCCTTAATATTGACGAAATATTGAGTCATGCAATTTAATAAATTCAGTATTTTTAAAAAATGTTGACAAAATATTCCTATAAATTTTTTTCACAACTACGATTTCACTGTATAGTTATTATTTGTCTTCAAAGTAACTAAGTGACATTTCTGTCTAATATGCGATTTCATTTCATTCAATTCTGAGTAAACCAGCTGAAAATTTTCCTCGAGATGTTTCAAATTTCGAAATTTGTCCGGGAAAGGCGCTGTCAGTTCTCTCCTCAAGTTCTGGAACGAGATAGCTCGCGTAGTACTTCCGCTCTCAATTCCTAGTTTCGCTTATTGACGAACGTTACGTGACGTCAAGCATCAATCCAAACACCTCCCTCTTCCTCTCTACGGTGTAGTTTGTGTTGCTCCTTGGAGCGTAACTTAACACGCTCAAGTTTGTTCAAATTTTTAACTCATTTTGTTATTTAACGATTGTTTGTGTATAGCTCGATCTTCGTTTGATTGTCGATTGAATCTACTGACTTTAAATTGATCGTTAATTAATCGTCAATTAAATGTTAATTTTCGTGTTAATACTTCTGGCTCTTGCAGGAGACATCAGAGGACGTGTTGACATTTTGCCCGACGGTAAAAAAATCGTGGTCAAAGACGAATATGTGAATGTGCGAGTGGATCCAACGGTAATGATAATCATTGATAAGATAGTCACAAAAATAGTCTAAGCGATTTTATTTAGTTTGTCGAGTTGAATCAATAAGACGGCTATGGCTAGACGGCCTAACAACCTCATATTATATTATCAGGCTTGCGTTATGCGTTACTAGAATTTAGTATCCCGGACGGACTTATCTTGTTGTCAATGTATGAATAAAAAATACCTGTAAAAGCCACTCACAAATGCGAAACATTGAAATAATGCAATTCATATTTCCTATCATTACGGTCACAAGGGCTGCATACCAAAAAGTCTCTTTAAAGATTTAAAAGAACGTAAACTTCCAAGTCACCGCCTATCCAGAACATGCAGAAGTTTGTGATTCTTTTCATATAAGCAGAATAGTTAAGGGGTTTTTTTTAACTCAGAATAAACGTTTTTGCTACATTTTCTTAAATTTTTGGTCCTTTATTACTTATTTTTACGTCTCTGAATTCACAACAGTTAGGGCCCCTGGTAAAAATTGGCAGTAGAATCTGTGTTCCAAAATACCATAGACTTAAAGCCGGCTGTAAGATTTCCAATAGCTTCTGTAGCCGGCGGTACAATTTCTTATAGCCTTTTATAGCCGATGGCGATTAAGCATTAGCCAGACGATAAAGTTTATGCTAAACGTTACTAAATACGGATACTAGGACTTAGTGAGTTTTTGGACTACCGCTCTCTTCTTGTGCCGTGGTATCTTGATATATTTTGCGAGGAAAGCTCCGTACTTTTGCAGGATGCCTGTCATTATTAATAATGTCGGAGCGCCTTCAATTTCTTATAATACTGTGCAATACCTCTGGTGTGAAATAGTTGCTTCATACGCCTTGGCACGCTGCGGCGCGGCGGGCGGGCAGAGAGCGCGAAACGTGCATTGGCGCCTACAAACCTAACAGGGATACTTCACGCATTGCGCAATGCGCAATGCGTGAAGTATCCCTGTTAGGTTTGTAGGCGCCAGTGCGTCGCCGCTCCGCTTTGTGTTAGGCTCCAATATTTAATCTCGCGGAGTCAGCGTTTTTCAACTCATGATTCCGAAATGTTTGCACACTCTGTATGGATTATTCTCATTTTAACTGATGAAAAAAATGTGTTTTAAAGGAAAATATAATGTGTGTTTTGTAAACATAAAGGTAGTTCCGTATCAAACTTAATGATGTCCAAAGCACACGAATTTCTACACAATTTCTTATAGCCTTTTATAGCCAATGGCGATAAAGTGTAAAGCCCGGCGATAGAAACTATAGCCCGACTGTATACTTTTTTATAGCTTCGTATAGCCCGGATATATGATTTGCTCCGCTTTCAACAGCCAGCTATATGATTTTCTATAGCCTTCTTTAGTCGGCTATAAGAACTCCTATGGTATTTTGAAACGCAGCTCCTATCGCCAATTTTTACCAGGGGCAAAATAAAGTATACCCAAGACATTGGTCTTCGACCAGTCTTGAATGTGTATTGTGTATGTTTATAAAAGAGGACTCTCTCATATTCAACGTAGGTACAGTTTAATTATATTCCTTTCTTATTTTTCCCAAAGTTGCGGAGAAGAAAAAGAATGCTGGAAAATACCTACGGCTTATGGAAGAAGGCAGCTGTCATCTATAAAATGGAAGCCCTAATCTGTGAGTATACATAAAGAGCGAATTTTTTTTCTCGAAAATAGTTGAAGTAAAGGTCAAAGAGAAGATTGACAGAGCTAGACGTAGACAAATAGTTGCGAAAGAACTAGGGATCCAGAAAAAAATTTCCCCCGCGTGCACAATTTTTTACTTCATCGGTCTCATCAACCTACGTAAAAATGTTGACAATACGTGAATACTAAGGATTAAAAAATATTTTCATACGTTTCAAGCATAGTGTGCTAGGTGATTACCCGCAAAAGAGGCTCTTACATGTAGACCCGAAAAGTTTTCGAAATATCAGACACCGATTTGTTTCAGACATCTCTGTAAAATAATTTGTGTGTACTTTCAAATGCAAAACGGACAGATTGGTTTTACATTTGAGGATATGAAATGGGTGCATAATGATAGCTAACCGGGAAATCTACCTTATCAGGTGGTGGGGGGAATATTTTTTGTGCATACATAATTTCAAATTTATTTTTGGCCGTTAAATCCAAAAATAATTTTAGCTTTCCTCTACCGTGCACTAATTTCCAAGTGAAATTGTGCCCCGGAAAATTCGAAATGTATAGTTCTCTGGAAAAGCAGCGAGTGTAGGAAAAAAACAAAGAGTATTTTCAGACTGGTAAAAAATTAAATTCAAATCAACCGTCGAGTCTCCGAGTTTATTTTCGACACATACATTTAGACCTGGACACCAGGACAACCCATAGGGAAAAGATTACTTGGACTACATTTTGCAATTTAGAACTATAAATTCTAGCTCATCTGAAAAAACACTTATGTGCACAGGGAAACTAATGGCGCATACGTTGTTTTTAAACTGGGCCATAATTCATAGTTCCTAATTGCAAAATGTAGTCCACTTAGACGACCGCCTAAAAGAGGTAGGCACAAAGCTGGCTCTCTTCTCCTATGAGGATGATTGAAAGTTTTATTGCTGTTTTTATTGATTTGACGAGTCCTTTAATTTTAGTAATTTTTATATTTTTAATATTTATACAACATAATAACAACACAATAATAATTTCATGTGTTCGATACTGGATGACCTGACAAATAGGGCTGTGCCCTAGTCGTTCGTATAAGAAGAAGAAGAAGAAGAAGAAGAAGAGGAAGAAGAGGAAAAAGAAGACATTTATACCTTGTATATACGTCTATTTTGTTCCGTTTTAGCTTGTTTTTTTATCTCTCTTCCTAACCATTTTTTTCTTCTCATCTGATCAAATTGATTTTTTTGTAGCATTTTCCGTTTCCTGATAAGTAAACATTTTTAAACACCCGTTAGATCTGAAAATATGATGTAATATAAGTATACTTCAATCACGATGAAAAAATATACATTTATACCACCTGTGTGTAATTATGATAAATTATGATTATTTTAAGGGAGCATCCCTTCAAATCGCCCTAATGATTATCTGGTAGTGTTAGACGCCATGCGCGACATTATGCGGGAAACCTGCGTTCGATTCAAAGAGTGGAGCGGAGAACAGGACTACGTGTATATCCGGCGCGACTACACTGAAGGGTGAGTTCTGTCACTAAATCGTTCGGCCCAGTTTTTCCGAACCCAACTATTAATAAAGTCTGTCTAAAACATTATCAAAATATCGTTTGCAAAATGAGTGGCGAGAGGCACACTGAAAAAAATAATATCGACGGTGTAAGTTGGCAATCACATAACTCGGTTTGCGACGTCGCAGACTTCCTGTCATACTTCACTTTTTAAACGGAAAACTACTTAGCGGCAATTCTCTAAAACTGCCGTGATTTTTCTTCTCTGTGCGAAGAAAATTCTGCAAAAACTTCAAAGAGTGACGTCAATTTGTTCTCCTTTAAAAAAATAACATGGAGGCGGAGATTTTCAGACACCGCAAACGAGTTATGTGATTGCCGACTTACACCGTCGATATGCTATCTTAGCACTTAGGTTGTCAAAAATGTGTCTGGTGATCGCAAGACGCTGCCTTTACTGCCCTCGCTGTTAACTTTACATCCTATGAATGCAAAGTCAACTGCGTGGGCAGTCAAGGCAGCATCCTAGGATCACCAGACACATTTCTGACATCCTAGGTGCTAAAACAGCATACCATTTTTTCCAGTGCACTTTTGTTGGGACCTTTATAGAAGAGCCCGATTAAGGAGCTTGGAGGACAAGGTGCAGAAGTACAGTTTTTGAAAATATTGAGATATTTATGATTTCGAGTGAAACCAGTTTTAAGGCATGTTCTGTGAAAAATTTGCTTCCGAAACCCAATTTTGGAAATCGAAGAGTCAGTTTGAAGTTGCTCTCCACCGTAAGGATCCATGTACATAGGCTGTCCCAAAACAACTGAGAGTAAGTCTGTATTTCAGAAACAATAATAGATATTGAAACGCAGTTTGTGGGAGGTTGTAGCTCATATCCTTAGCTATTCAACGAGCCCAAGATTTGCTATTTTGGTCAACATTTTGCTGAGTTACAGCAATTTTTTGGAGCCGTGTAAAATAGAACCCTACAGGATTTTTGAGTATTTTTTTCCTTGTCTGAACTGTTGTTCCGAGATCGTAACTTTGCGGATCACGTTGGCACTGGTCTAGATGCAAGTTCTAACATGTTTGCATGTGCTTTCATTGAATATCAGAGTTTTCTTCAACTTCCCAGCTCAGTGAAGCCAACATTGTCTAGCGTTAATGACACGTGTTCTCGTTTGGTGCAATGAGTTCGCCCGCGGAGCTGAAACAAGAGCAACGCTATGCCATCCGTTACTGTGTTTACCAAGGTTTAACTGTCTCTGATACCGTGAAAGAGATGTTAGTTGCTTATGGAGAAAATCGACTTGGGGAGAGCACCATTTATCGGTGGCATGCAGCTTTTTCCAAAGGTCGCGAGTCGGCGGCTTTGATTCCGCATGGCGGCCGGCCGTCAACTTCTGCGGCGGGGGAAGAAAGTGTCATTAACGCTGGACAATGTTGGCTTCCCTGAGCTGGGAAGTTGAAGAAAACTCTGATATTCAATGAAAGCACATGCAAACATGTTAGAACTTGCATCTAGACCAGTGCCAACGTGATCCGCAAAGTTACGATCTCGGAACAACAGTTCAGACAAGGAAAAAAAATACTCAAAAATCCTGTAGGGTTCTATTTTACACGGCTCCAAAAAATTGCTGTAACTCAGCGAAATTTTGACCAAAATAGCAAATCTTGGGCTCGTTAGATAGCTAAGGATATGAGCTACAACCTCTCACAAACCGTGTTTCAATATCTATTATTGTTTCTGAAATACAGACTTACTCTCAGTTGTTTTGGGACAGCCTATGTAGATTCGAAACTTCAAACACGCATTTCTCGGAGTAGCGAAAGTTGCACTTTTGCGCCTTGTCCTCCATGCCCCTCATCGTGTAGAATGAATTTGGTTAATTTGATTCAGATGGAAGTCAGATGTCTGTATAGAAAAACAATCTTAAAAAATTAGGCAACGTCTGACGTATTTCAGCTATTTCCGGTTGACACCATCCAACCATCCATGTGTGGGAACCTCCTGGTTTCTCGTGCTTATCTGAAGGATGGGAAGCTGCGAATTAGATCCAAATTACAAAAATTACATTTTTTTTTCGGCGAGTGTCGCACTAGATGGTTTTAAAATCTCCAAGGAAACACCCAGATTCGTGGAAACATTATGCCTTACAACGAAACTGCACGAGAAAAATTTGGAAGAAATTTGGAAGAGCTTAGTGAAACTAGAAAAATTATTATTGAATGGCACATGTCCTGCGTTGTTTTGCTGATCTACGCCAAAAAATTACAAGCATGATATTGTGAAATATTTGACGTGCAGGGGTTTCTACATGAATCAAGGAAGAAATGGCGGCCGACAAGTATTATATGTGCATCAACAGGTTTGGAAGAAAAAAACGTTTTTGCATGAGCTCGGACATGTCTTGAACTTGCATGACGAACACAAGCGCCCGGACAGAGACTACTACATTGAAGTTTTAGAGGACAACGTTAAAGGGGTAAGCCACTTGCCAAACTATCATCTAATCCTGAGCTGACCGTACCTGATTGGTATTATTCAGCTTAAACTTTGTAAACTGTTACTTTTTTTAAGTTTGACACTTACACGGAGAGAAAAACTTCGTGCGTGGGACCCGAAGTTGAGGTCATATGGATCTCTGAAGTTTCTGGGTCACACATCTGAAAACTTGAGGTCCAGCTGCCGAAGTTCGGGTCAGACATATGAAGTACTTAGGTATGTCTCGGAGCACTTCAGATGTCTTACCCGAACCCTTCGTTATACACCGAAGTACTTCAGATGCTTGACCCAAACTTCGGCAGCTGGACCTCAAATTTTCGAATCACGCATCCTAAAACTTCAGAGATCCATATGACCTCAACTTCAGGTCCCACGCACGAAGTTTTTTTTCTCCGTGTAGAATAGGAATGGGCGTACGGTCGCGTGATGAAGGAGATATCCGTTAAGCATTTCTACGAGAGTTTTAGCTGTAGATTTCCCCACAAATATGTGCTCAGCAATGGGTATGGGGTTTTTCAATTTTTCGGCCAAACATGAGTTGGACCGCGTTAAGCAGAAACGAACCAAGCCACATCAGCTATTGCCAAATTTACTTGGACAATTGCATTTTTTACATGAAATCGCATGAGCGACACCTCATTGGCAGCATAGAGCGGAGTATTGCGAGTTACGCCTCGCGCCATCACGCCTTCAATTTTTCAGATGCAACACGGACATCCATCGTGCACGAATAGTTGTATCTCTGCGCCGTCATCAATAGTGCGTTGAATTAAGTCTCTTCTTTTTGAAATTTGATAAAGGTTAAAATCAAGTTTGCTCAAAATATACTAAAATGTGTCCAAATCAAAAATCATTTTGATGGGGGAAAAATGGTTTGAGGTATCTCAAAAATCTAAATGGCGCGGCGTGGCGCAGCACGTCTAAAAATTGGTATTTTAGCGAGAGTTGTGTCGTGTAAGGTTTTTTTTTTTTCTCTCTCTTTTTTTTACGACTACCCGTAGAAATTCCAAGCTGGATCAAAATGACTTGATTATCTCTTCTGAAGGATTTGCATATTATGGATGAAGAGGGGGAGCATGCGATTGTTCCGGCATGTTACCAAAAAGCTGAAATTTCAAAGGAGAGTCTTATTCACCCTCAAAAACACAGAAATAACACGGATAATTCTCGAGAACGGTCAAAATCGATTTTTTTAAAGTTGACTAGACTTTGGGATTTCGCGTATAAAATAAGTCTTGGTCAACCCGCCCAATTTAAATTTTTGAATGATTAAATCTCAATTAATTTTTTATTTTAGTTAATGGAGATTGTGCATGTGTGAGGAATTTGCGATTTGACTGGTGATTCTTATGCAAATGTTCGCGAGAAAGACGATGGTGCCACTGGTTTTCTCTAAAATCAACTCCCAAGCTCAAAAAAAGCTCTCAAGTTGAGGCAAAAACGAAGGGGATATCCCACGCTATCCTGAGAGTCCACCTCTACATCAAGACAAACTCTCCATGCAAATATAGGGAGCAAATACATTGACAGGGCTGCCACTTTATTTTTGAAAACACGGCAACCCTGCTAATGTATTTGCGCCCTATCTTTGCATGGAGAGTTTGTCTTGATGTAGAGGTATGGACTCTCCGGATATCATGAGATATTCCCTCTATTTTGGCCGCAACTTGAGAGCTTTTTTTGAGCTTGGGAGTTGATTTCAGAGAAAACCAGTGGCACCATCGTGTTTCTCGCAAACTTTTACATAAGAATCAACAGTCAAATCGCAAATTCCTCACACGTGCAACATCTCCATTAGTACATTTTTTATGTAAGGATGAATCCTTACCCCATCTGGTGGCTCATCCAAAAGGGTGAGAGTGAAGATGATAAACTCGTTTCATGATCTGTTCAACAGGAATTGTCGCAATTAATGCATAAAAAGGAGGAGGAGGAGGTGAATCTCTTGGGAGAGCCGTTTGATTTTGACTCTATAATGATGAAGGGCGATCGTGTTCACTCCAAGGTAAAGCTGCTCATATTTTTCTGATTTATGGTAGAACTCACCGCACTTAATTACCCTTTGAATTTCATATCATTCATTTGCTTATTTTAATTGTGTCCGTCAAGTTTTTTTTTTTTTTTTTTTTTTTTTTTTATTTCAGAAATTTAACTCTGAAACTGGCTTTTGTTCATATGTATGTTTTAAAATTTAGTCACACTCCTAAATTAAAATACCCCAAACTTTAGCTCTCTTTTGATTTATCAGCCGCAGGATCTAACTACCAAAACCAACAAAACTTACAAAAAAAAGAAAAAGAAGGAGAAGAAGAAGAAGAAGAAGAAGAAGAGGAAAAATTCGATGAGCCCATACTTTGGCGGGTTGATCCAAGTCTGCCGGACTACAATATTTCAGACCCCAAAGGCTTGCTATTTTTGTGCAAGATTTGTATTTATCGTCCTCTCAACATTTTACTTTACCAACATTGGTCAACGCACAAACATAGGTTCATTCCAATATGGATGAATGAAGAAAACGTTATGCCGCAATCACGCGCTGAATATAGCAGCTGAATGTGGAGGTCAACAGTCATCGCCCAACGGCTGAAATTTCACAAATTCGAGTTATTTTCATCCAGAAGTGTGTCAAATCTATTCGAATAGCTCAGACAAATCCAACATTAGTCCGATGGTTGCTGAGAATCTTTGCTGAATTTTGCGCGTCACGCGCAAAATTCAGGCATCGGGCCGATGACTTCCACATTCAGCTCCCACATTCAGCGTGTGATTGCGGCATTACGCAAGAATGGACGCAGTCTATCAAATGTTGGTCCAACAAAAATCGCGGTACAACTAAAATTTCTCAGAAGGATTTCAGCTTTCTATTTGAATAGGCTCACAGCTAATTAAAACCTAATTAACTGAGAGTATCATGAAGGAAATTACTTTTTGATCCATCTGAGTATAAAAGAAAAATGGTAAAAAATGTGCTTACGTGAGCCACACTATGACGTAGTTAAAATACGGGGTTTGGACGATAAATATAATGAGTATACAGTAGAAACAAGGGTTTGGTTCCAACGTACGAGTTTTAAACCATAAAAACGAACAACTCGACAAGCAGACCAAAGCTAGAGGCAGACAAATTAAGTTGAGATTTTTAGGCATTTACGTGCCAGAATTTTCATTTGACGTATCGTGAATTTTTTTCTTTTTTAACTAGGATCCGAAAAATCTGATAACACTTCGGTCGAAAATAGCCGGGCGTCCTTTAAAATCTGAACTAAACGAAAAATTGAGCAGTGGCGACGTTAGGAGAATCCGGGACCTATATCGCTGTGAAGGTAAGTTACCCAATAACCGGTGTGAAGTTCACGAAATTATATATTTGTAGAATTTAAAGCTTGCAATGAAGGGCGTCACCGAGATTAAATATTTTGATTTTGAGCACACTAGGAACCACTATTTATAGCCTGATAAAAGCACTCATCTGCGTAGGGAAATTAATAGCTTTAAATGAGCCGTAAAAGGTGATTTCCTTAACTGAACCGATCATTTCCCAAATCACGTAAGCGTCAATCTCTATTTTGGTGGTAGAGGGATTTTTTCCCTTTGTTTTCTCTGGTATAATCAAACATGTCTGATTTACTACTACTTACTTTTTTGTCCGCTTTTCTATTTCCAGGAGCAGTTCAAAAACCAAGCTTCCCTGAGGATGTTGTCTGTACCTTTGAAGAGCATAACTGCGGCTTCAAAGGGTTGCTTAATCTGGATTCGGAAGAACTTTGCCTAAATCGTAATCGGCGTCTCAATTGGGACTGGAAAAGAAGAATAGACTCATCACATTATATCGAAGAATGTGGGTTCAAATTTTTGCTTCCACTTTATCTTACTTCTATTTAAAAATAAATAAATAAATGAATAAAAATTAAGAAACAGTATTTTAAGTTTTTTTTAAGAACATAAATATACATGGATTACATTATGCAACAGGGAACCAAGAGCATTCCAATGGCGCTATGATTGTGCAACTTTTATTATCTTGCGAACATAAACTGATCTTCTAAACTAGTTTTATCTCTACTCCCAAGGAACTGTAAATTTGAGATGGAAATTACCTTTGTAAATTTAACTATTTGCATGATTTCAGTACTTTTATTGCAAACAATGTAAGTTGCACAGCCCTAACAGTATTGGAATACTATTGGTTCCTTTTTCGAAAATGCAATCCAAGTGACCATCCACGGAAAGAAAGACGTAAAATCCCGAAAACTCAAAATTGCGTTACTGACACCAGGCATGGGCACAGTGGACTTATCTACGAGTATTCTGGCAGTCTAGCAGTAATGGCGCAGAGTGGATCGAGTCAATAGGAGAGGTCGGACAAAATTTGGAAACTTTAAACGCTTATAACTACGTTAATACGAAACTTTGACGTTCTAAAAGTGGTTCCGCTGGTTTCCTCGTGAAATTTTCTCCCAGAGCCACCCCACCCCTATCAATTTAAAATGTGACGAATTAAACATCAAAATTTTCAGTTTTATAGTTGAAACTTTCATGCCCGGTCTCTTTTATGGACTCGATCCACTGTGTGGCGGTTTGGTGTTTATTAAAAAAAATTGATTTTGAGAAAAATCTTTTTAAGATTCTAGTTATTAGAGTAAGAAAAAGTGCCTGCGGAAATTGCATGGTACGGACTGCATAAATTGTGCGTTTCGGGGTGGGTCTTAAACTTTATTGGTGTGCTTAACGCCCGCTTTGTGTGCACAACATTATTGATAGAGGAGCTGTTTAACCTACTGTATTCCTTGTATAAGCATCATAATTGTGCACCTAGTTACTCCAGGATTTCTCTGTGTTTTTTCAGGGAACCTTGAAGGATACCTCTTTTGGCGGTTTAATAATGATTTTAATCTTACAACCACCCACGACCACGCTTGGAGCGTAGGTTTTTACGGGCAGAGCCCTATCGACGAAACTCGCGGCCCAAAGGGCTGTATCTATTTTAAGTATTCGTTCCAGACTGAGGGAAAAGGACTCAACACACTCAATGTCGGTAACCAAATGGAAAATTTTCACCAAATTTAGTCTGACTGCATTTTTTGCTCTTCATAATTTCCTCTCATGTTTTGTTCGTCTATAATGTTTGTTTATGCAAATCAATGCAATGGCTGAGATAGTTGCTTCTAATGTTCTAGCGCCCGAATGTTACCGCACTTAATTTCACTATCATATCTTAACGTTTGAACGCAATATTTTTTGCTTTTCACGCTTTTTTTCTATGAATATCCCATCCGACAAATAATCAGCCAAAATACTTTGAAACTTAAGCCAGAACATAAAGTACCCCCCTCAGTAAAGGGTCTCACACTCACCCAACTGTTTGTCATTTTAGAGAGCCGGTATGCAAAAAGCTCTACCACTTTTAAAAATAGTTTTGGGCTATGCTATAGCCCCTCTCATCGTAAAGTTCTGTGCCGTAATTTTAAAAGTTAAACCATTTATTTGATTAAGTAAACAATCCTTTTAAAGTACGGCTGGTTCCCAGATTACCCTCGCTGATGATTATAGACTATGAACCATACATAGGTATATACTTAATCTGTATCCGATTATATCTTTAGACGTTACGCTGTCGTGCTAAGGTAAGACGTCGCATGGACCTTAGAACGTTGCCAAATTTCTCTCAAGAAAATATTTATTTTTTGGATATGTATGAAAATGACTCATTGTAATTTTCAGGTCCTGCGAATTAAGTTACAAACAACATTTTTTGAGAACAAGGAAAAGAAATTTTTGAATCTTAATGAGATAACTTTAGCAAAGGATTGTTTGGCGATGCTCGTCCGACGTATTTCTCCGGCAAGGCAGTATAAACCACACATTAGACTATACTTACTATAGACTATATCGTTTTATTCTTTGTTGGTTTAGCTGTTGCAAGCGGAGCTACGGTCACCTCTGGACTCCAGGTATTTCGATTACAGTCCGAAATCGTCAACTGTAATTTGGTCGGAAACTGCCGAACGTCCGTGTAGATTTTGTTCGAGAAGGACGCGATGGAAGCATGCTCACTTTCCTTTGAACGTTAAGAATCCATTTTTGGTGAGCCATAAATTTTGATCCGATGGGAAGGGTGAAACAGGCGAGTCGCCAAATTTTAGTGCGTTTTTACACTCTATGGGCACGAAAATAAGCTAAGACACTTACATCTTAATTGGACGTATTTCTATCAAACGGAACTATGTACATTAAGACATGAGCCCTGCGACCCTTAAGAATATATGCATAACAGGGCTCATGTCATAATGCATATAGTTCTGTTTAATAGAAATGCGTCCAATGATTCCTCAGGAAACTGAGAGTAGTTGCCTTTAGAAACCACTTTAACCCTCTATGACATAGCGTTACAAATTCGTAACAACGTATTTTTGAGGTTTTCAAAAAATGAATCTTTCCTCTGTGGCGTGGTTTTGCAAATTTGTATTAGTTTTTTCTGTTTTTGTAAAAATGAATCCCTTAAATTTAAAATTTTGAAAAAAATTGGTACTCCATATGTTTTTTATGCAAGCTACAAAATAGATTAGTGTTTCCTAGAATCTGAGATTCATAATTAATACATGCCATATTAAGTATCGATTTTTCGGACAAATTCTACAAAAACCGCTACCATAATATTTTGCATCTGTGAAATTAGGTATTTTTCCCCCCGGCTTGTCGAATATTGTCAGTAAAGGGTCTATTTGGACCAATTGAAACAAAATGGACCCGAATCACATTACGGTCAAACCGAGGGGGATGTTTAAAGTTCCTCTCTAGAATACTCAATGTCAAAGATTTAGATCAAATCGCGGTTTCACATTTAAAATGTTTTTTTTTTTTTTTTTTTTTTTTTTTTTTTTTTTTTTTTTACCTCGAAATTTCGATAGGAGAGAATGTATCGCTGGTTAAGGTTAAGAATACTCCTGACACATTTCTCTGTAAAAGATTTTTATGTTTTATTAACGGTTTGATTCAATCCATTTCCCACGAAAATGCTTTAAATTCCGGTTCATAAGTGCCTGCAATTCACGAAAAAAGCTTATTATCTGGACGGTTCCTCCAGAAAAAGTGTGCACTTTAACTCAATATTTGTTTGAAATTTTCAGCTTGATTTTGTTTCTACCTTGGAGAACGGAATTGGCAAGTTTAAGGTTAAAATTGACGACTTGGTAGTTCAATACACACCCTGTCCAATCAAGAAAAAAAACTGGCGCCTTTTTGGGTTTAAATCGGATGAACCAATTCCTCTCCATACGGAGAGTCCAAATCGGCACCAAAAGAAAGTCCAAAAGAAGTTCTCATGGAGAGGACTAATCTCAAAGTCCTTTAAGAGTGTAAGATCTCACGTGGCGTCCATTTCCAAATCGAGATCATCCTCAGCCTCCACTCCCAGATCGACATCGTCCGCATCGTTCATTTCCAGATGGAGATCGTCCGTAGGGTCGACATCAAGATCACCATGAAAGATCAACATTTGAACCTTTTGCTCAAAGAGGTTGTCACCGTCAAATTTGTAGGAATCAGCCGCGTTTTTCTGATCGAGAATCCGGAGGAGGAAGAATCTGACAGCTTTATAGGCAAATCAGCTATGTAGGTACACTCAAAAAAACCTCCGGCCGTGCGAGCCGAAAGTAATGGACCCGGAGCACGGACTGTACGGGCTATATACGACTACCGTCCGTTCCGCGTCCGGGGGCCGGAGCACTCCGGGCGCCGAACGCCCGGACCACTCCGGACGCCGAACGCCCGGACCACTCCGGACGCGCAGCCCGGAATTCGCGGCTGTGAGGGTCATTCACCGATGGCTTCCATAGCCGCGAATTCCGGGCTATCAAAACACGGAATGCTCTGGGCAGACGCTAATTTCTTTATCTAGGTACATACTTCTTTGTTAATATTTCATGACAATTTAATTTCAGGAATGTAATGGATGCATCACTGACTGAGAAAGATATTCAGATCAGATTCAGATTTCATTTATTAATAAAGAAAATAAATGAAATCTGAATCTGATCTGAATCTTTCTCAGTCAGTGATGTATCCATCACATTCCTGAAATTAAATTGTTATGAACTATTAACAAAGAAGTATATACCTATTTAAAAAAAAAAGAAAGAAAGAAAAGGAGCATATGAACGTTAGCTTGTTGATCATGTTTGAGATATCAAGAGAGATTTGAACTTCTTGGCTGATAGTTCAGCAAGTTTGAGAAAAGAGATAAGTAATTCTCTTATTGAGTAAGCAAAGCAGCACATGAATGTTAGCTTATTCATCTTGTAAAAAAATCGAGAGAGATTTTCAAAAACCTAACTTTAATGTTGCAAGCCTTCCTAGAAAAAAATAAAGCACTCTGATTTTTAGATACCAGAATGAACTTGGCTTGGAAGTATTCGGCTGATTCTTAACTTTGCAAAATATACCTTGGAATTTATTTTTAGGGCAAAGATGAGTAAAGTTCATAGATTTGAAACAGTTGCCTATTGCTTACTAAGTCTGTGAAATACTTGTCAATGTTTCATGGATAAAACAAACAAAAAATTGGAAAATTATTCCTCTCAGCCATCAATATTCAATTAACTGGGTACAACGTTATGGAAATAGTCCAACCACTGAGACATGAAGGAACAAATTTAGATGGATCAAAAATTCTTGCTACCTATTTTAGTTGTAGAATAGACTGCCGAAGGTGATAAATTTCTAAAACTCATTGCAGCGAAAATGCAAACTGAAAAATCATTTTTATCACTTGGCAGCCCGTTCTCAATAAATGTAATTACTTTCACTCAATGAGAATTCAGAATTTGTCAAAAACAAGAAATCCCTCGATAAAAAATACGAATGCAAAGTAGGAAATCACCTAAATGATTAACAAAGGAAAACCACTGGCGCAGGTCTAGGTACTTACTTACAGATTTTTACTTCTTACGACTAGAAGAGCTTCAGAATCTTGAAAATGAGGTTGAGACTATTTCAAGGTGTAAATTCAGTAGTAAAAGTTGACAAAACTTCAAGATATAACTCTCCGCAATAACTACCGGATACAATTTCCACAAAATATTAGCGAAGAAATATACCACCGAAAATTGTCACACTTGTTAAAATTATAGATCTTCCCTTCAGCAAACTGAAGCGCGATTCACACAGGATTTTACCACTATTACAGTAACACTGAGCTCCCTAGAATTGGGATATGGAATCAGAGAGATTATTCACGGTAACAACGTTCGAGCTTGCTCTCACTATTAGATAATTTGCGCAGGATAGGTTCTACATTTTACGGGTACAGTTTCCGCTATCAAACAGCTGTTTTTGTAACGGAGAGGGGAGATGTCAGAGACTGCAATACTACTCACAGTTGAAAACATTTATGAGTTAGAGATTAGATCGAAATGGAATAAAAACTGTATCCTCTTACACAGGCAGAACAAAGCAATTAGGTAAGTGACAGAATATAGTTCGGAATAAATGGACATTCTCGTGCCTACATTATCAGTATTTTAGTGTGGCGATAATTTACTCTGTGGGAAGATGCGTGGCAGGTAATTGATTCCTTTTCTTTGATTTAAGTTCTCTCCCTTAGTAGGGGGAAAATAAGTGAATTGCAAACGAACTTACAGGAGAGGGTATGAGCTCAGTGTACTGGTACCAAAACTGACAATTTTAACTTCATTCCCGTCGCATTTCTGGAAGTATTTGACAAGCGTTATCACACAGAACTTTAGAATCAATCGTGCACCACACAGAATCAAGAAAATAGATTGAAAACCTCCAAAATTAAACGAAAAACGAACACACGTAATGAGCGGTGACCAGCAATGACAAAGCTATTTAGAGACTAACCTCAATAAACAACGCTGAGTGGTGGCTTCGATCGCTCCCGAATATGTCGAAGGCTGGCGGCAACTTTAAATTCACGCACTGAATAAAATTGAAGTAAAACATTATAATTTTCTGCGAATTTGCACCGGGCCGTCTCAATTTTAATCCGATGGCGACGCCATTTTCCCGAACACTGAGTAACGGACTATCGGACTCCGGCCGGGCGGGTCGAAAATTCCGACCGTGGAAGCCGGAGCTTCCGGCTGGGCAGTAACCGATCGACCGACCTCGGAGCCCGTAGCACCCCTGGCGGACTCCGGCTGCTGTGCCCAGAAATTACGTTTTCACGACCCGATAACATCGGAGTCACCAACATCGAGAACAACCGGGTCCAGTCGCCGGAGGTTTTTTTTTGAGTGTATCTATCAATACAGAGGAGATGTGTCCTACGAATTGAATTAAGAAAATTAATAATCCGATTTAATTTTACGTTAAAGTAGAATGTGTATGTCTCAACTCCTTGTGTCCATTGTCCATTTTCTAGTTTTTTATTAAAAAATTACAACATGTTGTGTTATGAGTGTAACATGTCTCTTGATTTGCAATGTTGCAGTTCTCCTACCACATTTTATTTCTAAAGAAGACATGATCATAGTTTTTGCATATAATTTTATTTGACTTGTCTCAGTTCTCTAGACAACACTCTCTGAAAATTCCACGCAGAAATATACAATACAATTTTCTTGAAAAAATGAAAATATGATCGGATGTTTCAAGAACCTCAATCGAGATCTGTGGTTTGTTACTGTCGTGGCCATCATTTGATTAAGGAAGGCTTAAAAAAGCTTTTGACAGAACACCATTTAAAAAAAAAGAAAAAAAAAATTGTTGAGTACCTTGAGTAAGTTTAATGCTATAACTTCACAGATGGGTCCTTCAATGTAAATTAAACACAGTGATTTTTAATTGTAAAAATTCAAAAATGTTGGAGGGAAGGTTTCCGAAACAAATTTTGGATTCGTTATTGCCTGAAAGAAAACAACAGGAACGTTCTTTAAAGAGATAGTGGCAGGTTGTTGACAAAAATATTTCGAGATGCCTATAGTTACCAGAAGATCCCTGAGAAGACAAGGGCATGATGCGTTTGTGTGAACTAGCGTGTGCCAGAGTGCTTCGTAATAGTTACACGAAAATATGAATTTAACAAATGCAAAATACGCAAAATAAAATACGCGATTCTAAAAACTTTAATGGGGATCTGAATTTTTCTAAAAATTTTCGAAACCTACAAAAATATGCCTCGTGTAATTTTTAATTTTTGCAGTTGCAAATCATTGTGATCGGGTTTAAAGCATTAAATTCCACATTTATACAAGTGAATTATACTGGACCTTCGCGAAAATTTCCTTTTTATGATGCCAGCGCCTTGGTCTTTCCGTAATTACGATATAAACCATATGGGGTCCCCTTGAGGAGAGGAAGTGTTTCGGGAACGACTATGAATACGGCATTGGATCTCTTTACAATACTGCCGTGCTAGGGGAAAACGCCGTATAAACATTCGAGAGTTGCCAAATTGCCTCCGATACAATGTTTATTTTCCGAAAAAGTAGGAATATTTTTCCTTGAAATTTTCAGGAACTTTAGGTGAAATTAGGTGAAATAGGTGAAAAACGCTGTATGAACATTCGAGAGTTGCCAAATTTCCTCCGATACATTGTTCATTTTCAAGAAAAGTTAGGCATATTTTTCCTTGAAATTTTCTGGAAATTTAGGCGAAATTAGGTGAAATAGGTGAAAAACGCCGTATGAACATTCGAGAGTTGCCAAATTTCCTCCGATACAATGTTTATTTTTCAAGAAAAATTAGGCATATTTTTCCTTGAAATTTTCTGGAAATTTAGGTGAAATTAGGTGAAACAGGTGAAAAACGCCGTATGAACATTCGAGAGTTGCCAAATTTCCTCCAATACAATGTTTATTTTCAAGAAAAGTTAGGAATATATTTAATTAAAATTTTCAGGACCTTAGGAAATTTCGAACAAAATCATACGAGAGATTGGAAGAAAAATATTTACAAATTTTCCGGAGAAATCGTGATTTGACAAAGGAAATTTGGTAACGCCTGGAGGTTCATACGGCGTTTTTCCTTAGCACGGCAGAATATACGGTGGATAAAGTCTCCGGCGATGGAATTAGAGCGCATTCTGCCGGAGCCCGAAGTGTAAAATAAATATATACGGAGCCTAATCGGCCCCGGCGGATTAAAATTCAGCGGAGCGCGGAGCAGGAAGGACTGTGGGTAGTAGTGGAGCGTGAAAATGGACCGGGGGAGGAGGGAGGCGCCACGAGGGACCGTGGAGGGCCTCCCCGCGGGAGGGGGGAGGGAGGAATTAGAAAGTGATGAGACTGATTGCGAGTAATAAAGTGGTTGGGATTTAATATGTGCGCCGACTGGCGAGTGGTAGTGGGATATAGTAGTCAAAATAATGAACAACGTTTACATGTTGCTGTGCTCGGGTTGTCTCGCTGAATGGGCCCCGGTCCACCCGGGGGCGAGGCGGAGGGGGAGGGAAAGCTATTAAGGGAAGCTCACATTACCACCCGAAAAACACAACAAAACCCCATCCGCGCACCGCGCAGCAAGTGCGCGGCCCGCCTTCCACCGTCCACCGTTGCCGCCGCGAAAAGCTCCCGAGTGCTTTTGGCCAATTCGACGCACTCGCAATTTATTGTTAGCTTTGCCGTTTTCAGTCCTCACCCAAAAGGAAAAAAGGGATTGCTGTATAAGCAATGAAACTGATATACAATATGTCCGACATGTTTCAAATGTACATGTTACAATTGTGGAAAGCTAATTTAACCACGGAGGTGGTTAAATTAGCATTTCCTTATCGTAAAATCTACAATGAAACATGTCGGACATATTTCTTAACAATTCAATGGTTAAATCAGCAATCCATTTTTCCATGATGTTTTGGGACACGGAACTTTTGTCTAATCTTGATCACCTAATTTGGCGCCTGCTGAAAAATTTAGTAAAATTAGACGCAGTTCTGGCGCAATCGACCAATCTTCACGTAGGACCAATAAATGAATTGAAGGGCAAACCGTCAGGTGCATGGCTCTGCCATTTTTCTTTAATAGGCACCAAAATTAGCCAACAAAGTGCGATTATTTATCATCATTTTTCGTTCAGAAAATAGACCAAAGGTTTGAAAAAAGCCGTGCTTAAAATACTTGCAGATTTTGAAGACTCCAAACAGCCATGCTGGATGCAAATTTTAAAAAAAATGTGTTTGAAGTTATCCGTGGTACCTAATTTTCACAATCCTCTATTTTAGAGCGCATGAAAAGCAGTGATAATAGAAATGATAGTAAAATATCTAGTCTACTCGATAGAAAGACTAAACTTTTCAAACGAGAACCACTATTCTTGACTCATTTTAGAAACAATGAGAGTGTCTTTATAGTTTATGCTGCTGATAGGTTCTTTCACGGATGATGCAAAAATGAAGCCCACGTGATCCACAATGATAAAACAGTGCCTATGTCGGTTACAATACCAGCAAACCTACAGCGCCTTAATTTATTCTCAGATGCAACACGCACATCCATCGAACACGAATAGTTGTATCGATTAGGGCGCAACTATGAACGTCTACCTGTTGCATATACTTTCTACAATGCTTCCTTGGTGCTTAAAACACTTCGTATGTAGACCCTATCTACTAGACCTTAAAAGCATTAAGTTTAGGGGTGAGATACACTGAAAAAAAATTATCGTCCCAACTATAAGCGCTGTCTCCACTCGTCAAAATGGCGCCAAATGGAAGCTCAAAGTGAATCGATTTCAACGATAAGTGACTCAAAGTCGGGAATTGATGCGATTGATGAGTGTTGCATCTCAAAATAGTGCGGCGCGACTCTTTTTTGATCAACAATTGCGGACAGAGCGTATTCCGGTTCATTTTGAGCTTTCATTTTGACGTCACGTGACTCCTGACTGGTTTTCGACTCAACCGTACCTCTGACTGGTGCAACTACTCTTATATCTGGCGCCAAAATCAGCCAGGAGTATAGTTGGGATTGTGATACTTTTTTCCGTGTAGAAAAAGAAAAATAATCGCATCCCCTCAAAAAGAGATTCCTCTCTTGATCAATACAAATATTAAGTCAGTAATAACAGTTAAAACTGTCAACTGCGGCATCGATTTGGAAGTGCGCTAACCACCAAACAAATAGAGCGATCAGAGAGAGAGACGAAGAGAATCTTGGAAAGCTGGAAGAGATGAACGAGGAGAGAGAGGGAGAGATGAGCGGAGGGGATGGAGACGAGGGTAGGGGCGAAATCGCAGTGAACAGATGGGCCAGGTTGGTAAGCAGCCAGCGAAGAGTGAATCCGCAAAGGAGTTGTTGATTTTAAGTGTAATGACGAGTATGGGCGCGCAGTGACTGAGAGGAGCAGAGCTGCAGGTCCAGTCAATGGAGCCAAAAGAAACCCCTACAAAAAGGGTGGCCAATTCAAACGGGTATATAGCAGCGCGAGCGCGCGCGTGGAACGGGTCCTCGCCCTGCCCCCCCTCCCCCCTCCCCACGGTACTAAATGCCGCACAATGTGACGGACTATCATGATTTCTCAACTAATGTAATAATTGTTTGGCGAAACGGTATTCTTAAAGTTAGATGTTTTGACAAAATAATAATATGAAGAAAGAGAGGCACTTTACCTAGTTATTTTTCTTTATATTTTATTTTTTTTTCTTGTGTGCTGTATGTGTATTGCACTAGATGGTTTTAAAATTTCCAAGGAAACACCTACATCCGTAGAAATATTTTGCCTGAAATAGTGTTATTTTCTGAGATCAAGCCTGTAAATTTTTCAACTGCCTCCGAATAGTCGATCCTCTTGTATTTACGTCGAGATATATCTGCATTTTATGTTCGAGTTGAATACCAAAATTCTTTTGAGCACTGTAGAAATAAGCTAAAGGTCGATGTAATATTAATATCTTTTGGAGTTGTGTATGGGAGGAGTGAGGAATAACTATTGCACGAATACAAGACAATTTATTTTTGGGGAAACAATGTTGATTCACGTAAATTCCCCGCAAAGAAAGGAGAAGGAGCGCAAATATATAAATTAAAGTAGAAAGAGTCTGAGCGAATGATTCGCCTTATTCATATCCATTGAAAGCAACCTTGCATTACTGCAATGTTAAAATAGTTGCTTCAACCTTACTTGCTCTGAAGGAAGTAAAAAGGAATAAAGATAACTAAATATTAGACTTCCTTAAAGTGAGGCTAACCCACCAGCACTGACATTTATGTTGAAAACGTTGATAAAGAAGAGGGCGGAAAGAGACTTTAATTAAAAGTATGAAACATATCAATAGCTAAAATTGAATAAAGCGCTAATCCATTGTAACTCCAAAGACATTTCCGATTATGTCATATAGTTTTAGTGGAAATATAACCAAAATATTATTTGGATATTATATGGACATTATAATATGTGTTGCGAAAACTCACAGCAAATCTTAAGAATGATGATAGGCTAGTTTTCAAAAAATTATTTGTAAAAAAAATGTGAGTAAAGACTTGCAGCGGTGCGCTTGGAGAGACGCATTTTTCTAATTTAGGTATAGATTCTACACTTCATTTGACGGTTTAATTGGACTGCATTTTGCAATTTGGAACTATAAATTCTGGCTCATCTGAAAAAACAATTATGTGCGTCGGGAAACTAATGGCACATACTTTGTCTTTAAACCAGGCCGGACTTTATAGTCCCTTATTGCAAAATACAGTCCAATTATTCCAAGACGGTTTTGAATTAAAATCAGGTCATTATAATTATTTTATAAAGTACATTGTACTTCATGAATGTACAGAAACTCCCTAGGGAAAGGATGATCGATCGAGGGCCAATAGCATGCTTGGCCATTTCCGACGAGGGGTAGCGCACAGTGCGCCGCAGTCCCGTTCCAGTTAATAGACGAAATGATGAATACACTAGAAGTTAATCTGGACAGTTAATCTTTCCATTGTGCAGTGGCTACTCGGCTTTTGTTAATATGATAGATTGCTTTTTCATTAAGATGTTTCAGTCATTTTACGTAATAAATTGCCTCTCTCGTCTCTCCCCCCCCCCTCCTCGCCGGCCGTCTCTCGTTTCAGCTTTGACTTTTTTTCCATCCCGTGCTTTTTCCTGCCCCGAGACTGATTTGTAGCCTTTGTAGCGACAGGGATTGGATTTAACAGGCTGCGCCTCGCCTTATCCCTTTGAGACGATCAAATAAAAGGGCCACCGTCGCGCGTCGTGCGGGTGCCTTTGTGAGCAAACTGTGATCCGATCCGAATTTGTACGACTAATGGAGCTTTTGTAAGTGTCTGAATTCCAGTGTATTTAAATTATGAGCTGCAAGTGCTTAATATAATAGTCGGACCTCATTTTGCAATAAATAAGCACCAGCATTGCAGTGTTGCTGAGGTTATGAGCATGTAACTTGTACGTTTACAATAAATTAACTGGAGGTAGATCCATGAGTTGAATTAGGATATTTTCTAATTTCCTTGATTTTTGTTTATTGTGTTAAAATAGGATCCATTTAAAATTGCCAGTTATTTTGCGCGAGATAAAACAAGTTGCACGATCTTCTGTACGCACTGCAACGCTAGTTAGACCCGTATTACAAAGTGCAGTCAACCACTCTCTCGATCGACCATATAATACCTAAATTTTACAAATACACGATCCAATAGAATACAATTAGAGAGGGAATGCTCTCTCATATTTCTGCGTGAGCACCAATTAAAGCACCAGCTTCCGGAGGGTCTCTACCATGACAGATTCCTGTGGAGAGTAAGCGTCGCAGAGCGCCCTAGCGTGCCGTAAAAGCGGTTTATACATACATACCAATTAAATTCAAATTCATATTTCTTCGCGGTCAAATGAGATATAGGTTTATTTCCATTAAAAAATTCGAAGGGAGAGGTGATAGGAGAGGAGAAGGGGGGAGAGATTAAATGCCCTCAATTTTTTCCCTTTTTGTTTGCTGATACAATGAAAAATAAACATCTGAGTTATTTTACATGATCGATATCTGCACTTGTACTTTGCCGTGCTGAGGAGGAACGCCGTATGAATATTCCAGAGTTGCCAAATTTCCCTCGATAAAATATGTATTTTTGACGACATTCGTGCACATTTTTCCTGGAAATGTTCAGATATTTTAGATTAAATTGCGTATAAAATTGTCTGAAAATTTTGGGAAACAATATTCACAAATTTCCATCCAGTATTTGGGTATATCTTTTATGCAAGAAGAAAATATTATAAGATGACCCTTCATAGCCAATGTAATTCCTTTAACCAAGTTTATCAATTTCTATTTTGCATACTTCTCCGTGGAATGTCAATTTAACATTAAAACTCGTGCCATAGAAATTCAAAAAGTCAAAGAGTCAATTTTGGGGCGAGTAGATTGCCTCGCTCCGCTTTGTAACTTCTCTTTTCATCACAATGGTTTCAGAATTAAACCGCGAGAAATCTCGCCATTATTATGCACAAGACTTGCTTTTAGTCACACTTGTTCCCATAGTCTTAGAACGTGCAAACGTGGGCTACAGCAATGCATAAGCGTGAGCTAAAAAGTAATCTTCCTGGAGAGCATCTACCGAACTTTTGACACTACCTTGAAAGCCTTTTGTTCTCCTTTTCGTTTCTTGTTTTCGACTCGCCACTTGCATCCATCGAAATAATATAGGTCTGCCCAATGTATGCAAAACAATATGTTGACTATTCTTTTCGTGATTAAACATGCGGTCGTGTTTTCCACGGGTCTTTTAGAAACCTCCTGGGTCTTAAAGTTAACTTGGGTGAGATGTTACAATAGTTCAACCCTTTCTTAATATTTGGTGAAAACCGTGCGCGGGTTGTTAGAGATGAGTCTGATATGATCCAAAGTTGCAATCTTTCATCCATGTTTCCTTTCAATAATATATGTATGAAACTTGTATTCAGTTGGCTGAAACTTTCTTTATAATATGCCACATGTAATTTTAAAATCATTGAGTAGACATTGTAATATTTTTTCATTGGAAACCGTGGCGGTCAGTGCCGTCACGAGGGTGGAACGATTGAAGCTCGACTGAACCAGTCACTGTAATGCCGAAGGCGCCAAAATAAAAAAGAAAAAGGAGAGAAAAGAAGACAGAGAAAAGGATTTGAAAGAAAAAGGAAAAGAGAAATAAGAGGGGAAAGGGAGGTACGAAAATTAGGGACAAATATTTAAAAACACTTATATGAGGGCAAAAGGCGCACCTTCGGATAGAAACTCACCCTCAACCAGTTGGTGACCAAAGTTTTTACAAACAATTTTAAAGTTGGACTACAAAATTGCTACTCTCTTGTTAGTCTTTCTCAGTACCTTAAAAAAACTTGCCATCAAAATTTCGTCGAAAAATTCTAATTCTCGATTTTTGAAAGTTAGCAGCCAAACTCTTTTCAAACATATCAAGTGGGGCATGAATCGATCAATCTTAGAAAATTTTGCTAGTTATTTTTCCCCTAAATTTGGGCAAAACTTGCTAACTGCAAACTTTCACTTTGGTGGTAACAGTTTTCCCCAAATTCCGAGGTGGAAAGTGGCTAGCAAATTCTAAGATGAATCGATTGATGCCCCACTTGAGGTTTTTAAAAAGGGTTTGGCAGCTATCTTTCAAAAATAAAAAATTAGAATTTTCAGGCGAAATTTTGACTAGCAAATTTATCTGAGGCACTAGCAAAGACCAGCGAGAGAATAACAATTTTTTGGTCCAACTTTGAAATTGTTTGAAAAAAATTTAGCCGCTAACTTTGAGGGGGCACTCTCTCTTTACAGCTCACTTTTTAAACAAAGAGGTGCCCTTTAGTGGCGTGGCTCCTCTTGTTTCTCCTCAAAAAGGAGGCGCCCTTGTTGGCGCCTCTTCCTAACATATTCGGAGGCATATTCGGAGACGACGGGTGGCCTCACAGGCCGAATAGTTGCATCATTTCAAGACCCAATCAGCAGTGCAGCAACGTAAATTAGCGAGTATCGCGGTTGCTTGAGATATCGTAACTCATCGATGAAGAGTGTCGATGCATAAGAAATGCCTTCATTATGATAAGATACTTCCTAGCGTGGCCTCAGAGGCAGAATAGTTGCATCATTAAAAACCCATTCAACAGCGTACTTAGCAGTGTATATTAGTGAGTAATGCGATTGCTTCAGATGATTCTAAGGAAACATGCATATTATTCTGTTTGGAAACAAAAATCACTCTATTTTGAACTTAACATTCCAAAATTTCCCAGGGTGGATCCCCTAGACCTCCCTTCCTGGGACAGCCGAGGCCACTGTTGAGGAGTGCGTAAGCACAAAAGACGCCTAACGGCACTTTTTCTCCCCTCGCAAAAATACCTTCTGATGGCATGGATGGATGTTAATAAGGACATTTGCAAGGAGTTGAAGGTGGCAAAGTTATTAGCTGTCATTGTTACGGGTAGCAAATTAGTGACAAAATTACAGGAATCGAGAGGCGCAAATGGTGCAAACATATTGTTATGTGACGATTATTCTAATGTCTTAAAAGTTTTTCATTTTCCAAGGAGTATTCATCGTGGTTTTTAAATATATGAGCTTTTTTTACACATATTTTGAAAATATTTATGACATGTTTCATCGGCATGTTTGTTTCAAAACTTTTTTAGATTTTAACTCGTTTTTGTAAAGCTCGCAGCTTTAAAAGGGCAATTTCTTTTTGTTCTCCAGGTGTAATTTTCGTGAGTAATTGACAAATTCAGGAAGATGGGGATAACCTCAAGATACTTGTTGGTTATTCTAGGTGGTTTCTTCGGTGCGATGTTCATGAGGCCAGTGATAGATTTCTTTCTCACTCAAATGCACTCCGATAGCTCACAATTTAGTTAAAATGTCCAATGCATGTTGAAAAAGATACCAATTACATGTTAATAACATATCACTTGATACATGCTACTTACGTGTTAGTTAACATTAAACGTACCATTCGCTTTTTTGAGAAACGTGAACGTGAAAATTCAAACCTTAAAAAAAAAAAGAAAGAAAAAAAAAACTGCAATATATAAATGAATGAATTTATGAATGAATAAAATATGAACTCTGCAAAAAAAACTACTATTAAACAAAATTTTTTTTTAAAAAAAAATCAGTGTTTACTTTACTTTGAATGCCTTTTGTATCTTGTATTTTTTTAAACTTCTTGAATTGCTGTATTTTTATCAATAAACTGACATCCATTTCATGGCAAATTATTGGAGGGCTCAACATTGGCAACATCTGATGCGAGGTGGCGAAGCAGGATGGATTTCGTTGCGCTTTTCTGTTCCATTTATTCGCTTAGCGGAGTGAATAGGAAAGGCAAAGATGCAGGAGCAAGGATAGAGGAAGGAATCGTTTCATTAGCGAAGTGAAAACAACGCGCCACTGTCGCGATAATGTGATGCGACAACGGGTAACGGGTTGAGGAGCCGCGAAAACACAATCACGCCTCCCGCCCTCCCCCTATCTTCCTCCCCCGCCTCCCTGGAAAACTCCCCTTCTGATGAATCGGGAAGAGAGAGATGTCGAGGTGGGTTTAATCACTCTGATGTGATACCTCCAAGTCTGCACATCCAGCAAGTTCCCAGCGCAGATCGCTGATAACTCGTGAAGCTATTTCAAATTATCAGTTGGGCGTCATTAGATGGAAGGAATATCTATGGAGGCAAGGAATTTTGTTTTTTTTTTTGGGGGGGGGGGGGGGGTCGTTTTGACTGAAGAGTGAAGCTGTACAAAATTGTATATATTTTCATTAGTTCTATAAAGTATCATCCCCCCCTTTTATTTCTTTTTTCCATTGTTCCCCTTCGCAACTACCTGATGTGTTAGAGTAGGGTCAATTCCTATCCGTAGGGAATGAATCTGGTAACAAAAAAGAAATATTCAGATATTGAAAAAACAATTTTTAAAATACCGGTTCGCCTGTAATTTTTTGCCGAAAAGGAAACTATACTTGATGCGAAAATCAGTTAATTTGATAAACTCTCTTGAAAATGTTTCGGCAAAGTTTGCAGTAAATGGACCGAAAATGTAGCATACGAATCGCGGACCGAATGGTTCACTTTTGATTCTAATGTCACATCTCCGAGAGAGCATTTTCAGGAGTAGGCAGCTGAACTGACTTATTTGTTTGGTTTTTTTTCCACATCTCAAGAATGAAAGTAGAATTTCGGTCGATTTTTGTTCGCCTGCAGCTTGTAGGTTTACCATACGAGCGCCCAGTTAAAGTAATGACTCCGTCCTGTGTTATAAAATCAGTCGATAAATATAATTATACCTTGAGTTTGAAGTAAGTCGCACTCATTGCTGCTTTATATCCAAGAGTGTGATATTTGGTTCACTCTTTTTTATGAATGAAAATATATTATAAATAGGAAAAACATCTCATACTTAAACTTCGTAAACGTCAAGTCACAAAATGTAGTTATATATGCACGCGTCCCGTGTGTCAGCAAAAGTAAAGGAAATGCTGCGCGCCTTCATTTTTGGAGTATGCAACACGGCCCTCCATCGAGTAGTAATAGTTGTAGCCTAGCAAAGCGTCTCCATCAAGGCAAATCCGTCCAAGTCTGTTACGTTTTGTGCACATCGTTTTCAAGCTTGCTTAAACGCATGTCATTTTATGAGGAAATCAATTTGGGCATCATATTTTCTTCCGTCAAATTTAATTTTTAATCTCTTCCAAGCGGAGACGTTGACTTTTTCTCAGTGAATCTTTGTTTGATACATTTTACCCCATAATTGATTTAAAAGGCACATTCAATAATCCATCTCTGAGTGCAACTAAATTCATTCAATTCAATACTATTTTCTCGTTAAATACCTCAAATCGTTTTCACTTTATCTAGAAGACTTCAGTCAGCTAGGGGTCCTAACTCAAAATCTTTTGAAAAAGAACCTTCAATCTATATTTCCGATTGGGTGCTCTCAAAAATTGGGTTTACTTTCTAAGTGACAAAACGGTAAAGGAAGCAAACTGTATGTGCCTGATAATAATAGTATAAAAATTGACTGACTTAATGCACTTATTACCTTTTCATTTCATTGAGCAAGAGAAGAAACGAAAAATTGTGCAAATAGTCAGTCGACTTTTTACTATTATTATTAGACACAGACAGTTCTACTTTTCTATAAAATAATTAAAAGTCACCTTTATACCGTGCATTACGTTTATTTTAGTTAAATCTGTACATACGCTCGGGGCCTTTCGGGAATACCCTATCTTCAAGAGCACTACGAAAATTACACACTACGATAAGCACATAATTACAATGATGATAAATAATGCATTGAGCACACAAACTACATCACCAAATTATAACATGCTAACCCATAAATACAATTAAATATAAAAGACAAGTGACGAAGCACATAACAAAGCAAATCAGGATTAATCTACTTAGGTATTAAAAGTTCTACTTTTCTTTTCTTTTTAATTGAAACTAATTGTAAAATATTTATTTGTCTTAGGACCTGCACCGAGTCTCTAGATTTAGAATTTAAAATGATCGTGTTTCCTTTTTTTATCGCGGTAAATTGCTCCGAGACGTATCATCCCCGCAGTGGCGTGGCGTGCTTTGCGATATATCGATTGATCTGTCATTTAAACCTATGGAAAATGATCGATTAACAGGGTGTTCGCAGCGAACACCTTAATAATCGATTCTTTACCATAGGTTTAAATTAGATAACAATCGATATATCGCAATTCACGGCACGCCACTGCATCCCCGCCTCCACTCCTTTGTTGATAAATATACTAACGCAACTAAATTATGTCGAAGAAAATTCAAGGTATTTTCAACAACGTGCTAGCTCTGCACTGCAGATAAGGGAGGCGCTCAGTGAAACAATTTGAGTCGCAGTGCCGCATAGCGTACCCCGCGCTATGGGGAGGGGTAGGGGGCGGCTAACGGAAAAGAGAGTGTTTTCAAATTATCTCGGGATGACACTTTGCTTCTCGTTGCTTGACAATCTTTCCTGCTGCCACTTTTGCAAATAATTTTAAGTTTTGCGTTGCCAACTAACGAGTCTGAGGTAGCAAAAGTGTAGACTTGCTTCTCCGACAGCATTTACACCATGAAAGCAACTGGAAGCTCTGCAATATAGGATTAATTCGCATGGTTTGAAAATGGGGTGAAATCAAAATATTGGATCCCCGAAGAAATTCGAAACGGAAGGACGTTAAGAAAATGCTTTACGACTGAATTACGAAATTATCAGTAGCGTGGCGTGAATGATCAATTTATCGATATTCCTCCATTTGAAGCTATGGTATAGAATCGATTATTAAGCTGTTCGCTGCGAACATCCAGTTTATCGATCTTTTTCCACAGGTTTAAATGGAAGATATATCGATATATCGCAAAGCACGCCACGCCACTGAAAATTATGGGTGTTCTACATGAGTTATTATTAGTCTATATCAATATATGTAGAAAACGAAAGTAATAATTGTCGAATTTTTACCGGGAAGAGGTAAAAATGTCACCAATTAATTTAATTGGCCGTTATAAGAGTTCGTATGAAACACCACTAATCTAGTAAAAGCAAAGTTTTTTCTTTGAGTACAATTTTAACAAAATTCAGTATCTTTCAATGTTAGAGATGTGAATATGACCCCCGACCTAATATTAAATATTCAGGTTGGCCTAGCGGTCAGCGCGTCCGATTCTAGACCAATAGGTCCCGCCTGGGTTCGAATCCCGGTGGTGGTGACAAATTTTCTCGGAACTGACGAGTGGGTCCGCAGAAATAGAGTCAACTCGACCTTAATCCCTGAAAATTTGAGAGCCGGAGCATGGCTGTACCAAAATCCCTATGATGTCTACTGACAATAAAATTCCTGTCTATAGTTGGCTGTAGACCCCTAAGAAGGGGTATACGGTATAAGCCATTAAACCTGCAAAAATAAAAAAAAAATCTTCAGGTTAGTTCAGACACAAATCCTCAAACAGACAGCTTTCACACACACACTGCAGTTTCGACCGTTAAGGCCGTAGTTTAAGTCCGCTACAGCCAGGATTGTGTTTCGCAAATGGATAATTTTTGCAGAATAATTAAAAATTAAGAAGCAGCAGTAGTTTCACTAAATAATAAAAGGAACTCAAATCAACAATATAATGCAAAACAATCAGGCGAATCTCGTCGTGTAACACAGAAGATTCAAAAACGCCTTCAATTGAGGCGTGTTACCTCACGCGTTCCGGAGAGTTCAAATAGTTGTATCCCTGCGCCTTCGCAAGACGATGGAAGTTTAATATTATAGGCGGTTCTAGACCTTCATTCTTGGGGTTGGCTAGAGGTGGAAAACGTCGGAGACCGGCTCCAAAGGGGACGGTCGCTCATAGGGGAGGCCTAAGTTTCGGTCCTCAAGTTTTATCCCTTCCCTACCCGCCTTTTTCTTTTTCCTCTCCTTCCTCTCCACTTAAGTACCTAATAATTCAATTTTGAACATTTTTAGCAAAACTTTCCATCAAAACTACAATCTTACCATAAAAAAACAATGGAATCTTTGTAAAACACGGCTTTTAACTTTAATTCTGTTTAAAACATTTTCAATTAATCGCTGGGATTTTTACTCAGTTTGAGCGAATACAGAATCTTTAAACGCAGTAATTTCACGGTTCCGATAACCGTACTTAATTTTTGCTTGGGGGTGCCTGGCACCCACTGGCACCCCCGTAGAACCGCCTATGATAACAACCCCGTAGACACATCAATTCAACAAGAAAATAGCGGAAAATAAGGCTGAAGTTTGACCCCTTTGCCTCCCCGTAACTCGAAAACGGCTTCTACACTCATCTTGAAATTTTTCCCTGAGTTTTCTTTTATTATAAGCTTCCACTTAAACCTTGGTTCGATGGTCGAATCGAATACCGAAAAAGGGGCGAAATTTTGGGAGGCTCTTTCTGATCCTTATCTTATCTCAATAAGCAATCCCCCGAACAAAAATTCGACTTTAATGGCTGTAGGCTCCTCAACTTGAGTATGAGCCATAAAGTAACCGAGAAGAAGAAGAAGAAGAAGAAGTGGAGGAAGAAGAAGAGGAGGAGGAAGAAGAAGAGGAGGAGGAAGAAGAGGAGGAGGAAGAGGAAGAAGAGGAAGAAGAGGAAGAAGAGGAAGAAGAGGAAGAAGAGGAAGAAGAGGAGGGGGAGGAAGGAGAAGAGGAGGAGGAGGAGGAGGAGGAAGAGGAAGAGGAAGAAGAGGAAGAAGAGGAAGAAGAGGAAGAAGAGGAAGAGTAAGAAGAGGAAGAAGAATATTAGGAAGAAGAAGCAGAAGAAGAGGAGGAGGGAAAAGAAGAAGAGGAAGATGAAGAAGAAGAAGAAGAGGATGAAGATGAAGAGGATGAAGAAGAAGAAGGGGTGGAGGAGTTGGAACTCTTGAACCGTAGGCACTAATGTAAATTGAAACCAAAACGATTAGATTGAATATAATAAGCTGTGGAGAGCTTTTGGGCGCGGTTTGCCGAGCTTACGTGACGTGGATACGAGAGTAATTGGTGATAAAATTATCCGGACGAAATATGGACACGGTTATCGTCCGGAGGATCGAGAGCGGTCACGTGGCCGAGGGACGTCCCTGGGGTGGTCGCGGTGGCGCGGCGGCGGATTCCTCGTTCCGGGCTGAAGGAGCGCGAGGACACGTGGGCCCTAGGCAAAAGCCTCCAAACCATCTGCTTTCGACCGCATATGACAGGACGACCTCCCTCTTATCCTACCGCATTGCCAAACCAAGTTATTTCCATTATTTAGTGATCAATTACATTTAAATCAAAACACCAGGAAAAGGGCTGGAGGAGAACTCCAATACGTCGCTTTCGAGACAAAAAGACATACCTGCATTTAGATCGCGTTTAGCAAAAATGAACCGGCGCGATTACTGCAGTGTTCTCAGAATCGTGCAATTTATTATTTTCTTTCTAAAATACCTAATATATGTACACTATTAAAATTTATACACTTTTTTCACTTTAAAATTACCAATGTTTTGGCAGGGAGCCAAAACTTTTTGTTATTCTGGGAGATTTCCTATATAATTATGAAGAAACAACATTTTTACAACACTATTGCGCTGGTTCCTTTTTGCAAAGTGCGATCCATTTTTACGTTGCAAAACTTCCACTCGCCAGTATCGTAGCTAAGGAGGTCTATGGATTTAGATCTCTTCCTAGCACGACTGAAAAATTTTCCCTAGTAAATTCATTCTTTTTGATTTTTAGAATTTTTATGTCTTTGGACACCCTCCCGAGAGCTATACTACCGTGCACCTCTTTCCAAAATTTCTGGCCACGCCATTGTATACAAATAATATTTTTCCTGAAAAAACTGTATAGAATTTTAAATTCTCTCCATAATTGCTCGCAAATAGCAGCGACTTTTTGGACAAAAAGTGGATCCATATATTTAGAATAAAACCATCCTTTGTCTGAAACATTTCGTCAATATTGGAGCCTTGGATTTGAGTTGAGTTCCTCGTTCTGGAAAACGACAGTTATAATGCAATACTGATGGAAGAACGCAATTTGAGCATTTCTACGTTCCCAACTTTTTCTCCGATAAAACTTTAATTTGACCAAAGTTTTGAGTATTTTCCTTCAAACTTTCAGGTGCTTTAGATTAGATTGAGAATAAAATTCTCTGCAACATTGAGGAAAAATTTTCAAAAGCTCCTCTAATTCTATCAAAGAGAATTTGGCATTATCCGAAAACTCACTCAAGCATGCACAACGTTTTTCCTTACGGTAGAATAGAACTTTTACTCGTAAGAATGATATAAATTTCTGACAGTTGTATTGCAGGAAATTTAGACACATGTCAACGAATGTGTACCACTTCAGAAAAATTGGATCGCATGAATTTAGTTAGCAAGTGTCTTAACTTCGATTTAGTATATTCGTGCGCACGAATGTAACGGTTTCAACATAAATATCGAGCTATTAAATTAAAAACTCCATCGTGTAATCATAGTCATGGAACAGGTTTTATACAGCAAGCACTCCTATTCAATAGTGCTAGAACCCACCGTCTAGTTTCATTCACAGAATGGCGCCTTCGTCTACTTGGCAACATGTTTGGGATACGCGTGGTCACTATCCATTAACAGAACATTAGTTGAAAAATCAAATTGTTTTAGAGTATAACTTCCCCTTTTTCTGACCAGCTCTTAATATATTTTTACCTAAAGAGGGTTAATTTGCTCCCTCCTCTCAGCTCTTGACTTAGAAGCGTCAATAACACCTCTTCATGATAATTTAATTTGAGGCTAAAATGTTAAGCGACAAACCCAAGAACAAATTTTACCTTTTAAAAGAAATGTATACATGAAAGCCACTTTCATAGCGCTCTTCGGCGCTCTGCGATACCCAGCCGCCAAAGTCCCCTATCCTCTCGAAGCCCTTCAGAAAGTTGGCACTCCCCCATTTCCTCTGCAACCCCCTGTCGCCACCCTCAAGCCCTGAATAGACGGATAAAATTCCGAACCAATGCCGATCAAAGTAGACATGCTGATGGCTGATGGTCACCATATACCATCAAATTTTGATGGGTCGCACTATTTTGTTCAAAGTAAGATCAGAATGAAGTGCCACCATTCATAATTTCCTGCCTCAGGAAACATTTCTGGCAAATTTTCATTTTAAAACGAAGCAAAATAATGAGTTTAAGACTGATGACTTCCAACACTTTGATGGTAATTGGTTCGGGAATTTGATCGTCTATTGAGACCTTTACACTTGGCGTCCCTTTCGTCTCCTCTCAGCTGGGCCAGGAGGAACCCAATCAAGTATCTTCTTCACCAGCCTCCCTCCCGTCATCCTGTTAACCCAATCGGAAATTTGACCTTGGGCAGATCGGAATAATATTGTGGCAACCTTAGCGAGAATGTGAGCATATTTCAACAGTAAGGTTGGCCTGAGAATCTTGGTACAATATACCATCAATACTGGATATATAACCTTAGTATTTTAATATTGCACCAATATTAGCAACATTAGAAATCCAAGGTCAGGTGGTGCTCGGTGATTCCAAGATTGTCACAATGTTGTCACAATATTGGTTATACAATATTGGTAAACTAATACTGTCGTAGAGTTATGTTTTCAATATTGCAGTAATATGTTAGTTTTAACATTGGCACATTATTAAAAAAAATACTGAACATAGGCTTCTGCTTATAATATTGACACAATTTTGACACAATATTAGGAAAACAAAATTGCTAAAATAATATCGAGACGATGTTATCTCTGTGATACTGCGGTATTGTTATTATGTTAACATTCAATTAACGTTAGAACAACAAACATAACAGGCTTCTGTTCGTAATATTGTCATAATATTGACACAATATTGGATATCTAAAACTGCTGAATTGATATTATGCTAACATTATTTTTACAACATTGTGGTAATATTCGCACTTTAACATTGTCACAAGATTAAGAAAATAAACATTTTAGGCTTCTGTTTCTAATATTGTCATAAGATTAACACAATATTGTGCGCGGCGAGCACAATTCGACCGCGTTTGCTATTTCCGCCACCAGGGCGCGCTCGCCGCGGATCTGCCGTTGCGGTCCCTTTAAGGGCAAATTTAAGGCCAAAAACTGCGACCTTTCGCTTTTTGACGTAATAGGCACATGATCCATAGGCGTCTAACCCATCTTACCGATATTCTTAGGCCAAGGGCTCAAATGGAGCTTTTTGGCAACGGTCCGCGCGCGGCCGCCCCGTCAATGGGGCTGGTTCTCGTTTCGCCTGGGCAGTGCCCGTTACTGGTGGGATCCAAGTTGAATACATCAGCCAATGCAAGCAACCAAGTAGCCGACTTAGGAAGGTTCCTTGGCACTTCAATGTTTCGTATGCCTACATTAGGCATTGCGACGTTAAAAAATTTCTTCCGCGAGGACGGCAGGTAATACGCCGTTCTATCGCCTACCTTGCCTCAGAGGTAAGATTGGAAATCCAAGCTTGTCTCAGAGGTAAAATAAATATCCTGCCAATACTGTGGCAATATTTTAACATCAAGATTATGGCAACATCATGATCACAATATCCGCTGAACAAGCTTGGAGCAATATTATTAACACATAACGTTGTCACAATATTGAATATCCAAGTTTGTCTCGGAAGTAAAATAATGTCCCACCAATATTGTGGCAATATTGTCAGGATAGGCTTGGAGCAGTCTTACAAACCTAACCTTGGCACAATCTTTGGGCTCAAGCTTGTCCCAGAGGTAAAATAAATGTCCTGCTAACATTGTGGGAACATTAGCAAGATAAGCTTGGCAACTCTATTCAAATGTGAAAAAATGTCATACTAAGCTTGTACCAAGGTCAAATTTCCGATTGGGAATATGACCATACCAGACAAGCAGTTCCAATACTTCCAACAGCAATGATATGTTAGCTTACACGGAGGCTCCCCTGAAAATCTTGATCGTATCATGTTCAAAGTCTATGACCCGAGGACAAGGACACCCATCGTCACCAATTACCGAGCGTTGAATGTTGATCCACCGGTGGTCTCCACCAGATTGCTTTCCGCGCCTTTACAATAAAACCTGCGCTACCAGCGACGGTGCAGCGAGACAAAAGGCAAACGAACAAAAAACGCCAAAACAACGCGAAAAGGGACTCGACAAAACACTATGCAGATCAGGAGAGCCTTTTCCATCAATTTGATTGCTTTTGTTTTTCGCCCGTTTTGTTTTTTGATTACGCGATTCAAGCCCGGGGCGGGGGACCTCCTGCGAGGGCCACCCGGCTTTCACACCGGTATATTTACGTGATTGAACGTGAAAAAACCCTTTTTATCCATTTACTCCTTTTTCAGTTGTTCTCTTGGCATCTTTGGGGTGTTTTTCAATCAAATTAGCCCGGATCAAATGCAACCCTTTCAGCCCTCGCGCTGTTCGCGGTGGGTCCGCGACTCGATTAAATTGACTCCAAGTATAGCGTATCGTGGGTTCGTGGGTCGCGTTCCTACCATTTTCAAAATGAGGCGCCGAGCTCCAGAAATTCACAAAAATGAGAGGCGAAGAATAGAATCTTCCAACATTAAAAGGCTGAAAACCCCTCTTTCTCAGCACTTGAATAGATATGATATCGTCACCTTCCGGACGAAGTATCATAAACGCCATGCAACGTTTCAAAATTTCCTACGCCATTTTATTTTTTACAGAGAAATTTCTCAACGAAGCTGTCCGACAATTTCACTAAGTTTTCTTTGTATGCCGATAAAATTCAGTAAAATTTTCAAACAGATTCAACCAACAATTTCTTTGTAAAAAAATTAAATGACGGCGGAAATTTTGAAACGTCGCATGACGCTTGTGATACTTCGGCCGGGAGGTGACGATATCTACATGGTTAAAGTTGAGTAATGTGTGTCTTCATTGCAACGGTTTAAACATATCAGATTTCGTTTAGGTATTTTTTTTTGAAAGCAAACAAACCACAGTAACACCTCCTATGAGCTTCTGTAAATACTTTTACTTAAAATGAAAAAACACGGTAAATGCTAAATTGCAATGGTCATTTTATTTACACTGGTAAAAAAAAACCTCTTGGTTCAAGAGTGCAGTTTCTTGTCGCCGGATTTAAGAGTATAGACTCTTGTTTCAAGCGGATTTTGAATTGAATCAATGCAAAATCCGCTTGAAACAAGAGTTCAAGACTCTTAAATCCGGCGACAAGAAACTGCACTCTTAAGTCAATGCACCGCGGCATTGGTTCAAGAGGTTTTTTTTACCAGGGTAAAAAAAAAAAACTAATAAAAACAAGAGCAGTGATTTGTTAAGCCATGATCGGACATACTCAATGTCCGGCTTTACCCATCGATTTGTTGAGGATTAAACTATATTTTTGCGTGCTTGAGTGTGTGATGATTTCATGGTGCTTTAAACTGTATGTTTTTGTGGTTACAAAATTATATTTATTTTTTTTCTACCCATGGTGAAGATGGGATGTAAATAAATTTTACGTCATGATCAACCTCTTGAAGTTGTCCACCGTGTTTTTCAATGATACAAAAAATGACTTCATTTTGCTATCCGAGAGTACAATTTCTAGCTCATCTGTATAAGCACATATCATCATGAAACTAATACTATATAAATTTGCTCTACAACTAACCCAAAATAAGTTCCTTGCTGTAAAATGTAGTGAACCCTTGGCCCCGTTCCTAAATGGACTGCATTTTGCAACCTGGAATTATAGATTCTGGCTCATCTGAAAAAAACACTTATGTGCATAGGGAAATCAATGGCACATGCGTTGTTTTTAAACGAGGCCAGAATTTATAGTTCCAAATTGCAAAATTGAGTCCAAATATCCGTCACTCTGAATGATAGAGCATCCGCCCCTTGTTCCATGCTCTCTTTGACGTGGCATATTACGCAGAAAACAAAAGTGTAGAAAAACAATTTAACCTCGTAAAAAATGAATTTTTCTTTCTTAGATAATGTTCCCTTTTTTCTGCCTTCAAATTGACTGGTTTTAAAATGAAAATATCAAAAGTCGGTAGCATCGCGACGGAATTATCCCGGGCGACTTAAGTATAGTGTGTTCAAAACGTGGCTGCTCCTTACACATTTTCCTTGCATCCTAAATGGACTACATTTTGCACTTTGGAACTATAAATTCTAGCCCGGTTTAAAAACAACGTATGTGCCATTAGTGTCCCTATGTACATAAGTGTTTTTCCAGAAGAGTCAGAATTTATAGTTCCAAATTGCAAAATGCAGTCCAAATGTATACACCACAGGTCGAAGTGCCAATCATGCCTTCACAATCTACTCTCGCTCAATGATAATTTTATGAACTCTGAAGTTAAAAAATTAGCAAATCTATGAATGTCCTCAATGCGAAAAAACTTCTTTTTTTTTGCCCAATTTTCAAAATGAAAGACAACACCCTTGATCATAGAGGACCATGTCTGAACTATAGAAGTAAGACATCTTGGTTAGCCTTCGTTTAAACAGGTACGTAGAAACAAAAAGTAAAAACTATGTTTTGAAATCCTCTGGAGAAATGGTACAGATATTTGGACTGCGTTAAGCAGAAAGGAATTAAGCAACATCAGTTATTGCCAAATTTAACTGGGCTATTTAATTTTTTACATGAAAACGGTTGTGTGGATTTTTTTGCAAATTTTACTGAATTTTCTATATAGCGCGAAGCAAATTCCTTAAAATTTTCAAAGGAATCTGCTCAAATGTGTGCTCAAATTTCCCGGTTTTTGGCAATAGCTGATGTGGCTTGGTTGCTTTCTGCTGAACGCGGTCCATTTGCCCTCTTCAAAGAAGCAACATGAGGATTCCACACGTCCTATCTGTAAAAAAAATCTAGCGGGCGTGCCGACAAACATTTATCAACAGGCAATGGTGACTGAAAGTAAGTTTCACAGACAGTAAAAAGGAGAGAAAGGAAGGAAGAAAAAAAAAACTCTTAAGTCATTAACGCAAATAAAAAAAGAGAAGACGTTTAATAGTTGTGTGAGAGGGGCTTGGGAGGGGAAGCTCGAATAAATTAAAGCTTCACAGATGTCATTTGTGTCATTGTGATTTTCATCGAACAATCGCACTCAAATCGAAGAGCGGAAGTTTGAAATCTTGTGTGATGTGCGGAGCGGGGGGAGGAGAGGGGGGAGAGGAGAGAAATAACAACCACCCTCCTCTGCTTTTGTGTAAATAATAGTCTCCAATTACCAATAAACACGATTTTAGACGCTCGGGTGTAAGTGGATCTGGAAAGGAGCGAAACGAGGATGAGAAGTAAAAAGGAGTGGATGCAGATTATACGGTGCCTTTTTTCTGCAAGTGTGAAGCAATTAGAATTTAAAAAGGAAATAAGACCTTTTTAACACTTCAAACTTGATTCTGTAAAAGATTCAGTTTGCCTCCTGTTTAGAATTACCGGGTTTTGTCGGAGTCGCCCCAATGCCGTCTCTTCCTTTTACTAACTTTCCTTTTTTTTCCTTTTTCCTTTTTTTTTTTTACCGTCCCGTACCCTCACTTTACCAACCGTTCCCTCCTCCCCCTACGCTGCGCCCTGTCACAGTCTCTTTTGCCTTTTCGGATGCTGCAAAAAAATAAATCGAGGTACCATTATTTCATCCTTCGGTCGAGGAGTGTAGTATTGCGGCATTATTTTCGTAATTATTTCAAGGATTTTTTTTTTTTTTCCCCTTTTTTTGAGTAACATCCAAAAACTTTACCGTGAGGATCGGTCAATTACTTTCAAAAAGCAGTATAATAGTTTAATTGAGTATTTTCACAATCCCTCAGTTCTTTTGATAGTTTAACGCCAGCATGATACCGTCACCTTCCGGCAAAAGTATCGCAAGCTACATTTCAAAATTTCCGTTGTCATTTTAATTTTTTACAGAGAAATTGTTCAACAAAGCTGTTCAAAAATTTCACAGAATTTTTTTTGTGCTATCTATGAAATTCAGTGACATTTTCAAACAGATTTAACCAAAAATCTCTCTGGAAAAAAAATAAAATGGCAGAGAAAATATTGACACGTCTCATGGCGAGTAGTACGTGCTTGTGATACTTTGGCCGAAAGGTGACGAAACATTGATACTTATGTTTATTATGAGAAGTCCTAAAAGCATCCTTTTTGGAAACATAGATTTGTTTTCAGAATATTTTACATCTTTGAGCCTCGTTTTGAGAGGAAAATGTTACGCCATCGCGATAATAAGGAATTGAAAAGGTCGCAAGTCACCTTCAGATGAGACCGTCCACGGGTAAAGAGACCTAAGCTCAGGGGCACTCTTATTGGTATTTTTTACGGAAGTGTCTTGGTTCATAAGTGTCGTAAAATTGAGGAAAACAAAGATAAAGATTGCCCAAATGTTGGAAATTGTCGTCTCGTTTTTCTGGGAAAAAGTCGTCCTTCAGCGCAACACAAAGTCGGAGCGACACAAAACCAGGTGTCTCATTTCGCCTTCAATTTTGATGATACTTCAAGCGCATCCATAAGACACGAATAGTGGTATCAAAGAGCCGTGTGAGTTTGAGAGCCTTGTTCTGTTGTCATCTCTTGATTTTTCACATCTTGAGGGTGTTTTTACCTCACGTGTCTTGACTCGAAAGTGCCGTAAAAGAAAACTAGAAAACTAGATAAAGTATGCCCAGATGCCGGGACAGTTGTTTTGTTTTGAACACAGCCCACGAACCGTCCGCGTCCAAGGTTTCATTCAAGATAATTGCAATTGACTAAGAAATTTCATTTCGAAAATCTCAGCCGTCTAGATTTACCATTTTAGTATGGTTATATTCTAGGAATTCACACCTCTTCTATTTGGACCGCGTTAAGCAGAAAGGAACCAAGCCACATCAGCTCTATCACCAAATTCAATCGCGCGGGCAATTTAATTTGAACGTGCAATTCAGCGTGGAGACGGTTATGCGGATTGTTGTGCAAACAGTGAGAGTTCTACATAGTATTAGGCCAATTTCTAAGAATTTTCATAAAAATCCGCATAAACGTTCTATTGTAAAAAAAATTAAATTGCCCTGTTAAATTTAGCAATGGCAAATGTGGCTTGGTTTCTTTCTGCTAAACGCCGTCCAATCATCTGGTTTCACTATCGCAAAAATAGGCGTTAACAGCAAGCGTAAGCCCAGCTTAATTCTGTTGAATCCTTTCAGGGGAAGATCCAATTCACCCTGTATTCTGGCAAAAATCAAAACGCGTAATTTATCAATCAACGGTTACTTCGGTTTTTAGGGCATCCAGATTTTAATATCCTGATCGACCAGGTCTTTGTATATCTCACACTGGAGAAAAAGTAGCTTTGATCTAGAGTCCAGACCTGTAAAAACATTGATAAGAAAAAAATACTCTTGATTTAATCAGATTTTTGCTTAAATCGAGAACCAAGCCTCTTCGTTAAAGCGGATTTTCTTTTGATTCAAGCAAAAATCCGATTGAATCAAGAGTATTTTTTCTCGTCATCGTTTTCAAGAGTCTGGACTCTAGATCCAAGCTACTTTTTATATAATTACTAGAGAAGCTGGTAAACTCCAAGTCATATTCAGCGATCAAGTGGCGTGACGGTGTCGCGCCTCCAGTGGTTTCCAGCCAAATATTTACTCTAAAACAGACGGCGAAAACTATTCAACAAATGAAATACGATTAAATTATCCTAAACGATCCGCGGGCCTCCGAAGGGGGAGCCAATTCATCCGATAAGTGTCAAGTGAGGAGGAGATGAGTGGAGCGACCAGGAGGGTGATTAGTCGGCGCTCACCACTCACCAGTCACCAGTCATCTGGTCACCGGAGGGATGAAGGGACGCTCGACGTGCGCCGCATTCACTCAGCTTTCGCATCCCGCCCTCCGCACCCCCGCCCTCGCTCGACCCTCCCGCGCATGAGCACTGAGGAGTAATCAAATATCAAACAACTCTATTATCCCGTGTTTGCACTCAATTAGGGACCTCCAATTCGGTCGCCCCGCCACTCCGCGATTATCGCCCTGGTGCCGAGTTGTGGAGTGAAAGTTCTTGAGAGTGGGCAGGCATGAAACGTAAGAAACATACTGGAAAAAAAAAAAAAAAAAAAACCATTGGATCTACAGTCCAGACTCTTAAAAACATCGACAAGAAAAATACTCTTGATTCCATCGGATTTAAGCTTAAATTAAGAACCAAGCTTCTTAATTTGAGCGGATTTCCTTTTGATTTAAGCTTAAATCTGATTGAATCAAGAGTCCTTTTTCTTGTCAATGTTTTCAAGAGTCAGGACTCTAGATCCAATGTGTCTTTTTTTCCAGTGCATATTAAACGTTGGGAATTTCCGTGAAATATTTTTGGAAAGTTCACGAGTCGGCACCATAAAAAGTAAAGTTGATGTAACATTCTGGATGTAAAATAAGTGTGCGAGAACTTTAGAAATGCTCAATTACCCGCCGGAGCAGTTATAGTTTTACATTTTGGCATTGTTGAAGTAACTGCTGAAGCGGGTAATTCAGCATTTTATAAGTTCTCGCACACTTTATTTATGTCCAGAATGTTAATTCGATTTTACTTTTTTTGTGGCGTGTGAAACTTGTGAAATTTATGACCTTTTTGAAACGTATCTTTCAGGGGCTAGGAATACAACCCCGCGGTTAGATACAATAGAGACCTTGATCCTTGACCTGATACTTCATTATACATTTCTGTTTCCGGTGATATTTCGAGAAAAATTTCATGATTTAAAATTTTATGAAATTTTGCCGTATGCATAAGAAACTCCTAATTTAGAAAAAAATAATGTTTTCAAAGTAATAACAGCTACTCAGGAAGTCAGTTTTTTATTTATATTTTTGTGAGAGAAACAAGGGAGGAATATTGACCAAGATTTTGAGGGATTTCTGTGTTTGTTTTTCTACTGGAAAGGGACGCAACTTTGCAATCTTTGTGAGACATTTGATGGAAATATTCCTGTGGAAAATTTCATCTTCCGGCCAAAGTATCACAAGCGCCATGCTAGGTTTCAAAATTTCTGCCGTAATTTTATTTTTTTACAGAGACTTTGCTGGTTGAATCTGTTTGAAAATTTCACTAAATTTTATCGGCAGCAGATAAAAAATTCAGTGAAATTTTCGGTCAGCTTCGTTGAAAAATGTCTCTGTAAATAAATAAATTGGTGGCGGAAATTTCGAAACGTCGCATGGCGCTTGCGATACTTTGGCCGGAAGGTGACGATTTGATATCTCTGGGGGCTTTGAGAGAATATAGGACTTTGGCGGTCAGATGCCACATAACGCCCGAGTGCGCTATAAAATCTGCTTTATATGTATGTATTTTCTTGTGTCCGTGAGCTTTCGCTGGAAAAGAACACATTGGATCTAGAATCAAGACTATTAAAAACATCGACAATAAAAAATACTCTTGATTCAATCAGATTTAAACTTAAATCAAGAATCAAGCCTCTTAATTCGAGCGGATTTCCTTTTGATTTAAGCTTATTGTTAGATCTGATTGAATCAAGAGTCCTTTTTCTTGTCAATGTTTTCTAGAGTCTGGACTCTAGATCCAATATGTTTTTTGTCCAGTGTTTAAATACACTTTTTTAAGCCTTTCAAATACGCTTTCAGTATCAGTATTGTTGCATGCCATTCGAGTGACACAGAATATGAACTGCCGCAAAGAATGGCAACATTGGGGAAAAAGACAGGGATGATGAGCAAACGAGGGATACGAAGGAGCAGAGAGGGAAGTAAAGAGTTCGGAGGGCGGAAGGGCCCCGCGGAACGAAGGGGCGTTCGAATTCCGGATTTTGATTCTTATCAGACGAGTCGCATCAATCGGATTCGATTTGGAGGGTCCCCGCGCGGCCCAATCCTAACATTTCATGGCTAATATCTTTCGCCCGGCCGTATTGGCTCACTTAGCTTAAAGCAGTTATCGCTGATTTGATATCAGTGTGAGTTTAATTATTCGCACCCTCACGCCTTATTGCCTTGACTTGAAACGACGACCCCACCCGAAAAAAAAGATCTTCCGATAAAAGAACAGGTGCCCTGAGGGTCTGTTTTAAGTCTAAAATTCAAAGTGTTTACACTGAAAAATTAAGTTACGGGTTATATAGACATACTGTTCGTTTCGGGCTCAGAGACTGAACGTTCCAGGTGCTGGCGACTTAGTTTCGATTGCTCCGGGTGCCACGACCAGAACTTTCGGCCTTTGAGCCCGGAACACGGATGTTACGTCTCTATAGCTCGTGAGTACGGCTTCCCCAGCCGGAGTTTTTTTTTTTCCAGTGCACTAGTCCAAAATTCCTCTATTTTGAGTTCTTTTACGACCACGATAGTAAGGTTCTCTAACCTGAGATGGTTAGAACCTCGGTTAGGTCCTCTAACCTATAAGGTCTTCTTCTTCTGATGATTTATTGGCTTATATTCCAAAAGAGGAACCTACAGCCATCTATAGACAGGATAACAAATTAGAGTTTAATGAACATGAGTGGGAAAGGAGGTTAATAGAAAGGTAAGATATTTAGTTTATTCTAACATCACCATCTTCACGCTTAGAGACCCTTCTAAGCGACTCCTATACCAGGGAAAACTGGGCCCTGGATAACATACAAAGTGAACATATGGAGGTATGATTGGGACTGTGGATATGATGGGAAATAGAGATTAACCTATAAGGTTAGAATTTTGCAAATATGACATGTTCAGCGAAAACCAAGGGGGCTTGAAAAGGCCATCAACGCAAGTCCCCCTTTTTAGTGAGAACCAGCGCTTCTCTGTCATGCATACATTTTGGCAAGATTTCGGCAGATTTCGGCCCCAATTTCGGCAGATTATCCCCAAGAATTGACTGTCAAGTGAGTAAGTCAATCACTCAATCCAGGAATCATTTGAGTACATTTTTTCTCATCGTTCACGGGTCCACAATAATCGATCCGAGCTCAGTTGTGTGGTCCGGGACCCGGGCTCCCCCGGGCGTATTTTCGAGTCGGTAATTAGCAGTTAAACGCGGGGCGAAATTACCACCATCGAAGAACAATCGAGTTAACGGGTGGCGAGAGGGTTCACCGGCGGGAACAATGACGGGCAAAGGTGGAAATAAGTGCACGGCAAGCGCGGAGTTTGACACTTGTCACCGGAAAGGCCCTGATTGTTCCGACGCTAAAAAATGCACGACAATCGAATTGCCGAGGCTCTAATTTCTCCGCGTTGGGAGGGAAGTTAACGCGAATGCCGAGGGTCGATTTTTGTCGCGGTATGCGCCGAAGAAGACCGCATGAGAATTCGTTCGCTCCGGGGAGCGTAGCGTTGCGCCGTGCTATGGAAAAACGCCGTATGAACATTCAGGCGTTGCCAAATTTATTTTGATAGAACACGGATTTTCTGGTAATCATATTAATATTTTCCTTCCAATTATTCAGATACTTTTGTTCTCAATTTCACCAAAAGATTCTGAAAATTTAAAAGAAAAATGTTCATAATGTTCCTAAAAAATAAAAATTTTGTCCGAGGAAATTTGGTAACTCTCGAATGTACATACGGTGTTTTTCCTTAGCACGGCAGTATTCTCTGTACGCACGGCACCGACCACTGTTGTCGGGTTTTTAGAGTTGTATAGCGATCAAGGGTAGTTAAGGCACTGGCACAGGATTGAGATTTAAGTTTTTTCCGACCGAGACAGAAAAACACAAGCGTCAAATATGATATAACTCACTTGTATAAAATCTCAGCCCTTGGTGCTCGGTGTCACCCTAACATAATGTTCCGGCCTCTTTAAGGGATGAGAATTAGGGTATTCGACGAGTTGCGGTTCGGAGCTGAATACAGGGCTTACTTTTGCCACCACGTGGAAATAATTTTGCATTTTTACAAATTTTGACAATATGATACTGAATCTGACTCTAGATCAATTAGTTGCGGCCTCAAGGTACGCGCTTTTCGTGGCTCAAGAACTGCCAAGAGTAGAGTCGAAATCAACATGCAGCCCATCAATTTTGAGTAAAAATTAGTCACGGCAAAAAAGGCTGTTGGTTGACTTCGAAAACGTATTACGCCACTTACGACTCTTTAAAAATAAATTACAATAAATAGTAAATGTATGTGTGTTTATCAGGATATAGTAATTTTATATAAATAATTCGAAATCAATTTCTAGAAATTACGATGTTTCCTGATGTTTTGAAGAACTTCACTCTAAAAGAAAGGGTATATAGGATAACCAACTAGCCTCACGTAATTTTTAGGGGGAGAGGGGCTCAGAACATCCCTGCAGGCGCCTCATGGAAGGGCCCTACTATGAGTACTATGTAGTGCCCATCTCGAGAATGAGTATCATGAAATTTATACCTTAAAAAATTTAGTACCTTTAGAATGTTGTACCTTGCGTGATTTGAGGATGATGTTGATAAGAAGACGGTATGAGTGGGAAAGTGGCTCTGCGAGAAAATTCATTCAGAATTATTGATCCTCTGTTAAGACTACACACTAGTTTTCAGCAATAGTGTTTTCACATCAATAATTCTATTACTTGCTCACAAAACTGAATTATTCGGCCATGAGATTGTGTGTGAGAGCGCTTGTAGATATAAACGGTGCAAAAAGCAATCCCGCGAAAAAACTGGCCGTTTTTCCACCTAACTTTCATTTGATTCATGCAGGGCCGGATTAAGGGGGTGGCCACATGAGCCGCGGCCCATGGCGGCAAATCTAGAGGGAGGCAAATTTTGCAATTTTTTTAAATGTATTTGTAAAAAAATATCGGATTTAGAAAAATAAAATTACAAACGAGAAAAGGCGACAAAATTTCTCATTTCCTGAGAGTATAGAAATTTTTTATTTTGTCGTCTTTCAGTGATACAAGAGACAGCACCTTCAAGTAGTCGAGTTAAGAGAGAAACCAAACACGCAATTTGGCCTTGAACGGCGCGGCGCAGAGAGCAACAATGACGAGCACTTGAGATGAAAAGGAGAAGCCCTCGGCGCGGCGATCGGCATGTAACACATATTAGCGCCTACAAGACTGCACGAATACTTCACGCATTGCATCAAACACAGTGTGGTCATTGCGGTCAGCGTGAAACGGATAGCGCCTACAAGAATGCATGAATACTTCACGCATTGCGCCAAACACAGTGCGGTCAGCGTGAAACGCATGGCGCCTACAAGACTGCGTGAGTACTTCACGCATTGCGCCAAACACGGTGCGGTCTGCGCGGCGCGGAGGCGGAAGTTAAAATCATTACACCACATTCATGTTTTTTCTTCACTGGAAAAATAAAAACACTTTGGATCTAGAGTCCAGATTCTTAAAAACATCGACAAGAAAAAATACTCTTGATTCAATCAGATTTAAGCTTAAATCAAGAACCAAGCCTCTTAATTTGAGCGGATTTCCTTTTGATTTAAGCTTAAATCTGATTGAATCAAGAGTCCTTTTTCTTGTCAATGTTTTCAAGAGTCTAGACTCTAGATCCAATGTGTTTTTTTTTCCAGTGTTTCATAATTTTTTTGTTCATTTCTTATGAATGAAAGGCCTTGTCCACACAGAGATAGGTTTACGAAACTTAACTTTTGCTAGTAGTGTTGACAGGGCATACCCAAAACATGTGTTCAACACGAGTAAACGCGTCTTATGCACCCCTCCCCCGCTGGCACGTTCACTTGATGGTTTTTATTGATGTTACAGTACGAATGAGAAGGAGGCGGCAAAATACAGGCGGCCCATGTGCGGCAAGTAGGTAAATCCGGCCCTGGGAAGAGGGCGGAAGTCCATAAACTCATGCACACTAAGCATTTATCGTTAATAATGTCGGGCATAGCGTCTGGGTATTATGACCTCCGCCTTTTTCACATCACGAGGAATCAAATGCAAAAACTAAACTAAATATTTTGATTGCGGAAAAGGGCTGAAGTTCATAATTACCCATGAGTCATACCAGACATTACTAACAAAGAAATTCATGGCTCATGAGTTTTTGGACCCGCACCCTTTTCGCAAGTCTTTACTCATTCATGGACGACCCCATATGGTTGAACTCTTAGTTCAACTGTATACAAATTACGAACGTATGAATTCAAGCTCTTGAAACAGCTCCACTAGAACGAAACGGCGGTGGTGGTGCGATTGTAATAATTGCAATCACGCTACGTGCGATCTCGCTAGCCGTTCAAAAGAGCAGAGGGATCAAGCGTCTGATTACAAGGCACTAATCTGTCACGAGGGCCCTCCCTAAAAAAACACAGTCTTGCCGGCACAATCACAATCACACTCGAACTCCGCACTAACACCACCATGCCAAGCAGAAACACCCTTCCAAAATTCCGACGTTGCTGAATTCCACCCAACAAATCCCAAATTTCCTCGCAAATCTGTGAATTTATTTTCTTTAAATTTTATGAAGAATTTTCTTCGCTATTGAATCCAGTATTATTAGAAAATTAAGGGAGAAATATTCATAATTTTTCGCAGGAAAAAATATTTGATCGGGAGGACTTTGGCAACGTTTGAATGCTCATACAGTGTTTTGCCGTGGAGTAGACGCAAGTAGCCGGAGGCAAACACAAACATATGAATTTCGATCGGGAGTGTAAAGCGCAAACAATGCGGCGTTGAGATTTAATAGAGTGACCGTGGTGCGGAGGGGGCGTAGGCCCGGCTCCCAGATCGGCAGGAAAGGGAGGTTAAAATTACTGGGGCTCGAGCCAAAGCCTTTGTTTCCGTCCAGAGGACCCTTCATCTTTCCACCTCTCATTTTTCTCCGCTCCTGCGCCGCTGCCTCGCTTGTGTCAAAAATTTCAATTTTTTAATAATACAAAAAAAAAAATATGGTAGATTTCACCGTACACTGGAAAAAAAAACACATTGGATCTACAGTCCAGACTCTTGAAAACATTAACAAGAAAAAATACTCTTGATTCAATCGGATTTTTGCTTGAATCAAAACGAAATCCGCTTAAATTAGGAGACTTGGTTCTTGATTTCAGCTAGATTCTGATTGAATCAAGAGTACTATCTCTTGTCGGTGTTTTTAAGAGTCTGGACTCTGGATTCAATGTGTTTTTTTTCCAGTGTACTTTGACACAGTGATCCGAGTATGGTAATAAACACCAGACTCTACGGTAGCATTTACCATATTACGGTAAGTATCACCAGAGCTCTGCGGAATAATACTCTAATTCTGGCAATTTTCAATAAATAGTATCAGTGTGTCAAAATCTGATTCAAAAATTATCTTTTAAATGCAGGCTAAAAAAAAATATTAATTGTTTTAGTCTCAACCTTACGTAAGCATGGCCTACTATTAATTTTAAAGAAGAAACATTAAGATGCATGCAGTAGACTTAATTTGTCGAAATTCATCATGCATAATTGAATGTTGGTCGCTTTACAGCGATCGCGGCATTAACACTTACGCTCTGATGATAGGTATATTTGCCTTCATTTGAGCTGGTAGGCAAAATCAACCTCTCGGGAGCTGGATTAGTGGTATCATTAAGTATTTTGATTTGCCGCTTATGAGACTTTAAACTAGCTGATTCCCCTGTTTCATACGCCGCACATCAATTTCGTGTACGACACAGGTTTGCCCATCAAATATAATAGAATATGATTATAATTTTTTTAACAGTTTTGCCTAATCGGTATGTAATAATCATTGGAGGGGATGCCAACCGAAGAGGTCACATTCCGGCCAAAGTGTCATAAGCGCCATGCGACATTTCGTTTAATATTTTTGCAGAGAATTTGCTCAACGAAGCGGTCCGAAAATTTCGCTGAGTTTTCTTAGTGCTGCCGATAAAATGAAGTGAAATTTTCTAACAGATTCTAACGATTTCACTGTAAAGACATAAAATGGCGGCGGAACTTTTGAAACGTCGCATGGCGCTTGTGATGCTTTGGCCGAGAGGTGACGAATTCATATTTACTTCTCAGAAAAAGTTTTCATACGTGATTAGAAATCATTTTGTGTGACATTATTTACAGTTCCTGCAAACTCGCTGAGAAAGGCTTATGACTCCTGCTCACCTTCATAGCAATACTCCTCTTGTGTAGGTGTTCAAGGTACGCTGTCGTGCTAAGGAAGAACACCGTATGAGCCTTCAGACGTTGCCGAATTTCCTTCGATAAAAACAGAATTTACAGGGAAAATTTTAAATATTTTCCTCCACAATTTTCAGACAATTTTGTACGCAATTTAATCTAAAATACCTGAAAATTTTAAGGAAAAATATGATTAACTTTCCTCAAAAATACATGTTTTATCCGGGGAAATTTGGCACCTCTCGAATGTTCATAAGGAGCTCTTCCTTATCACGGCAGTACGGTACTACGTGCTTCCGCGATTGAAATTACAACGACAAACTGGCACAGTATCTCTGCCACTTTGAGTCGATCCTTAAAAATAAGTTCTCTCACCATCTGAAATCAAAGTAGGTTTGAACGTAGCTCAGACAACACCGAGAAAGAGGGATCCTGTCCCCTGTCTCGAATGTCACCTAATTTTCAGCTTAGCAATGCGAGATGCTGGTTTAACTGTTAATGACGACGGTTGCCAAATTTCAGGTATTTTTTCAGCCGAGTGGAGGAATGAGCGAGGACTTGTGGCAAATTTGGTGACTCTTTTAATGAATCCACGGTCCCTGGGTCGGTTGTTCCCGAGCTCCAACAGGCTTCTTTTAATTTCTCCGCGCTCACGAGCGCATTATTGCTCCTCTGACGTGAGGCTATATCCCTATTCTCACATGAGCCCCGAAAAGCTTAGGCTTATAGGGAGAACAAGGCTCACTTGGAAAGCGAGATATGCTATTACGTCAAAGAGACGACAAAATAGTGCCTCGAGTAAGAGTTGCCTTTCTCCCACTGGTTTTTGTTTGTGTAGAGTTGTTTTTCTTTATTTTTTCTTATCAACACTGCGTTATTAGTAGCATTCTATGGCAATTAGTAAAAGATCACACGAGGACAAATTCTACCGTGCTGAGGAAAAACGCCGTAAGAACCTTCAGGCGGTGCCAAATTTCCTTTGATCACCCTGGTAAAAATTGGCGATAAGAGCTGCGTTTCAAAATACCATAGGAATTTTTATAGCCGGCTTAAGAAGGCTACAGAAAATAATATAGCTGGCTGTAGAATGCGGAGAAAATCATACGGCCGGGCTATATGAAGCGATAAAAAATTATGCAGCCGGGCTTTAGTTCCTATAGCCGGGCTTTACACTTTATCGCCTGGCTGTTGCTTTTTCGCCATCGATTATAAAAGGCTATAAGAAATTGTGTAGAAATTTGTGTGCTTTGGAAATCATTAAGTTTGATACGGAACCACCTTAATATTTACAAAACACACGTATAGACACAATAGATTAAATATTAGAGCCTAACACAAAGCGGAGCGGCGACGCACTGGCGCCTACAAACCTAACAGGGATACTTCACGCATTGCTGCAACGCGTGAAGTATCCCTGTTAGGTTTGTAGGCGCCAATGCGCGTTTGGCGCTGGCTGCCCGCCTGCCGCACCGCAGCGTGCCACGGCGCTTGAAGCAACTATTTCACACCAGAGGTATTGCACAGTATCATACGAAACTGAAGGCGCTCTAATATATTAGGAATGGCAGGCATCCATCAAAAGTACGGAGCTTTCCTCGCAAAATAAATCAAGATACTACGGCCCAAAAAGAGAGCAGTGGTCCAAAAACTCACTAAGTCCTAGCATCCGTAATTAGTGACGTTTAGCATACAATCGCCATCGGCTATAAAAGGCTATAAGAAATTGTGTAGCCGGCTATAGAAGCTATTGGAAATGTTACAGCCGGCCGTAGGTCTATGGTATTTTGGAACACAGATTCTACTGCCAATTTTTACCAGGGCAAACACGAATTTCCTGGTAAACTTATGAATATTTTCTTTTCTATTTTTCAGAAGATTTCGCTCGCAATTTCACCTAAAGTTCCTGAAAATTTCAAAGAAAAATATTCATAACTTTCCTCAAAAATGAACATTTTATCGAAGGAAATGTGGCAACTCTTGAATATTCATACGGCCTTCTTCCTTAGCACGGCAGAATTGGACCGCGCTTAGCAGAAAGGCGCCAAGCCACGTCAGGTATTTCCAAATTTAACCGGGCAATTAAACTTTTTACAAGAGAAAGTTTGCGCGGATTTCTTTGAAAATTTCAAGAATTTTGCTTCGGACTAAGCGGAAAATTGACTGAAATTTGCACAAAAATCCGTACAACCGTTTTCATGTTAAAAAATCAAACTGCCCAATGAAATTTGGCTATGGTTGATTTAGCTTGGTTCTTTTCTGCTAAACGCGGTCCAATTCAACCTGCTTTCAATGATAATTAGTGAGGACTAATGTTTTCAATGATCCTATTGAATTCATTTCTGCGCTAAGTGAAGAAACAGAACATTTACATCCTATTTAGTGTCCTTCCATTGACTTTAAAACTTTTTATCGACCATAATAATTCTTAAATCCAGGTTTTAGACACATATGTGTCGCTTTATAGCACTCCCTGGCGCTCTTCGACCCCTTACCGCCACTGGAGAAGTATCACGCGAAACTGAAGGCGTTTTCGACTGGTGACAGCTGGGTCGTTGCTCATGGCAACGTGTTTCGCGTAAACGGATCAAATAAACCCGCTCTGGTCATGTTTTCGAAAACTTAAGTCAGCATCTGACACAATATACAAAACCAAACATTTGCAAATGAAGTCAGAAGTTTCTATTAATATTATTCCGGCTGGCAAGATTCCAGTTGAGAGGTTATTAAAAGTCAATTGGCATCGGTTGAGATTTTTTTAAAAAAAAATTGATTTGATTAGATCGTGATCTTGTAAGATTTCTCAAATTATATCTCGTCACCATTGAATTATAATTAAATTATTTGGAAAAGGAAGAAATGAATGAATAGAACTGGAGTATGGTCGAGTTTGCCTTGAATGTTGGGTCGAACGTTAAATTGACTCGTTCTCATTATCGATATGGTATTACTGAGTATTCTAATTTTTATGTGTGCATTATTTTATGTCCACTCAGTAGTTTATGTGTGCATTATTTTAAGTGTATGATTTGTTTCCAATTTTTCCCCATCAATGAGGAACGAGTGGCCCATTTAACCCTGGTAAAAATTGGCTGCCGGAGCTGTGTTTCAAAATACTATACGAATTTTTGTAACCGGCTATAGAAAGCGATAGAAAATCATATGACTGGCTATAGAAAGTGAAGAAAATCATACAGCCGGGCTATGCAAAGCGATAAAAAAATATATAGCCGGGCTATACAGTTTATATATCGCCTGACCATACCTTTATCGCCACCGGTTACAGAAGGCTTTAAGAAATTCTTTAGCCGGCCATATGTAGAAGCCATAAGAAATCTTATGGTCGGCTATAGGTCTATGGTATTTTTGAACACAGATCCTATGGCCAATTTTTACCAGGGTCACCGAGTCATCGTCCACACATCATGACTAAATTTTGTCAAGCATTCGTCACTTTTTGCTCTTAATCCAATTGGATTAAGGTCTAAAGGATTAAGAATATTATAATCTTGATCCGTATCACTCCTAAAATTCTGAAAATTCGAGCAATGAATTCTACAATCCAGACGCAAACATCGTGCTTTCCGTAATCGCAGGACGTTTCATCCAAATGGGCTGTGGGAGGTATCCCCGCATCCATCGATGAGCGGGTCGGCTCCACGCAGGGTCGCAGGGCGCGAGGGGTGACAATCGACGCGGTTACATTAATAAATATAGAGGACATGAGACGCGAGACCACACCCAAAGGGCTCAGCTCGCTCCTCCCCTCACCCCGGTCGCCACCCAAAAACCCCGACGCTCCGAGGTGGGGCTTGCTATCGCACCCTTTGTCTCCCTTCGACAGGGACCTATGCGCACAACGGACCTCGCTCCGAAGAGAAATTAAGTACATGTCTACACTCTTGATTCCGATTAAATCGGTTTCTGGTATTGAAGTAAGTCCATGAAACCACATTTTTCACTGTTTGCAAGTTACACTGAAAAAAAAAAAAAAAAAAAAAAAAAAAAAAAAAAAAAAAAAAACACATCGGATCTAGAGTCCAGACTCTTAAAAACATTGAAAAGAAAAAACACTCTTGATTCAATCAGATTTAAGCTGAAATTAAGAACCAAGCCTCTTAATTTGAGCGGTTTTCCTTTCGATTTAAGCTTAAATCTGATTAATCAAGAGTCCTTTTTCTTGTCAATGTTTTCTAGAGTCTGGACTCTAGATCCAATGTGGTTTTTTTTTCAGTGAATGAAATATTTTTTCCGGTAGGAACATTTTTGATACCCATTTAGGCTAAAATATATTTTTGGAGCTGCACCTTTTTCATGAAAGTGATGGGAAATTAAGATCTTTTTTCATAGTTGTAAAATTGGGTAAACATGAGTTTTAAAGGTTTTATCTCGCTTTTTCGTTATTTAAGTTGAGCAAAGAGATACGATTCTTAGAAATAGACAACAATTTAGACGTTTCGATCTGCTACATGTTTATGTACCTTTCAGAAGGCCAGTAAAACGTCCTGATTGTCTAAAGAATGAGTTTAAACAGCTTAATATGATTTTGTGCCAATGGAAGTCACCCAGTCACTTCACCAACTGGCAAATCCATGCCTTCAACACGACGATTCCTTAAAACAGATTGTTTTACAAAATAATTTTCTGAGGGTGGATCTTTTAAATATGCAGTTAAAAAGCTTTCTAAATAAAACGAATCTAAAGCAGAGCTCTATAATTAGCATGACCATGGTAAATTTTGTGTGTAAAAGTCTTGATTTTATAAAGTCGGAGCCTCCTGCTTCCACTAAAATGAAGTAAATAAATAATGCAAACAACAAAGTTCGTATGCTCCATATAAATCAATGAATTTATTATTATTTTTCCTTTTTTCACCAACAGAGAGAATAGTGGCTTAATGTATTTATTTACGCAAGAATCTTTCTTGGATTAACAAGTGTTGACATCTTTGCCCAGTACAAACAATGGAAAAAATTCAGCTTAAAGCAGGAAACAAAATACACTTTTACAAATTATGTAACGTTACAAGAAAACTAAATACAGCGGTAAATTATCACTGAATTATTCACTATGCAAGACAACTTAATCGAAGAATTCGTTCTAATAATTGCACCTCCACGTAATTACAAGGTTACCTTATATTACACGGTATTTATTTATTTACACTTTTTTCTTAATTATATACTTACATTATTTTGTACATTTTAAATTGGCAAATGAAGAGTCAAACATTTATTCGAGATAAAAAATTTTCAATGTGCAAATTAATTTTGCAATATTCCAAAGATTTACCCATGAATCCTCACCATATTTTTTTGCGAACTGAAAAAAGTTCAAGTTTGATGAATCGTCACTCATATTGTATGTGCTTTACAAAGGCCTTAAAAAGGTTCCGCGCAACATCCTACAGGTTCGATGCACATAAAGGAAGGTAAACAACTACAGCATGATTGGAATTGATTGTAATAAACATTTTCATCGGTTTTATCTTTACCATAGATAATATGTAAGAGAGGATGGGAACGGTGATAATAGATTTAGGCAGTTTTCGGAGCAAATGAATCAACCAAATGCAACCCATTCAAATGAATGTTAAAATAGGCTAATTGTAAGTTCAGTAAAAAAAAATTTCTGGATTTAATAATTAGTGATCTCGTTAAAGGGTGAGGTTGAGGAAAAGTCCACTTTTTGGACTTTTCCGTCAAACAAGCACAAACACGTAAAAAACGAGAGTAAGAAAAACGATATTCTGAGTCAAATGACCGAATTATGAGTGGAATTAACATGGGCGTACCTAGGTCATTTTGCTAGGGGGGTATGGAATACCCCCCCCCCCCCGGCCCAGTGGGGCTCCGGGGAGAATGTTTTGAAATTTTTACTCCATTTGGACGCATTTTGAGGCTTCCGTGATGAAAATTTTATAGAAAATACTAACTGAATGAACACGGTGTATTCATTCTAAGACTCCACGATTCTACATAAAAAGAGATGATCATCCTCGACAAAGGTTTTTTTCCTGCAACGTCCAAAATTTGGAGGGGGGGGGGCAGCTGATACTATTTTCAATTCTAGAAGAGGGCAATCCCTCCCTGGACCCCCCTTCGCTCGCCCATGGGAATTTATGTTGTTAATACCGCATCGCGTGATATTAAATCAGTGACTGCTTCCAACTCTGGCAACGCTACTTGAAAAGGTGCTGGTGGGGTCAAAGGCTCACATTTACATGAGTTTTGTCTCGCGGTGATTGCATTAGGCAGCATTGCAACGGTTTCCTCTTCATCGTGGTGATTGGCTTTTTGCAATGCTGCCAAATACAATAAATAAAAAATCCCCTACAATCATATTTAGAAAGAACGTGGAATAATTAACCGCAAATTGATGTAAACCAGTTAGTTAAATTTGTACTTTTTGTGCTTACTACCACTGTTAATAAGTTATACGCGTTATTTTCCCTAGAAAATCTTCAATCGCAGATACCACAGGTCATCGGGTAAATCTCTGTAGTGATGACCTAAAATTTTGCAATGTTGCTCAGATCGTATAACTTGGTGTATCATTTGAGACTGAACAATTTGGAGGCCATATGAATTTTCATCTTCCAAAATGGCCTTTTTATGTCGCTTTTCTATAAAAACAATTTACGTTTATGTTCCTAAAAGTTGTCAAAATTATATTTGAACCTCCACAGTCTTAAAGTTACACCAAGCTTATGTAGCGTTTTTCGAAAGAATGGTTCAATTAGCATTTCTGACGCCGAAAACAGTACACCTATGCAAATTAACTTACGCGCACCATCAAGTTGAACATAATAAATGCCAACATAAAATAGCGGATTGAATTTAACATTAATAATAGTATTTATGTAAGTATAGAGCTTATCAAAATGAATGAGATACTATAAAAAGTTAATTGCGTATTTACAGTTTTACAGCAGTTATATCTACCTATGAGGCTCACTTTCTATATTTACAGTTTGGAGTAGGAAGAAGTGACTAGAATGATGAAAAAATACAAGTGTCAGCACAAGATGGGCGCCTATTTTTATGCTAGACGCCATAACAAATGAGTTTGGAGACTTTATTTAGAGAGGACACAAGCTCAAGAAATAAGTCGAGTCATAAATGCACATTTTTAGGTATTGCAACGAATGAAGCGGTTACACCCACGTTATACGATATTAGTGATCATTCCGCAGTTTGATCCGAATCATTCTTATTGAATTTGCGGTAAAATAGGGGAAAAGAAAAAGAAAAATTTGGTTCGAATAACGTCCTCCTAAAACAGATCTCCACCGGATGAACAAAGTTTCGAGTCGCTAAGTACCACCACAAAGGCAGGAGGTCGGATTGTGGATCATCGGCAAGTAAGGTGAGTAGCATCAAGCAAAAGGTATCAAGGTTTGGTAAATCGAGAAACTAGGAGTTCGTTCGTTAAAGACAATAGGCAGAATACATAGACTCTCAAAATTATTATCAGTCCAAAATTTGAATTTTACCGAATATTGCGGCACCAAACCTTTGAATCTATAGGAGGGATGGTTAATTATTAAATGGACTTCTTTCTGTCAAACGGAACTAAGCGCCAATCTGAGTTCCTTTTGAGGAATTTAGAGTGCTGGATAGCGCGTTCTGTCAAACGGAACTAAGCGCCATGGAAAAGCATTGGAGTATAGGACGGAACGAGCCCGACGCCCGATTCCGCCGCCAATCCAAGCCCCCAGCTACCTTCCTCCTCCGATGACGCTTAGTTCCGTTTCACAGAAATACGTTCAAATTGAGTTTCCACTAATTTTAAACATTCCATGACCCTTAAAGCCTATCAGATAGGTTTCCAAAATGCCATCATATGAAATTTTGCATCTCATGACCTATGCTACCAGAATGACCCAAAGAGAGACCTGACGAAGCCAAGCCTCGGGGCGATTAAACAAGACTGGGGAGTGGAGGTCGCGAGGCAACCGGGCTCATCGTGGATTGTATGGCGTGGAGAGTCGGGTGATGGTGGTGGAAGTAGAGGGACGAGTAGGTGGAGGTGGGCGGCGAGGTGCTGAGGTGGAGAGCGCCGGGACCGCTGGAGGTCGTGATGGGCTGCATGATGGAGTGCGCGCTGGAGGTGACCGGCTGTATGATGGAGTGGAGCTGCGTGGAGGCGGCGAGTCCGGTGCCGGGGCTGGTGGCGCTCGGCGCAGACTCGTGGTAGAGGATCGGGACGCGGACAAGTCGCTGGGCGGCGTGCGCCATGTTGGCCGCCTCCAGCTCCGCGGCCAGCTGCCGCTTCCACTTGTTCCGCCGGTTCTGGAACCAGATCTTCACCTGCGTCTCCGTCAGATGCAAGGAGGCGGCCAGCCCGGCTCTCTCCGAGCTCGACAGGTAGCGTTTCATGTCGAATGTCGACTCCAGCTGGAACACCTGCGGACAGAGCATTATGACTTAGTTTTGGTAGACAATCTCCAGTGAGCATGACTTTTAAGCAAAGTATGACGATATCGAGGTGGTCTTCGACATTGCCTGCTTAAGAAGACTGGTTTCACCATTTTAAAGGAGTTAAAGGGCAATATCTAGGGAGGATCTCTACCATGACAGATTCCTGTGGCGAGTGGGCGTCGCAGAGCGTCCTAGCGCGCCGTAAAAGCGGCTTATGGCCCTCGGCGCGGCGGTCGGCATGTAACACATATTAGCGCCTACAAGAATGCATGAATACTTCACGCATAGCGTCAAACACAGTAAGGTCAGCAGCGGTCGCCGCGTAACGCATAGCGCCTACAAGACTGCATGAATACCTCACGCATTGCGTCAAATACAGTGCGTTCGGCAGCGGTCGGCGTGAAAGGCATAGCGCCTACAAGATTGTAGGGATACTTCACGCATTGCGCCAAACAAAGTGCGATCAGCACGGCGCGGCGGTGGAAGTTAAAATTATTGAACCACATTTATGATTGTTCTTTCATAATTTTTTCGTTCATTTCTCATTAACAGGAGGCATTGTCCACACAGAGACAGGTTTACGGAACTTGACTTTCCCGCCAAGTTCCGTGAATTTTCGCTAGTAGTGTTGACAGGGCTTCCGTAAAAAATGTATCCAACACGAGTAAACGCGTCTCATGCATCCCTCTCCCTCCGGCACGTTCACTTGACGGTTTTTATTGATGTTTCAAAACGAATGAGATGGGGGCGGCAAAATACAGGCGTACAAGTAGGTAAATCTGGCCCTGTCACCCCCCCCCCCCCCTCTATACTAATTTTTAGATGAATGTGCCTACCTGACTCCGCGAGAAGACGGTTCGGGTTTTCTTCTTCCTCTTGCTGCTGTTGAGGTTGTTGTTTTTGCTATCATCACCCTCCTCCTCGTCGCAATCATCAGCATCTTCGTCGGCCATGCCGCTGTCTTCCAGTGCCCGCTTGCTGAAGACCATCCGCCTCTGCTGCGGACTGAACCCGCTTAAGCTCCGCGCTAGGAAGTTGCTCGAGTTCTGGCTGAGGTACGGCGTCCCGCCTCCTCCTCCGCCTCCGCCGCCTCCGCTCTCGGAGTGCTTGAGCGGGGAGCCCGGTCGGAAGAGGGCGGCTCCCGACGGGGACTTGGAGCCCTCGCGCGCCTCCTTCGTGTCGGTGCCCTTCTCGCTGGAGGCGTCTTTCGCGGCCGCCGCGTCGGCTGCGCTCAGACTCTGCGGCGAGCACGGCCTGCTCGCGTCCTCGTTCGTCGTTACCGAGCCACCTGCGAACAAACGACAGGAAGATATTTCAGAATACAGTTGGAGTGGAGTAGGTGTGGATAACAACCATGCAGGCCGATTATTGAAATTGACAGACAAAGCGATGGACAAAGAGGAGAAATAGAAACCAAAAACAAGGGGGGGGGGGGACGGGAAACAAGGATAAAATACACAGTTAAAAGAGCCAAGACGTTTCGAGTCAAAACTAAGTCATTTTCAGCCGGAAATGTTACGATAAAAGTTTTAAAAAAACGATGAAAAACCTGAGCCTTACATGGTGGTGGCCGGGATCTGAGAAAAATAATCATCAAAGAAGAGAAAAAGGATACGGTTGGATTCTATTGGGTAGACCAAAGATGCTATAAATTGTGTGTAGCATTCAAACCCTTACGTATTCAATCCAATATCGGGTAAAACATGAGCAAAAACTCTGACTCTAAATCTGAGAGAGCATAATTATTATTCAGGTCTGATTATATTGATCATCGACATTCGACATAAGCAAAAAGAGCTTCATGACAAAGACGGATCGTAATGAAATATTTCAGGATCAGACCGGGAGATTCCACTGAGCTTGTGTGACGGTAGAGGAGATGGGATTCTTACGCCTTCAATCAGGAGTGATACCAACCCACGTCATCAAGTAAAAAGGGTCGGATCATGTATCATCACGGGTGCGTACAACGCCCACTGCCAAGGCTGCCTAAGTTAGGATTTTCAAGATATTTTCAGGCATGCATGATAAACCAGTATCAACTTATAGATAACTTATAGCTCAATGGTTGAATGGTTGGATTATTGAAATTTATCAACAAAGCGATAGACAAAGAAGTCAAGTTGAAAATACAGCGATCCTATTGGTTGCTAAGGACAAAGGAGATAAGTAGGTAATAGACAAACTAACGGCAACCTCATGAGACCATATTTAGTCCATCATTTTCTCCCTTAGTCTATAGGAGCCACCTATTTCAACCAATCGAATCGCTTCATATACTCCTTCTTTGTCTAAAGCTTTGTCTATCAATTTCAATAATCAGCCCGCAGGTCTAATTTGACATTTTCGGGGCTGTCCAACGAAAAAATTTCCTTGAAACATTTTTCTACGCTCACAGTATCATCAATAACTCAATTTTGAGATCTAGTTAACTTCAGTCCTTTTTCTAAGCGCAGTCATGTACTTAAAGAAAGATGCTTCCTCGGTTGAATTGAGCATTGACGGTTTCCTTCCGCCGAGACGGTGTGGCGTCTTCAAAAGAAATCGTGTACAGGACCATTCTAAGCTCTATTCGAGGTGTGGAACCATCATGCGAAGTTGTGTCGACAGGGAAGCTCGCGGCTTCGAGGCTTCTGAACTCGACGTTTGGGGAGGGAAAGGCGGTTGGATTACGCGAGAGAGGCAAGTTAAGCGTTAACGATTTTATCGATTTGGCCCAACTTGAGGGAAGCGTTAAATCTTGCGCTCTAATCTCTGCCGTGCGTTGCCACGCGTTTATAGTGAAAAACTGTGGATGTTGACTTAGAAAATAGGAATAAACAATTTTCATCGTTGTCATTTAAAATGGAACGATGGAAGGAGAGACTTTCAGGACTATGTCAGAAATATCAACCCTCCCCCCTTTTCTAGCCATGTTTTTGGAGAACTTTCTGAAAATTGTATCAAAATTAGGCTATATTTAAAGCTTTTTGATACCTAATTCAAGTGTTTGGTAAAAGTTTCACTTCGGGTTAAAACATGCATATTTTGATAATATAGAAATGCAATTATTTGACTGTCCAGCGAGAACGTATGCCCAAATATGCGCTAAAAAGGACCCTACAACAAAACGGCCAAATCGGCCTAAACACGGAATCGTACGATTTTCTCAGGGATGATAGAGGGTCTTCCCAGACACTCAAAACTGGTCATATTTTTTGCCTAACCCCCAGGGAAAAGGGGGGAGAGGGGGTCAAAGTCAAAACCTTTAAATTAGCATAACTTCTCAACGGTTTGTCGTAGAAAGATGATCTTGGTGTCAAAATTTCCAGAAAAATGAGAGCTTTCAGAATATATGTATGAAATTAATTAAATTTTAAAATTTGACCCACTTTTGGGGCATTTTACAAGGTCCCCCTTTCGTAAATTTTCGTTTTTTGAGATTTTCGGTTGTTCGGTTCGCACGGATTAAGACAAAAACAATTTCAAATGAAAGTAGAGCGTTTAAGCTTTAAAACAAGCCCAAGATGATCTTGGGGAAACGATTAGAAGCGGAGTTATGAGTCTTCAAAGTTGACGCGGCGCGCGGGAACCTTGTATGTTCCGAGTCTCAAGGTCACCTGCGCGTCCCGGATTGCCTGCAGGTTGCAAGTTTTTGTGTTTTTATGCTTCTGTAGGTCATTTTTAATGTAAATCATTCAATGAAGATAGAATAATCGAAATTTTTTAATTTTACGGGAGGAGCGAGAGGGGGCTTAGAGTATCAACCATTATGTCCATCATACCTCATTAAACATTTGCTGACGATGACGATTCTGCTCTTATAATTTAGAGGAAACCATGGACCCTCAGTTCAAATGTACATATGCTCCATACAGAACTGAACCATTTAGAAATTATAACCCATTGATGCCAAATTTTGGGGTACCCCTAATTTTAAATTTTTTTAATTGAGCTAATAAGCTACAGCGCTTGACGGAACTCACATGGTAAAGCCACATAGTTTCTCGTAGAAGCAGACGAGCTTTGAGCTTCAAAACAAGTCTTAGTTATTCTTGAGGGGGCTACTTGAAACGCAGTTAAAATTTTTTGACGTTAATGAGGTGTACCTCGCCCGAGGCCCATTGTGTAAAATTAAAAAAATTCTGATTATTCTATCTTCATTGAATGATTTACATTAAAAATGACCTACAGAAGCATAAAAACACAAAAACTTGCAACCTGCAGGCAATCCGGGGCGCGCAGGTGACCTTGAGACTCGGAACATACAAGGTTCCCGCGCACCGCGTCAACTTTGAAGACTCATAACTCCGCTTCTAATCGTTTTCCCAAGATCATCTTGGGCTTGTTTTAAAGCTTAAACGCTCTACTTTCATTTGAAATTGTTTTTGTCTTAATCCGTGCGAACCGAACAACCGAAAATCTCAAAAAACGAAAATTTACGAAAGGGGGACCTTGTAAAATGCCCCAAAAGTGGGTCAAATTTTAAAATTTAATTAATTTCATACATATATTCTGAAAGCTCTCATTTTTCTGGAAATTTTGACACCAAGATCATCTTTCTACGACAAACCGTTGAGAAGTTATGCTAATTTAAAGGTTTTGACTTTGACCCCCTCTCCCCCCTTTTCCCTGGGGGTTAGGCAAAAAATATGACCAGTTTTGAGTGTCTGGGAAGACCCTCTATCATCCCTGAGAAAATCGTACGATTCCGTGTTTAGGCCGATTTGGCCGTTTTGTTGTAGGGTCCTTTAAAGCACTGCACAGCAGATTATCTTTCAAGTCGATGTAATAATCATGATAGAGGTTACTCTCATTATAATGTTTCAATTTAACCGCATCTAAATCAATGCTTCAAGGTCTTGTTAAATGAACAATTTTTTTGGAAGCTCTTGAAGGGAAGCTCTCACAATGTAAGGGATGAGGGGAGAAAATAATTCATGATTGCGCAATTAAATTGGGGGTGCTTCAAAAGTATTCAATGAGCTTACTGCATTGTATGTGTCAGCAATCGAAGCGTTGGGTGCAGAAAGGGAATTTCTCGGTTGTGGTGTTTCAGGATCTCTACTGTTAATCTATATTCCAGAGAGGAAAGTATTGGATGAGTTTTCTGAAATTTTTATTTTTCAGCATTGTAAAATCACAAAGAAAATCCAGTAAAAGTTTTAACGAATTCCATGCACTTGATTTATTTATAGTGGATGCAACGTTAACGGAGATCCTGAGACATACCGCGACCAAGAAATGTCCTTTCTGAACCCAGCACTTCAATTTCCTCTATTCTACATTATCAGAAGCATACATGCTTTATTCCACCGAGAAAAACAATTCCTATCATGAACATGAGGCCAAAATTAAGAAGCGATATTCCAGAGGAAAGTCCATAGAGCAAAGCCGTTTAGTTTCCCCTACAGTGAGGAGTGGTATGCAAAATCTCAGCAACACCTGATGGCGCTAACCAGGTTTCCGATGTCCACTCTTCGAATGCTGATTAATCTGTACAAACAGAGCAATGTGGCAACAGAGCACGCGAGATAGCTGTGGAGGTCTCAAATCGTTGTTTTGATGGATGTCGGGTTTTTGGTGAGTTGGCGAGTTGGGTGGTGAGCTTGGAGCCGGCAACAGTAAACGATATAAAATAAGGAAGCGGTTGCTTGGACTTTTGAAAGGCTTCGAAAGTTGCACCAATTCAAGCTACTTTGTCTACTTTATACGGCTGCACCCCTCCTCAGATGTCAGATTGCTAGCAATTAATGTACTCAGCCCTGTGTTTTGGTATCATGAATTCACCATTTTCCTCGCAACAGATAATTCTCAATAGAGCTAGAGTCCCTTTATACCCAGAGTTAAGACAACTCGATTATCAGCTGACTGGCAGCCGGCCTTTGCTGGCCATGGAGGCCGAAACGAGTGCACCCAAACGAACGATATTGAGGGATAAGGATCAGGAATCCTGCGAGGTCTGTCACACAAAAACAACAACATCAACAAATTGATCAATTAAAAAGAAAATGAGATTGGTTTGTGAATAATTTCTTAATCTATTTTCATTTTGGACCTATGGAAATAACAATTTACTCTTGATAAACCACAATTAGGTAATATTTTCATTATTCTTGTTCACATTCGAGGTACCGCCATCTTGGTGCACTCGTTTCGGCCTCCATGAGCGAGAACCAATCAGAATTGGATTTTTTTTTTTAGGCCACTTTCAGCCCAACCAAAAGTGAGTTGTCTTAACTCTGGGTATAAAGGGACTCTAAATAGAGCAAACTCGTGCGACTGTGGTTTCAAGAAACTGATAAACCAATGACGCAAATTTGAAATGCTCGTATAAAATTAGTGAAAAAAACCAGAAGACATACTACTTCTAGATATTCTATTAAGTGCAATCGAAGAATAAGCTATTAGGAACAGTTTGCGCCGTTCTGAAGAAACGGATTTTCAAGATATTTTCAGGCATGCATGATAAACCAGTATCAACTTATAGATAACTTATAGCTCAATGGTTGAATGGTTGGATTATTGAAATTTATCAATAAAGCGATAGACAAAGAAGTCAAGTTGAAAATACAGCGATCCTATTGGTTGCTAAGGACAAAGGAGATAAGTAGGTAATAGACAAACTAACGGCAACCTCATGAGACCATATTTAGTCCATCATTTTCTCCCTTAGTCTATAGGAGCCACCTATTTCAACCAATCGAATCGCTTCATATACTCCTTCTTTGTCTAAAGCTTTGTCTATCAATTTCAATAATCAGCCCGCAGGTCTAATTTGACATTTTCGGGGCTGTCCAACGAAAAAATTTCCTTGAAACATTTTTCTACGCTCACAGTATCATCAATAACTCAATTTTGAGATCTAGTTAACTTCAGTCCTTTTTCTAAGCGCAGTCATGTACTTAAAGAAAGATGCTTCCTCGGTTGAATTGAGCATTGACGGTTTCCTTCCGCCGAGACGGTGTGGCGTCTTCAAAAGAAATCGTGCACAGGACCATTCTAAGCTCTATTCGAGGTGTGGAACCATCATGCGAAGTTGTGTCGACAGGGAAGCTCGCGGCTTCGAGGCTTCTGAACTCGACGTTTGGGGAGGGAAAGGCGGTTGGATTACGCGAGAGAGGCAAGTTAAGCGTTAACGATTTTATCGATTTGGCCCAACTTGAGGGAAGCGTTAAATCTTGCGCTCTAATCTCTGCCGTGCGTTGCCACGCGTTTATAGTGAAAAACTGTGGATGTTGACTTAGAAAATAGGAATAAACAATTTTCATCGTTGTCATTTAAAATGGAACGATGGAAGGAGAGACTTTCAGGACTATGTCAGAAATATCAACCCTCCCCCCTTTTCTAGCCATGTTTTTGGAGAACTTTCTGAAAATTGTATCAAAATTAGGCTATATTTAAAGCTTTTTGATACCTAATTCAAGTGTTTGGTAAAAGTTTCACTTCGGGTTAAAACATGCATATTTTGATAATATAGAAATGCAATTATTTGACTGTCCAGCGAGAACGTATGCCCAAATATGCGCTAAAAAGGACCCTACAACAAAACGGCCAAATCGGCCTAAACACGGAATCGTACGATTTTCTCAGGGATGATAGAGGGTCTTCCCAGACACTCAAAACTGGTCATATTTTTTGCCTAACCCCCAGGGAAAAGGGGGGAGAGGGGGTCAAAGTCAAAACCTTTAAATTAGCATAACTTCTCAACGGTTTGTCGTAGAAAGATGATCTTGGTGTCAAAATTTCCAGAAAAATGAGAGCTTTCAGAATATATGTATGAAATTAATTAAATTTTAAAATTTGACCCACTTTTGGGGCATTTTACAAGGTCCCCCTTTCGTAAATTTTCGTTTTTTGAGATTTTCGGTTGTTCGGTTCGCACGGATTAAGACAAAAACAATTTCAAATGAAAGTAGAGCGTTTAAGCTTTAAAACAAGCCCAAGATGATCTTGGGGAAACGATTAGAAGCGGAGTTATGAGTCTTCAAAGTTGACGCGGCGCGCGGGAACCTTGTATGTTCCGAGTCTCAAGGTCACCTGCGCGTCCCGGATTGCCTGCAGGTTGCAAGTTTTTTGTGTTTTTATGCTTCTGTAGGTCATTTTTAATGTAAATCATTCAATGAAGATAGAATAATCGAAATTTTTTAATTTTATGGGAGGAGCGAGAGGGGGCTTAGAGTATCAACCATTATGTCCATCATACCTCATTAAACATTTGCTGACGATGACGATTCTGCTCTTATAATTTAGAGGAAACCATGGACCCTCAGTTCAAATGTACATATGCTCCATACAGAACTGAACCATTTAGAAATTATAACCCATTGATGCCAAATTTTGGGGTACCCCTAATTTTAAATTTTTTTAATTGAGCTAATAAGCTACAGCGCTTGACGGAACTCACATGGTAAAGCCACATAGTTTCTCGTAGAAGCAGACGAGCTTTGAGCTTCAAAACAAGTCTTAGTTATTCTTGAGGGGGCTACTTGAAACGCAGTTAAAATTTTTTGACGTTAATGAGGTGTACCTCGCCCGAGGCCCATTGTGTAAAATTAAAAAAATTCTGATTATTCTATCTTCATTGAATGATTTACATTAAAAATGACCTACAGAAGCATAAAAACACAAAAACTTGCAACCTGCAGGCAATCCGGGGCGCGCAGGTGACCTTGAGACTCGGAACATACAAGGTTCCCGCGCACCGCGTCAACTTTGAAGACTCATAACTCCGCTTCTAATCGTTTTCCTCAAGATCATCTTGGGCTTGTTTTAAAGCTTAAACGCTCTACTTTCATTTGAAATTGTTTTTGTCTTAATCCGTGCGAACCGAACAACCGAAAATCTCAAAAAACGAAAATTTACGAAAGGGGGACCTTGTAAAATGCCCCAAAAGTGGGTCAAATTTTAAAATTTAATTAATTTCATACATATATTCTGAAAGCTCTCATTTTTCTGGAAATTTTGACACCAAGATCATCTTTCTACGACAAACCGTTGAGAAGTTATGCTAATTTAAAGGTTTTGACTTTGACCCCCTCTCCCCCCTTTTCCCTGGGGGTTAGGCAAAAAATATGACCAGTTTTGAGTGTCTGGGAAGACCCTCTATCATCCCTGAGAAAATCGTACGATTCCGTGTTTAGGCCGATTTGGCCGTTTTGTTGTAGGGTCCTTTAAAGCACTGCACAGCAGATTATCTTTCAAGTCGATGTAATAATCATGATAGAGGTTACTCTCATTATAAGGTTTCAATTTAACCGCATCTAAATCAATGCTTCAAGGTCTTGTTAAATGAACAATTTTTTTGGAAGCTCTTGAAGGGAAGCTCTCACAATGTAAGGGATGAGGGGAGAAAATAATTCATGATTGCGCAATTAAATTGGGGGTGCTTCAAAAGTATTCAATGAGCTTACTGCATTGTATGTGTCAGCAATCGAAGCGTTGGGTGCAGAAAGGGAATTTCTCGGTTGTGGTGTTTCAGGATCTCTACTGTTAATCTATATTCCAGAGAGGAAAGTATTGGATGAGTTTTCTGAAATTTTTATTTTTCAGCATTGTAAAATCACAAAGAAAATCCAGTAAAAGTTTTAACGAATTCCATGCACTTGATTTATTTATAGTGGATGCAACGTTAACGGAGATCCTGAGACATACCGCGACCAAGAAATGTCCTTTCTGAACCCAGCACTTCAATTTCCTCTATTCTACATTATCAGAAGCATACATGCTTTATTCCACCGAGAAAAACAATTCCTATCATGAACATGAGGCCAAAATTAAGAAGCGATATTCCAGAGGAAAGTCCATAGAGCAAAGCCGTTTAGTTTCCCCTACAGTGAGGAGTGGTATGCAAAATCTCAGCAACACCTGATGGCGCTAACCAGGTTTCCGATGTCCACTCTTCGAATGCTGATTAATCTGTACAAACAGAGCAATGTGGCAACAGAGCACGCGAGATAGCTGTGGAGGTCTCAAATCGTTGTTTTGATGGATGTCGGGTTTTTGGTGAGTTGGCGAGTTGGGTGGTGAGCTTGGAGCCGGCAACAGTAAACGATATAAAATAAGGAAGCGGTTGCTTGGACTTTTGAAAGGCTTCGAAAGTTGCACCAATTCAAGCTACTTTGTCTACTTTATACGGCTGCACCCCTCCTCAGATGTCAGATTGCTAGCAATTAATGTACTCAGCCCTGTGTTTTGGTATCATGAATTCACCATTTTCCTCGCAACAGATAATTCTCAATAGAGCAAACTCGTGCGACTGTGGTTTCAAGAAACTGATAAACCAATGACGCAAATTTGAAATGCTCGTATAAAATTAGTGAAAAAAACCAGAAGACATACTACTTCTAGATATTCTATTAAGTGCAATCGAAGAATAAGCTATTAGGAACAGTTTGCGCCGTTCTGAAGAAACGCAGTCGAAGCAAACTGCATGTACCTCTTTCTTCCGGCAACTCTAATACCTTTTTGCATGATGAAAACCAACTATGATGGTTAGTTTCACCAAAAATTACACTTCACTGTTGTTATCATTTATTTGTCCCTGAAAAAACAAAACCCTTCAGGTCGGGTTTGTCGCGGAGTACATAGAGTCGTAATGTGAATGGGAGAACTGGCGCCATGTTCTGGTCGACGAGTTCCGAGCCTGGTGTGCGCCGAGCTTCGGTCACTTTTTCGCTACACTCCCGATCAAAAATGGCGATGTAGGATTCGTCGTAATTCCTATCCTCTTTGTTTACATCAGATAGCCGGGTCCTCGCGTATCGAAAACAATCGAATATGTATCGAAAAAATGACCCGACGTGACACAGGAGTCTCGGAATCCGGGACCTGGAAAATGCTTGAAAGTGGCGCCAGCTCTCCCATTTACATTACGACTCTACTCTACGTGGTTGGTTTAAACAGGTTGTCAGAAATAATAAGTTGACCCTCTTTTCAATTAATTTTTAATCAAATTGAGATGCAAAATTGGACTCTTAAAGATACTTCTAAGTATTAAAAGAGAAATACTTTGGGGTCCTGAAGTACAACCAACTCGGACTCAACTTGATCGAAAGTTAGCGAGAAAGTCAGGCACTTTCCAGACACCCTCACTGAAAAAAAGTTACGACCTATAATGAAGAACGCCGAAGCACGCACGGCGCGGCGCGCATAGTGGCGCCTCAGAAGGCCGCAGGATACTTCATGCGTTGCGCGTACCGCACGGTGCACGCAACGCATATGGTGGCGCCCTACAAGTCTGCAGGATATTTCATGCATTGCGCGTATACTACAGACTACACTACTACACGGAGAACAAAACTTCGTGCGTGGGACCCGAAGTTTAGGTCATATGGATCTCTGAAGTTTTCGGATTGAGCATCTGAACACTTTAGGTCCAGCTGCTGATGTTTGGATCACACATCTGAAACTTCAGTTCTTACATCTGAAATACTTCGGTTTTCACATCCGAAAAACTTCGGTTCTCACATCTGAAGTACTTCAAATGTAAGAACTGGAGTTTCAAATGTGTGATCCGAACCTCGACAGCTAGACCTAAAGTGTTCAGATGCTCAATCCGAAAACTTCAGAGATCCATATGACCTAAACTTCGGGTTCCATGCACGAAGTTTTTTTCTCCATGTATGTTTATAAAGCCCGTAAGTACGGCTTCCACGGTCGGAGTTTCTTTTTCAGTGCGGTATTGGGCCCCAAGAGCCCCATAATTATACCCAAATCCGAAGAGCCAATGAACCAATCAATGAGCGACACAGAAATGGCAATACTCTTCCTTATTAAGGCGCCTCTGGAGTGGAGAAGTCGAGTGGACGCACGGCATGGGTCGGCACGGCATGGCGGCGTAAATTGGATTAGGGAAGTGTGAAATCGTTTGAACATTTGATTTTTATAAACCGCCGTGGTCTTCCTCGTGCGGAGGATGGGCTCACCGCAGCGCATAGTTGCCAAATCGTTCCGAAAAATCAGTATTTCCCTTATACAACTGAATGTAAACATACGGAATATGGCGACGTGGACGGGTAGCATAGCGATTTGGGGAGCACTCGTAAGGATTCCACCCGCGTTGGCGATCCTGTTAACTTGGCTGAAATAATTAGCATCAGTTGTAACACGGTCCCGGGGCATCGTAATCTGCTCTCTGAGCATTAGGCGTTTCGTGTCAACGCTATCGGGCATTCGGAGCAGGATTTCGATTTCGACTGTCACGTAACGCTACCGTGCTAAGGAAGAACGCCGTATAAGCCTCCAGACATTGCCGAATTTCCTTCGATAACAACCGAACTTCCTGGGAAAATTGTGAATATTTTTCCCCGGAATGTTTAGACAATTTTGTACGCAATTTGATCTAAAATATCTGAGAATTTTAGGGGAAAATATGCATGAATTCCGTCAGAAATACATGTTTTATCAAGGGAAATTTGGCAACTCTCGAATGTTCATACACACTATGGTCTGGGGGCGCCGAATTGTGGCCAAAAATCCGATTTTTGAAAGTACGAAAATCTGGCAATCGAGCATATAATCCTTATCTACATCCTTTAGTAGGTGTGAAATGACCTATCAAATCTTATATAATTGTTTTTACGATCAGATATATGGTGGCGAACTTCACATCCTCCGAGGTAAGTAAAGAAACGTGAGAATTTAAAGTGCACGTCATCGTGTATTGCCTTGTGTCGCTTTGTGATAAGTTGGCGTAGATCCCCGATCAAATATGGAAAAAAAAGGTGAAAGTAAGTACTTTTTGATGGTTTAATCGTTTTTAGTATTAAGATTGATTTTATGGCCACCATGAGACTCCAAAGTTTTGTCCTGATTTAGGCAAAAAATTGCCTTCATCTTAAGTTTTAGTTATCACTAACACGAGCTAACACGTTCTTATCAGTGCAAGAATGTAGCTCATATGTTCCTCTAACAGGATATCATCGGGTTTTTTGCCGCTTTTTGCCGCTTTTTGCCTCTGGGGCCTTTTTTGGTCATTTTGGCGAAGGACTTATACGATTTTCTGCGCAATCTGATTTCATTGCAGAAGGAGATAAGAGAGATGAGACAAGGTCAACGTTTGATATAGGGTGATTCATATGTATTTTTGGCTGCTGAATCCGAAAATGATGTCAGTTTTTTTCCAGCACTTGTCAGATTTCCGGAAAATAAAGTTTTTCTGCAAAAAAAACTCATTTTTAAGCAAAATAATATTTTCTCCGGAAAAACGACAAATGGTGGATAAAACTTAGGTATTTTTTTTATTCTTCAGCCTGTATACATAATACAAATTTATCAACTCGGTCCGCTGTGGTGCGTAGTGGTTGGAGTGCTGGCTTTAAGATCAAGAGGTTCCGAGTTCAATTCCTGGCTAGGCAACCCGAGAATGGTAATCCGCAAGGTTTTAGGGTCTGATCTGGGTCTGGGTCTGAAGGCCCCAGAGGCAGAAAGGTGCAAAAAAATCTATGATATCCTGTTAGAGGAACATATGAGCTACATTCTTGCACTGATAAGAACGTGTTAGCTCGTGTTAGTGATAACTAAAACTTAAGGTGAAGGCAATTTTTTGCCTAAATTAGGACAAAACTTTGGAGTCTCATGGTGGTCATAAAATTAATCTTAATACTAAAAACGATTAAACCATCAAAAAGTACTTACTTTCACCTTTCTTGTCCATATTTGATCGGGGATTTACGCCAACTTATCACAAAACGACACAAGGCAATACACGATAACGTGCACTTTAAATTCTCACGTTTCTTTACTTACCTCGGAGGATGTGAAGTTCGTCACCATATATCTGATCGTAAAAACAATTACATAAGATTTGATAGGTCATTTCACACCTACTAAAGGATGTAGATAAGGATTATATGCTCGATTGCCAGATTTTCGTACTTTCAAAAATCGGATTTTTGGCCACGATTCATTAGGCCTAGAATCTTTATAATAATTCTAACCATGAAAATCAGCGCAGAATGGTTGACAGCCTCCAATGAGTATAAGAATGTCAAAGCTATTTAGGTCTAAGTAGTATTGAGTATATCTAGAAAATTTTGCTAGCAGGGTTTGATGATCAAAGAGAAAATTATTTTTAAAAAATCGCTAGAAATGAAAATTTTTAGGGACAATTTTTGGTTCGGGGAGGGGGCGCCCTAAAGGGCTAATGCCATATGTCTTGCTAACACGAATATCACCATATTGAATGTGCAATTTTTTTAACTTACGCTCCAGTCAGGATCAATAGACCGAAAAACATAGTACTGACTTGATTCAATTTCAATCATTTCTTCTCCTCTTATTTTTCTGGATTAAATACGTATTTTTGGGGCTTCTGCCCTGATAACCTCTTGATCATTGAAAAATAGATTTCATATTATAGTGAGACAACCTTCAAAACATTAAACTGACATTCAATTTGGTATTCTAATCATATTTTGGCTTTTCTTCTAATTTTTTGGTTTCAAGGGCCTGCCGCCATCTTGGATTTAAGAATTTTGTAAAACTAAGGTCAAATTTGAATTCAGCGACCCAAAAAACATAAGTACATCAAATTTCATGATATTCTGATCATTTCCTGATTTAGTTCCGTTCGGAACAAAACTACGTAGTGCGTACGATCCGAAGATTGCGAGATGTGAGTTTACGAATTCCTCTTATCGTACACTTAAAACACACACGAAAGCATATTCTTATCCATTTCTAACTTTTGCAAGTAAAAGCCGTCCGCTTGAATGCCTTGATCCAGCTCGGCTGGACTTCAGAAAGTGCGTATCATTTGTTGTTTTCTCTCAATTGTAGAATTCAAAGTGACAATTGTTTCTCAAGTGACTCATTAATCATACATTTAACTTCGAATATCGACTTAGAAATCAGCTCATAGCTTCTCTCAGTGCCGGAACTCAATTGTTTTTTCTCTTATCGACCTAACCTACAAAATCGTTTCGCTTATCCGCTTATAATCTAGGAAAGGAGCTAAGATCAAATTGTAGAAGACAGGTTTGAAGTTTAATTACTTTACGAGACTTAGGTATGCCAGAGGGAAAGTTCATTGCCCATTAGCATATTTCAAAATGTTTATCCTCAACTTTAAATTTCTGACCAGAGACGGTCATCTCTTCTCTCATCTCATGTACCTTACTTTTGTCCAAAAATGACTCGGTTTTCTCTGTATAGCTTAGTCCTAGTCACCCTCAAGTATGTGGAAAAGTTCACAAAGTTGAATTTGTGTTTCCAATTTACTGAAAGGTTATCATTGACCGTGATTTATTTTATTTTAACTTATTCTTTCGTCTCCTGCAAAACATCAAAGCCTGCATCGTTCATTATTATAGTTTCCAGCTCTTTACTGTAATTAAATTGCGAAACTATAATTTGATCATTAGCAGAATATCCTTCGATGTACACTTTCAACCCATAGAACTCGTAGCGCAGACTACGGAGCTACAGTGATTGGCACGGATGAGAAGTCTGTAAGTAAATTTATGCACTACCTTAACATGGCCCCATTATCAGTTGCAGTGTTAATATTATGTCTAGATTTCATGGAAACGGTTACAGCTTCATGTTTGTCTCCCTGCATGCTTTGTTTTGATTTGGCTATTATTAAGGAGTCAAGAGTAGAGAATTGGAAGTCTGCGGGAGAATTGATCCATTTATTTCCAACATTATCAGTACCTATAGCCAAGTTTTACATTTGTAGAGAATGATGCGGTGTAGGAAAGCTTGAGTCCTCCTTTCCTCTGATTTCTTTCAATTGTAGATATGATTTTAAATTTATTATGTTTGTGTAAGGGAGTGTACATATTTTATTTATTGGTGATAACAAATGGTTCCTTATGCTGGGCACTTTCAATTTAATTATATACTTGGTAGACCTTTCGTACCTAATATTATCTATTTGCTATCTACCTAACTTATGTTCTTGTTTGTACCTTGCTAAGTGCAGTGATTGTTATCATTTAAAAAAATGCCTTGAAATTGAGCATAAGATATTATCTGGTGTGAACTTTGGGAACTGATAACGGTATAATTTGCGTTTATAATTTGAGTATGTATTCTATCCTTGTTCCTTTCCTTGCTATCTGATCTGAGGTTTTTTTTTTTTTTTAATTTTCATCATTTTTTCATGTTCCATAGAGAGAGTAAAATGAATTAAAATAATAGAATAAAATAAAATAACGAACAAATCCATGTAAATTAGATATATCCTGGTTGTCCACAGTTCAATTCGAAGATTAATGCAAGTTTTTCACCCTTCCACCCAAGCGTCCGGCATAGCTCAGTAGGTAGGGTCTTCGATTAGTGTTAGGTAGGTTCTAGGTTCGATCCCCGATGTAGGCAAAAATTTCTACTCATCAAATCGTTGTTCAGGCGTTGTAATACCCTTCTATTTTTTTTATTTTTTTTTTTTAATTTATTTGTGGGGGGTTGGGTAAAAGGCCTCCTCCCCTGGCTAAGAGCAATAAGAGCCCCCCTGAATTTAATGCAACATTGATAAGATCCACTAGGCTTCGATTCATGCATCCAAGAATTTCGGTTAGGTGTACAGAAGCCTTCGGCACGATGAGCCGAAGTTCGGTTCCCCGGACCGAGAACTTCGTGCTGACAACCGAAAAATTTCGGCTCGTTCTACCGAAGAACTGGAGTTCAGTGAACTGCTATAATTGGTGTTCCATATGAACCAATCGTAGCGGCACAGGCAACCGAAGTTCGGTAGCTGACGCCGAACTTTTTTTCTCCGTGTACAGCGTTCTCCCTTAGCAAGGCAGAACGGGCGTGAGTTTTAAAGAGGGTTGACCGTGCCAACAAACGAAAATACGTCCTCGGAATAGTGCAGCTCCGCTGAATTGTTCTTTTGCAAAGACCTGACGTGTCGTCATCTTCCGGCAAAACTATCGCAAGCACCATGCGGCATTTCAAAATTTCCGCCGCCATTTTATTTTTTTACAGAGAAGTTTTTGGTTGAATCTGTAGGAAAGTTCCACTAAATTTTATCGGCAGCACCAAAAAAAAAAAAAAAAAAAAAAAAAAAAAAATTAAATTGTTGACAGCTTCGCTGAACAGTTTCTCTGCACTAAAAGAAAATGGCGGCGGAAATTTTGAAACGTCGCGTGGCGCTTTTAATACTTCGGCCGGAAAATGTGGTTCCCATGGTTTAAGAAAATTTTCTTGAAGGGCTCTCAGGAAAATAAGGCATCAATTTAAACATTTCCTCATCTAAGACAATATCTATCCACCGTGGAAATATCTGAGAGAGGGCACGTGCCAGGTCTCAAATTCCGAATTCATCCAAAGGACCTTTGCTACCGACATCACATTGAATGCATCCATTCATTCTCGACGGATCGCCTTGTTGCAGATGCAAAATCATGAAGGGGCTTTCTTTGCGCTCGACACTGAACGCATCGCGTTGAAGCGCTTGAGAGATATCATGCACTGCTCCAATACGCAGAACTTTATTTTAGAAACAGCATATTTGTGTATTACTTTCCTTTTGCAAATACGTGATTTTAATAATGAGCCAAAAAGGTGGTCCCCTGTCGCAAAATGTAGTTCAATTAGGCAGGTAAGGCACTAGAAGTCTAATTTTGACGCCAGCAGTGATAGTGATAATATGATGCCAGCAGTGTTCCAAATGGAAGTACGAGCGTATTTGAACATTTGCGCGGAAACATATGTTTCAGGTAGTTTTAACAACGGAATCATACGAGAGGCCCACACATTCATCACTGAAAAAAATGATGTTTTAGCATCTAGGATGTCAAAAATGTGTCTAGTGATCCCAAGATGCTGCCTTTACTGCCCCCGCAGTTAACTTTACATCATGTGAGTGCAAAGTAAACTGCGCGTGGGCAATCGAGGCCGCATCTTAGAATCACCAGACACATTTTTGACATCGTAGGTGCTAAAACAGTATACCATTTTCTTCAGTGAGGACTAATCACAGACGCAAAACTTGGTAAATAATTAAGGTAAAAATATTTCATACGTTTGTAAGAATTGGAAAATTACCTGTGGGACTAGAGGGTGGGGCGGAGTGAAGGCGGGACCAGGCGGTGTACCAATGTTTGTCTATCGAGGGTGGGTGACTGGGGTAAACGCTCAGGAAAGGACTCCGACCTGCAGCAGCGGCGGCCAGGGCACCCCAATGCGTCATAATTCCTAGCCTGAAAATCAAAGACAAAATTTCATGAAATAAATTCTCAATAAATGGGAATTAATGTAATAGAGCAAATGAATGATATCTGCATTGGATGTTTGGAATAAAAGACTTTAGAGCAATATAGCTTAAAATAAGTAGCATGGCATGGCAGAGAAAAAAGGCAGAGAGTCACTTTTTCAAAATTTCAGAGGATCTCAAAGATCTCATCACCTGCCGGTCAAAATATCACGAGCGCCATGCGAAGTTTCAAAATTTCCGTCGTCATTTTATTTTTTACAGAGATATGGTTGGTTGAATCTGTTTGAAAATTTCACTGAATTTTATCGGCAGCACGTAGACAATTCGGGGGCATTTTTGGACAAATTTGTTGAACAATGTCTCTAAACAAATAAAATGACGGCGGGAATCTTTAAACGTCACGTGGCACTTTAAATACTTTGGCCGGGAGGCGACGATATGATTTTTTATTGCGCGGGAAGTTTGAATCCATGCCTCGAAAAACAAATGAGTTACTTTGCGCACCTTTCATTGTACAGATCGTGTTCCACGTAAAATTTTGATGAGAACACATAAGTCCCAGTGCTTAAATTCACACCTTGCCTAGTGTTACATTTCCCTTCAATTTTGATTCGGAAAATGTGACAGGTCACAGGAACTAGGGTTACATCTCGCTAAGTCCCGTCCAGTTTTTGTCCACACATTAGTGACAATAACAATTTGCTCGATTCTCTTTTTGGAAAATATATAAAACGCTCCTTGCTTTTTCCCCGAAAAGATCGGTTAGACGGAGCAAAAAGGTAGGAACAAAACTGCCGTGCTAAGGAAGAACGCCGTATGAACATTCGAGGGTTGCCAAATTTCCTTCGATAAAATGTTTATTTTTTAGGAAAGTTATGAATATTTTTCCTTTAAATTTTCAGAATCTTTAGGTGGAATTGCGAACTAAATTATCTGAAAAGTTGGGCGGAAAATATTCATAAATCTCCCAGGAAATTCGCGTTTCATCAAAGGAAATTTGGCAACGCCTGAAGGTTTATACGGTGTTCTTCCTTAGCACGGCGGAAGAGGATGACGCGATCCGCAAAATTCCAAATGCACCCTGTGCGCCCGTTCACTCCATCACCTCGCACCCTTCTTCCCTCTCACTTCGACTTGTCCCCGCTTCGCGAACTTGGATTGTTTTAAACCTCGTAGCTTTTTCCGCGCCAGCCCCCAAGGGAAGGGGGGGAGGGAGGATGGGGTGTCAGAAAATGGATCTTCATTCTCGGCGAATGCTTCTTAGTGAATGGTTCACTTTATGTAGTCCCATCGGGCCTCCCCTTGAGGAAATTCTCGAGGAGGGGCGGCCTCCCCCTCTCCTCCCTCTCCCCCTCTTTGGGAGGAAAACACGATCTAAAGTCCCCGTCATCCGCTTTTTCCTCACTTCTGCGCTTAGTATCTTGTCGCCGGTTTATTCTATTTCGACATAACTCTCAACTTGTAGCTTTTTAACCTTGTCGTTTTTTCTCGCCCGGGGACCCCGCTTTCCCACTTTATTCTCGAGACTGTGGTTTGGATCCGCGTTGCCGTGTGCTCGGAGGAAGCTTGCGAACTTATCGTGCGTTATGTGGAAAAGTTTGAAAGCTTTCCATCGGTTGGCAAACCTGGGGATTTTTCATGGTTTTGTGGTCTCTCGGCGGAAGCGATGACGTTATATCGCGGAGCGCACAATAAACGAGGGAATGTAAGCCATTAGTGGATCGCAGCTCAATTTATATTATTTACACTTTGAACTCCATATTCAAAGTAAAGTTCGTTCAAGATTTTAACCACTCGGGAAATAAATTAGAATCTCAATTGGGCTGTTTTTTTATTTATTTTTTATTTCCGCGGAGATGTACAAGATTTTTTTTTTTTTTTTCCAAATCTGTGACGACCCAATTTGTATTTTATGTATGTGGCCCAACGCATTGCAACCGACGCACCTTATATGTATACAACTTACGTTAGTATAATATCTCTATTGCCGCAATCACACGCTGAATGTGGAAGTCATCGACGCGTGTCGCGCAAAATTCAGCAACGATTCCTAGCGACCATCGAAAAATGTCGGATTTTTCTGAACTATTCGAATAGATTTGATACACATCTGAATGAAAATAACTCGAATTTGCAAAATTTCAGCTGTTGAGCGATGACTGTTAACTTGCATATTCAGCTGCCGAATTCAGCATGTATGATTCCAGCATATGAAATAAGTCGAAATTTCGTATGAGGCTGGAAAATATATTTATTAGGTGGTAGAGATGTTTTTGAGCTCGGGAGTTGATTTCAGAGAAAACCAGTGGTACCATCGTGTTTCTCGCGAACTTTTACAAAAGAATCAACAGTCAAATCGCAAATTCCTCACACATGCAATATCTCCATTGTAAGTGCTCTCACCATCTATGTCGTATTGGTACAACGCTGGCCGATATTTTCCTCCAAAAGATCACCCCTATATATTGAGTTTGTTCTCCGGTTACAAAATGCCGCCCTTACCCTTTGCAAGCGCCGCATTGAAATTTAAAGTTTTGATTCGCTCAAATCATTGGCTGTATAAGTAAACGAAAATAATCAGCCTATTACACTTAAGTGCGTCAGGATCTGCCTCAGCCCTAACGCTCTCCAATTGCCGGATCTCAGGCGGAGCTCCAGGGCCAGGGCGAGGGGTTGGGGCGAATTAGGGGAGGGTTGAAAAGGGGATTAAGATTAACGGTGTCGCTACGAGGTCGGGTTGGGAAACGAAAGAGGGGGACGGGCTCCGTCTTAAATTCGAGCAAACTAAGATGCTCCTTAAAAGCCCCGGGAAACCTCATCAAGGATTCACGAGCTGCACTTGAGCTACTAAACTAGTCTTCGTTAAATGCATTAAGTTCAAGTGATATTTTATTCCTTGCGGAGGGCGAGGTTGGCACGTGGTACGATGCCTTCATCGCCATAGAATTTGAAGAAAAATGTTATACAGCGACAAAAAAAAACAAGTAACCGACATTTTGTGTTAATTACATGGAAAGAACACAAAGTAACTTGGGTGTGTGAAGAGTGTTTTTGGTTAACTTTTTTTTAAGGGACATTGACCAAATTTTTGGGTCGAAAATTTCCAACCTCATTAAAAATTAGGATCGGAACTGGATCGCGTTATCAATGATCCAATGCATTAGTCGTTCCTTAGTCGGAACCTCTCCGTGACAAGGAGGAAAACAAGAGTATAGCAGTTCAACAGGAGAGACTTTCTTCATTCCGAAATGTATCAGAGTAACCTACGGTTTCAGTCAATTCAACCAAAAATGTGTGCAAAAATTTGGTTGATCAACCCAGCCCGGTGGCTTATACATCTAAATCAAGTATCTCGCTTCATCGCACCACAAGAACATTAACACCCTGCGCCTGTCAAATTATCATAGATTTGTGGATACCACTATTCGTGGTCGACGATTACCCGTATTGCATGCCAAAACATTGAAGGCGTGCTGGTTTCAATCGTAGTTGCCTGCGCGTTTGCGCCGCCCAGCGCCGTGCCAAATACAATAATTTGTGGATACCACTATATTTGTGCTTAAGGATTGCTCGTGTTGCATAGCAAAAAATTGAAGGCGCACTGATCTCGATCGTACTAGCCCGCATGAGCGACATGACGCGTTTGAGCCGCCCAGCGCCGTGCCGCAAATAACCATAGATTTTTTGATACCACTATTCGTGCTTGAGGATTGCCTGTGTTGCATGGCAAAATATTGAGGGCGCACTGGTTTCAATCGTAATTGCCCCAGCGTGCGACATTACACGTTGGTGCCGGCCAGCATCGTTCCAAATTACCATAGGGTTTTGGATACCACTATTCTTACTCATGTCTGGGTTGCGTATACAAGAAAACGAAGACACACGGCACTGAGTTCCTTTTTGTGCCATGAAATTATGATTTCCTCACAGGTATAGTTAGGGACGACCACCACTCTTATCGCGAGTGTGATTGCGTATGAACTTCCACTCACACATATCGACGGTAAAAAAACCAGACCACGCATCTCCTTTGCTTTGTTTAAAAATATCCTCTCCCATTTAATTTTTTTGAAGGAGAACAAATCAATATCATATCTTGAAATTTTCACATAATTTTCTTCAGAAGAGAGAGAAGAAAAAACATGCACGGACATTTTCAAGAATTGACATCGAGTAGTTCTCCATTTAAAAAGTAGTGTATTATAAGAAGTTTAGAACGTTGCAAACCCAGATACGTGGTCTGTATGTTCACCATCGATATTCAGCTTTATATGTGTCGAACTCAAAATCAATCTCTGTATGAACACGTCCAGAGTTAATAAACTATCCCTGCTCGACGGGTTGCATATACGAAAAAGTGAAGGCGCTTGGGCTTGGTGCGGAGTTCATCCGGCGTGGACTTCAACGAGCGCACCCCATGTTTGCCAAGACACATGCTACCTTTTCTTTTAAACTCGATCCAAACTTCAATTTCCTTCACAAGTATCAACACCAGTGTTCGAAACTCACCTTTAAGTTTCAGGAGCCATGTGGCGCATCAAGCTAGATTTTTAGGGGCAATTGAAGATTTTTCAGGGGCCAAAATTATAAACTTTTTGCCTATACTCCACGACACACTGAGTGAAAAGTTAGACGCAAGATGTTTTAGTTACAGAACTAGTTACTGCAACTCGGGGGAAATTTCGAAAAATCACCAAACAGAAAAATTAGGATTTTTTTTGTAGGAAGGGGGGGGGGGGCAATTTTTAGGGGTCACGTTGGCGCAGAGCCTTCATTTCCTTGGCGCCATGACCGATTTCTTAGGCGCATTTGGCGCGTTGGCGCATGTTAGAGTCCCTTTATACTGAGAGTCAAGACAACACCCCCTCATGGAGTCACAAACGGGAATAAAGATTACAGAAATTGAACGTTTTTCGTAATCTTTGATCGGCCCATTCTCAAATGCCTTTCTCCGTTCCTTCTCTCATTCCGTTTGTTCCTTGCCGAACCCGTAATTCCCTGGTCCATTCCAGATTATAATCTTTGCAATCGGCGAAAATCTAATCTTTATTCCCGTTTGTGACATTGTGAAGGCCTAAAATACGGGAACCAATCAGAAATGGATTCACATTGTCTTGACTCTCAGTATAAAGGGACTCTAGGCGCCATGACCGATTTCTTAGGCGCATTTGGCGCGTTGGCGCATGTGAGTTTCGAACACTGATCATCACCACCATCAATCAAGAATAATGATGCGTATGAACATACACTCACACACTCATGCTTCATACGCATCGAGCTGAGGGTCAATCCTTGTGAGAGAACGTCTCGAAGTTTCAGAAATCGAGAATCCCGCAAATTCGCGTCACAACTTGGCGCGTAGCGGAGAGGGAGCTGAGCGAGCGTTAACGAGCGGCGTTGTTTTCGCGCTAGCACTTTCAGCAATTCTCTCTTCTTCCTCCCCGCCGCTCCCCCCGCCGCCCATTTCCGAGCGGTTACGGGCCGCGGCGGGGCGGGGGGAATGCAAGTTTCTGAAAGCTTACACCAATTTGTGTGAGCGTCGCTAATAAGTTTGCGACGATAAATAGCAGCGTTTTGTGAACTGCGCCCGGGAGAACGCCTCGTCTACCTAGACGTTGCCCGTCCCCTCCCCTAATCTCCGTCTCCCGCCGTATTTATAAGCTTCAGCTTAAAACTTTAAACTGTAATTATCGGTAGCTGCGGCATTGTCACTCATTATGGGAATTCCGCTCATTATTCGCCTCGCCAGAGCTCTGACGCTTCGAAGAGTCATCTGCACCGCGCTAAGCAGAAAGGGACCAAGCCACATTAGTTAAGGCCAAATTTAACTGGGCGATTTAATTTTTTACGTGAAAACGGTTGTGCGGATTTTTGTGCACATTTTAATCGATTTTTTGCATAGTGCGAAACCAATTCCTTGGCATTTCCAAATGAATCCGCCCAAACGTTATTTTGAAAAGAATGGGATCGCCCAGTTAAATTTTGCAATAGCTGATGTGGTTTGGTTTCTTTTCTGCTGAACGTGGTCCATTTCAAGATAAAGAAATCAGAGGCCGCATGATTCGTCAATTTTCTAATTTTGTTTTTTTCAAATCATGTGACGTATCGAAAAAAAAATGGCTTTTGTTGGGGAATACTCGAACATTTTTGCGGAGAAGGTACCTATGCTCTAAATTCCGCGAGAAAGGGTCATCATAGGTACGCTAAGAAAGAAAGTTCGATCATATGAGGCGTAAGTGCAATCAATGTTCTATATTCGTCGTATCATTCTGTCCATGTATGTCCGTATTCTCATAAACCGTGGCTGCGGTTTCTAGAGCTAAAAGGACGGTTACATGGGCAGAATGATACGGCCAACATGGAACAATATGCCAATAAGATTATCAAAGTCATGAGTCATAGAAATGGAACTTAGGTTCAGATGACCGAAATCTATGCTGGAAGTAAGAGAGTTTTGAATGAGATTCAGTAAAACAACCAAACACTTTGATTAGTTAGACGAAACGGTTTCTGAACTAAAATGTTCTGTTTTATGAGCCATAAAGCTCATCGCCAGATATGAATAGCGAAGTTCGTGTAGGTAATGGTGCGCAACACTAACATTCCGAAATAATTCGACGGTGTAAGTCCAGAACCACGTATCTCGGTTCGCGACGTGCCAGACTTCCTGTCATACTTCATTTTTCAAGTGGGAAACTACTCAACGGCATATCTTGAAAACGCCGCGATTTTTCTTCCTTGAACACAGAAAATTCTGCGAAAATTTCAAGGAATGAGGTAGCTTTGTTCTCCTTTAAAAAAATAAAACAAGAGCGGAGATTTTCAAGCGCCACAAACGAAATACGTGGTTGCACCGTCAGATTGTCTCCTCACATACCGCCAGGAGGAAACAGCGCTAATTCTTTTAAGTAACCTTCACACAATGACGAGCCATCAATGAGGGGACCTCGAAACATCTCGTCACATTCAGAGGTCCATTCGGCAATTCTGGCGGGACGCAAGATGGGCGCAGGCCATGGCGGCCGTGAATGCGCACACACTTTAAAACGGGCCTCCGATAATCGATTATCCCCTTTCAACTCGGTTTGTATCAAACACCACGGTTACTTGTTTCGGGCCGCGGTGATCCGCCAAGTGTTTGGTCGCCGACACTTGGACTGCTGTCGCTTTGTCGCGGCGGCGTGGCGGTTGGTGTCCAGTTTCAAAGAAGGAGCCCAAGAAGACGAGAGGGGACGTCGAAAAAGATCACCGGGAAGCTAAGCTGGGTTTGGGGACAGAGTGTCCCGAGGAGTCCGAGGACTCGACGGCCGACCCTAAGGAGCGAGCGTGCCACACTTTTATTCCGTTAAGTGTTATCTTAACGCAGAAGTGGCTCCGAACAATCAAGGATGAGCGATGGCTCGATCGGTCAACTCAGCAAACTATATCGTCACCTTCCGGCCAAAGTATCACGAACGCCATGCGACGTTCCAAATTTCCGCCGCCATTTTATTTTGTTGTAGAGATGTCGCATGCGAATAGTGAAATCAGGCATTTTGTCAAATGCCTAGGCGGATAGCCAAATTTTGACGGTCTACAAAATGTTGTGAATTTATAGCGATGAGCTCACGATTTTTCACTATTTTTGGAAAAATAACTCATCAAACCTCAGGGCCGGCGGATTAAGGGGGTGGCCACATGGGCCGCTGCCCATGGCGGCAAATCTATAGGGGGCGGCAAATTTTGCAATTTTTTTAAATGTAGATATAAAAAATATTGGATTTAGAAAAAAAATTACAAACGAAAGAAGGTGACAAAATCTCTCATTTCCTGAGAGTATAATAATTTCCAATTTTGTCGTCTTTCAGAGATACAAGAGACAACACCTTTAATTATTCAAGTTAAGAGAGAAACCAAATAGTTAAAACACGCAATTTGGCCCGGAACGGCGCGACTTAGGGAGAAATGATGACGAGGACTTGAGATGAAAAGGAGAAGCCCTCGGCGCGGCGATCGGCATGTAACACATATTAGTGCCTACAAGACTGCACGAACACTTCACGCATTGCATCAAACAGAGTGCGGTCATTGCGGTCAGCGTAAAACGGATAGCGCCTGCAAGACTGCGTGAATACTTCACGCATTGCGTCAAACACAGTGCGTTCAGTAGCGGTCGGCGTGAAACTCACAGCGCCTACAAAACTGTCGGAATACTTCACGCATTGCGCCGAACACGGTGCGGCCAGCGCGGCGCGGCGGCGGAAGTTAAAATCACGTTTGTTCTTTCATAATTTTTTCGTTCAATTCTTATGAATGGAAGGCCTTGTCCACACAGAGATAGGTTTACGAAACTTAACTCTCGCACCAAGTTCCGTGAACTTTTGCTAATAGTGTTGACAGCAGGTTGACAGGGCTTTCGCAAAAAATGTGTCCAACATGAGTAAACGCGTCTTATGCACCCCTGCCCCGCTGGTGCGTTCATTTGATGGTTTTTATCGATGCTTCAAAACTAATGAGAAGGGGGCGGCAAAATACAGGCGGCCCATGGGCGGCACGTAGGTAAATCCGGCCCTGTCAAACCTACGAACTCTTTTCGTCTCTTTCAATTGCTTCTCATGTTTTTAAACATTGAAATTCCAAAAATTCTGTATTTTTACGACATGCTGAAAATTTCAAGATCAGTGTCTGTTCAGGAGCTAAAAATTGTTTTAAATACTATTGTGTGTGCAAATTTTTACTGAGAATTTTTTTTGCATCGATCAATGAATTATTTTGGCATATAATAGGAAAAGAATCCGAATTTCAATCTAAGTTAGAATATTTGACTATTTGCGTAGGCATTTGACAAAATGCCTGATTTTACTATTTGCCTGCGACAGAGACATTGTTGGTTAATCTGTTTGAAAATTTCACTGAATATTATCGACAGCACAAAGAAAATTCAGGGACATTTTCGGACAAATTCGTCGGACAATTTCTCCGTACACAAATAAAATGACAGCGGAAATTTTGAAACGTCGCATGACGCTTGTGATACTTTGGCCGGAAGGTGACGGTAGTAGGCAAATCGAAGTTTTCTGAGCAGCGTTGTTTTCAGGTATAAAGAACCATAAAACTAATACTGAATTGATCCCATTTCGACTTCAGAAAAAGTAATGGAAGTAACCAACACCAAAACTTGTATTAGTCTATATAAATAAAATCGTTGGGGGTTTCACTGTAACGCTTATTTCTGGAGTTCTACCGGACCGATTTCGACGATGCTTGACTCTGGTGAAAGTCCTTGACGTCCCGATGTCCGCAAAACTTTCAGACTTCCAAATTTTTCAGCCTCTTTCGCTTGAGACGCTCTTGAAGCCAAATCCACCCCCCTCCAACCTTAAGTTTCCAAGAGTTGCGGTATGTTTCCGTTGTAACGCCTAATTTGAGAGATCTACCGGGGCGATTTTTACGATTTTTGGGTCGACTGCAAGCTTCTAGCTTCCAGATGCTCGCAAAACTGTCAGACTTCCAAATTTTTCAGACTCCTCTTCCTGAGACGCTCTTAAAGCCAAATCTACCCCCCCTCGGGCCTTAAGTTCCCGGGAATTGGTGTATGTTCCTGTTGTAACGCCTATTTTGAGAGATCTACCGGGGCGATTTTTACGATTTTTATGCCAGACGCGAGGCGAGCGAAGCGAGCCACAGCGGCTAGTATCCGATAAATATCTTGTTTGTGGAGGAAGAAATTCATAACGCTACGAGATCTGCCGTCTACAGCAAAAACGCCGTATCTCCAATCAATATTTTCATTTGTTTTTCAAGCATACTGTTCTATTTCAATAAATTACATTGGCATTATGTTGCTTTTGACAGTTTGAGCTCTCAGAGGTATATCGTAATTATTCTAAAAGTATGAGGAGTAAGTCCCTCGTGATTTTTCTGTAATACAATATTTTGTAGAGGGAAAATTAAAAAGAATGGACAATTGAGCGTAGCCCCCCCAAATTTTAGCGTACCTCAAAATCGTTGGACGTGCATAAGGAGACCATAGATATGGTGTCCTGTGCCAATTTTGAATGAAATCGAACAGATAGATTCTGAGATATCGCTGTACACAGATTTGGGGGACGCCACACGGACGGACACACATTTTTTCAAGTATGGTTATTTTTACTCCTGGGACCTTAAAACGTCTAGAAATGATGAAATTTCAACTTTTTTTTTTTTTTTTTTTTTTTGGAGGATGACAATACTTCCTCTCTACCCTATGGGAGCGAGAAAGTAAAAACCGTAGAATGGAGTTACGGCATTTTTGCTGTGGACGGCAGATATGCCTAATACTCTGCCGTGCTAAGGAAGAACGCCGTATGAACAATCGAGAGTTGCCAAATTTCCTTCAATAAATTTTTTATTTTTGAGGAAAGATATGAATAATTTTCCTTGAAATTTTCTGGGAGTATGGATGAAATTGCGAGCAAAACTATCTGAAAAATTGGAAGGAAAATATTCATACGTTTACTAGGAAATTCGTGTTTTATCGAAGGAAATTTGACAACGCCTGAAGGTTCATACGGCGTTTTTTCCTTAGCACGGCAGTACTGACTGCAAGATTTCTTGGGAATCTTACATAATTAGGAAACTAGCAACCGCTGACATTCATTTTGATACCTGTATTTTAGCCGGAGGTACACTGGAAAAAAAACACATTGGATCTAGAGTCCAGACTCTTGAAAACATTGACAAGAAAAGATACTCTTGATTCAATCAGATTTAAGTTTAAATCAAAAGGAAATCCGCTTAAATTAAGAGGCTTGGGTTATTGATCCAAGCAAAAATACGATTGAATCGAGAGTATTTTTTCTTGTCGATGTTTGTAAGAGTCAGGACTCTAGATTCAATGTGTTTTTTTTCCAGTGTAGCGATTCAAATCAACGGCTACTCCGAATGACTGGTTGCACAAAGCATATGTAAGTGCTCACTGGTGTTTGTTTATGGAATAAATTAGGCGCATAGTTGATTAACGAAATTATTAAAGCTCTCTTATCAAGATGGTTCCGGGCCGACCACCCCGCCCGCTAAACGCATGTCGAGCCCTACTCCCTGCAGCGCGCACTTCCGAGCGTGGCCCTGTCTCCGTGGACCAACAAATTAAATATATCCTGACACGCGATATCATTTTAATTATCTGTTGAATGCCCGACGCACCGCCACTTTTACCGTAAAAATACCCCCGAATAGTTTCAATTCCATGTCTGTTGGTGGCTGGGAACGAACTGACGTCATAATTTGCGTGATCGTGAAGCACTCGAGGGAATACGATTATACTCTGCCGTGCTAAGGAAAAACGCCGTATGAACCTTCAGACGTTGCCAAATTTCCTTTAATAAAACGGGAATTTCTTGGTAAACTTATGAATATTTTTCTCCCAATTTTTCAGATAATTTTGATCTCAATTTCACCTTAAGTTTCAGAAAATTTCAAAGGAAAATGTTCATAATTTTCCTCGAAAATAAGCATTTTATCGAAGGAAATTTGGCAACTTACGAATGTTCATACGGCGTTCTTCTTTAGCACGGCAGTATACTCTGCCGTGCTAAGGAAGGACGCCGTATACATTCGAGAATTTTTTTCCAGTGTACCCTACCTCCTGATCATTTACACAACACTTAAACGTAATATTTCGATAACGTCTGAAATCATGCAGCGCCGCGTTGCGTCGCGTTTGGAAGTTGAAGGCCTGACCGAAGAGGATAGATGAGGTAAATTGATGCAAGAAAATAGAAGTTTCGAAGTAGCTGCTTACCTTAAGTGCTTTAAGCGGTGAACTGTTAATTATTTAGCTAAGCTCTCTTTACTTTTTGACGTGATCATCCCCAATTTTCCTTCCCTTTTCATGCAACATTAATTTTCAAAATCTCTGTAAGTTTCACAGTCGTGACGACGTCGAGGGGTCGGGAAAATGGCATTTCAATACTTTACTTCTCATAAAATGCCCGAACACGGAATCGCCTTCATTTAACTGAATAGGCAAAACTCGCTCCTACGAGGTGAAATAGTGGTATCCGTGGCAACTTTTCGAAACTTACTCATGAACAAATATCGATATACACTTCTCAGCAATTTAAACTGAAAATAATGATTCGTCACCTTATTTTAAGAGAGAGCAGCCTCGGCTTCAGTGGCTACACTCATTGGTATCAACGTGATTCTAGAGACAAGAAAGGTTTTTTTAAATGAGGCTGTTCTTAACATGTATTGCGGTATTCAACGAGCGTATAGTGTGAAGCGGGGACTTTGCCTACCTCACTGTCGGTTTGCCTTCAGTTTTCAGTGTAGGCAACCCGAGCGCCCACGTGGTCGAATAGTGGTATCACTCTCAGATGTCACGATTGATGATTGCTGACTGGGCAATCGGACCGCGGTAAACAGAAAGGAACGAAGACACATCAGCTATTGCCAACTTTAATTTGGCAATCCATTTCTTACATGAAAACGGTTGTGCGGATCTTCGTGCACATTTCCGTGAATTTTCTCCATAGTACGAGGCTAATTCCTTAAAAGTTTCAAAGGAATCCGCACAGGCGTTCTCTCGTAAAAAATTACATTGCCCAGTTAAATTTGACAGTAGCTGATGTGGCTTGGTTCATTTCTGCTGAACGCGGTCCAATTATTCCTGCCTTCCTCAAGGTTGGAATAATCCTCTCTAGATTAAAAAACGTAAATCCAAAACATTTCAAACCAGGGCGGTTCGTGGTTTTTGGTTAATAGAAACAAATTATTGCGATGAAATTTGTCAAAAGTAATGACATTACGTTGATTTTGGGTACAGCAGTGGCAATTCTTAAAAGTTGACAACACTTTTTTCCTCCATTGAAATCCATCAAAAATATCAATTTTGGCAACACTGTTTTTCCTCCATTTAAATCCATCAAAAATATCGATTTTAGGTTATTCAAGCTCCTTCACCAGTGATCGATTGTTTTGCATACATTTAAACGGAAGAAAAACAGCGTTGCCAACTTTCAAGAGTCACCACTACATCCAACAAGTTATTATTATCGATCGTATTCTGGTCAATTAATATGTAACTCAGAAGAGGAAGAATGATTTCCAACGATCGAGAAGGGCCACGAGGGTAGGAAAAGGGGTAAAACCGCTGGGAGTTTTTAAGCTTTCGTCATGAAGCTCTAGAAAATTAGATTAAGACGCGAAATCGTTCGTGCACGTGTGACGTGTGAACTGTGAAGTGGCCCCGGTATTGAATATCGTATTGAATGACCAGAGCGGGGCTGAAACCGCCACTGCCGCCCGCCCGCCCGCCGCGCAGCAGGGTTAAAGAACGCAAATGAAACGAGGGTGCTAGGCGGACGCGAGTCAAAGTTGCATTCAGATGAGGACGGGCTAGACCCCGTTGACGCCAAATTTATTACTGCTACAGCTGTTGTCGCAAGCTATGTGAACTTAATTCTGCAGCAAGAAACTAAACCGTTGCTAACTAAGCCTTTAAGGCACCTACCCTATTCATTCGAATGGGGTAAAACTACAGGCGCATGTGTTGTGCCTGACTGTGAGATGAACCAGGCGCAGTTGAGTCCATTTCAGTTTATTCTCGTATTTCTTCGAGATGGACTTGAGTTAAAAAGGTTAAGGAGTAAAAATGATTCGATAACAATAGCCTCCTCCTATGACTTAGAGCAATAAAATTGAGGCGACTAAGGGACAACACTGGAAAAAAAGTCGCTTGGGTCTAGAGTCCAAATCTTAAAAACATTGACAAGAAAAAGTACTCTTGATTCAATCGGAGTTTCGCTTGAATCAGATGGAAATCCTCTTAAATCAAGAGGCTTGGCTCCTCGATTCAAGGAAAAATCCGATTGAATTAAGAGTATTTTTTCTTGTCGATGTTATTGAAAGTCTGGACTCTAGATCCAAGCGACTTTTTTTTCCAGTGAGGCGCATGAGTGCAGTTTTTGAAAAAATTAAGATATTATTGATTGCAAGTAAAACTGTTCTCCATGCATATTTTGTGAAAAATTCGACCCCAAGTTCCAACATTTAAGCATTAAAGAGTCAGTTTGAACTTTCTCTCCGCCATAAGGATCCATGTAATTTCGGAGCTTCAAACATGTATCTCTCGAATTATCAAGAACTGCACTTGTGCGCCTTGTCCTCCAAGCTCCTCAATTGAAGTTACTGCAAAACTTCTTTGATATATACGCCCCCCCCCCTCCTTTTTTTCTTTCTCTCTGTAAGGGCCGTCCCTAAATTATAAGTAACGCTCTACGGGAAAGGGAGAGGTCGAGGAGAGCGTTACTCCATTTTGTTTTTACGTGGGAGAATATCTTTTCCGCACAAAGCACATTTGTGGTAATTCCACCGATTATCGTTACCGCACAAAATCATTTTCGCACAAATAATTATCTGAAAAATGAGTGAATAAAGATTGAAAGAATTATTCCTTAACTTACTCAGTAGTCCAACAGGGATATCCAGATTTTCGTCCGTGAATTTTCCATTTTCATCTGCGTGCTTATACTTCAACTCCTTCTTAATGCATAAATATTTTTTTCAATCTTTGTTCACTCATTTTTCTTAAAATGCCTCTTATTTCTCTCGAGGTTGCCACATACTACGGAAAATTATTAGTGCGAAAATGATCTGGTGCGGCAACGATAATCGGAAAAATTACCACAAATGTACTTTGTGCGGAAAAAATAGTCAGCCTTTTACGTGTTAAAGCACAGAGACCTACGTCACGAGAGCGTTACAAGAGGGGTCATTGCACAATATATCTTTGAGGAGAGCCAATCTGATGATCAGCCTCCCTAAAATTTCATATAAATTATCAAAATAGACTATTAAGTCCAAACAAATCTAGATCAATCCGCTTTAAGCCCGCAAACGCCGATTTTTCCATGCTCCACTGTTATCTCAAAAGAACAAGCCCTCCTTTTCCTCATTTTTAAATCGGTTACGTGTCTCCCCTGAGACGTATTTGCTCTCGGCCATTTTCAAACTTGTTGCTTAATGTTTTGTGACGGTGCCAATTACATTTTTCAAAGCAAGTCGATTCACCAGGATACGAATATCTTCTTACTCTGGTTCAGGCCCCATGAAAGACGAAGCTCGGTGCTTCGGGGCAAAACACGGAGGAGAGAAGACTATGCAGCAAAAAATCATGTTCGTTTGTTTTCCCGCCTTGACGCAGAGCGCAATGTAGGGTGTAATTTGCGAAGCTGCTTTTCAGCTTTCCAGCGTTTTTTAAAGCGTTCTGGCCACAGCTTCAAAAGAAACGTCCGAGCCGAAAGACTACAAAAGCCCATGCTCGGGTGCCAAACAAGCAATGAAATCTACTATTTTTTATCGGAATGGGTAATGAATAGAAAAAGCATTGAAAGAAATTGAGAATAATTTAAAAAAAATCATTTAAAAACGCAACGAATGGCAGTTTGAAAGGACTGATTTTAACGTGAACAAGCATATATAAAAGCTCCGAGACCTCCAAAATTTTCGTATTTGGTAACGCTTAGTTCCAGCGTTCTCCCGGACCGATTTTCATAATTTTTGCGGCTATCGACAGGCAATTGTCTCTAAATGATCCCGCTTTACTTAGATTTTGAAAATATGACCCAGGTTTTTTTATATTACGTGGTAAAGTTGCAAATTCTCCCATTTAAACAATGTAATTTTTTATTTTTTGTCATAGTTCGTTTGAGCGTTCTACTGGGCCGATTTCCATAATTTTTGCGTTTATCGACAGGTGATAGTCCTTAGATGAGCCCGCTGTAATCAGAATTTGAAAATAGGACCCAGGTTTTTTTTATATAAGAGGAGACCAGAAAGCTTAGAAAGGGGGGCAAAATTTGAAATTTCCGCCAATGGAAATGGCGGGAATTTCAAATTTATCGGAAAATTGAAGTAAGCGGGAAATGTTAAATCTTGGTCTGTTAGTAGGGTAAGTGAATCGGAGGTATACTCCTCTGCTACAGACTATTCAAAAGCAACAAAACGCTCCGTGTTCCTCTTCGTGTAAGTCTTGGCGTGAATTTAAAATAAATGCCGATTTTTTCATTCGATTCTTATTGGTCCAATTGCCCCCGGCCAGAGGGAGATTGGATAAATGAGAGTCGGGTATGCAAATCTTTTCATTTTTTTCGGTCGTTCTTTTGTCCACGCAGGCCTAAGAGAACGCGAAGCGTCCTCTGGGGGCTTGGCCGCGTAGCGGCTAGGGGCCCCCAGTAACGACTATCTCTTAATTATTTGGGTTGATTTTTGAAATTTTTAATGTCCGTATTCAACATACCCTTGCCTAAAATTTTGACGAAAAACCATGATTTTGGGTATTGTTATTTGCGAGCTGTCCGCGGACAGTTAGTAGAGCTCATCGTTAAGATTCACAATGCTGGTTTTGATGACATTTTATTCGCATTTTTGGGATTAAATAAAGCGCATTCAGCGATGTGATAATGAACATTTCACAATAAGACAGTTCACGGGACTGTTGGTTGTCACAGTTGGTTCAAAAGATCTACCGAGCCGAATTTCATGATATTTGTGGCAATTGATATGAGATAGTCGATAGATGGGTCTGTTTTATTTCGATTAACTGAAGCGGGCCTTAGAGTGCACTGAGTGGTTCTTGAGGCATTGTAGTAGGGTACCCATTGAAAGTACCCTCTAGTATAGTCTCTAAGTAAAGGCATGTAAAATAATGGCAGAGTTTTTGGTGGATGCGGCAATGTGGACTATCCGCGGGCGAAATTTTCAATCAACGGTTAGCTGCTCAGAATGGCGAGGGCTCCAGGGCGGGGGACATTGTGCCGGCAAATTGGGGCTCTTTGTGCCGGAGAAAAGCCCCTGTTTGGAGCTCGAGCGCTGCGTTCCGGACGCTTGTTCCTCCTCCCCGAGACAATTACTCGTAAATGCTCCCAAATCGCAGTAATTGCACTTGTTTATCTGGACACAGTCAATCTGAAAATCTGAAAATTGTCGGGGCTGTTCCCTTCAAATTGTACTACCGTCCCGTCCATATATGCATGGTGCGATTAAGTTAGTAACCGACACTCAGAAAAAAAAGGAATTCCTGATTTAACAATTTTGTAGTTAAAAAAGTGTTAGACATGTTTCAATGTAGAATTTACAGTTGAAAAATGCTAATTAAATCACCCATGTGGTTAAATACATTACATGGTAGCACGATACATTTTACACCAAACGGGTCTCATTAGCGATCAGCAATCGGGAATCAGCAGGAAACCCTATCGAAACAGATGTTCATCGGACTTAAAGGCCAAACTTTCTCATTTCCCACGATCACCATTGAGGAAATGTTATGTTGATATTCAATTTTTTAAAACGATTTGGTCATACATATATCTAAACTTCCGCCTGTTCGCATCACAATTTAAATGTCATGTTTCCACGTATAGACACGTAGCTCTTAGGTAAAAAAAAAGAATCAAATGAATAATAACACGCAAAATTCGATACTCCAATTACCTAATTACAAAAAAAAAAAAAAAAAAAAAAAAAAAAAAAAAAAAAACACTCCTCCGTGACAGGAAATGATGAGGATCGTAACACCTCGAATAGAAAAAAATTGCTTCTCTATCATTTCCTGTTTAATAGCGTTGAGATTGTGGATTTTATCGGAATAAGCGCCTGCAGCCTATCGAGGCAGAAAACACCGGGACTCTCGGTTAGAGTGGGTTGCATAACATGCCGGGGCTGTAAAATTTGATCGAGCTTTCCACCGACCGATACGGGCGGGCGGGGGCGGCATGAACCAGGCAGGCTCATTAAGCACTCCATCGTATCCATTGAAGCACTTATCTGGTCAGAGGTCTTTAAACGCGGGCATAGGCAGGGCTTCGCTCATAAATGCACTAATTGCATTTCGGTTTGCCGGCAACATGCATACGAGCGTAATTAGTTCAAGTTGCTTGTAATCCGCTTTCAGGGCGTTTGCTTTTTGGTCCCCCAGGTCGGATCGCCGTGATAGGCGCTGCGATGGATTCATCCGTCACTCGATAGCGCCCGTCTTAGTCGTCGGTCAATTGTAATTGTGATCGATTTAGGAATCGTATCGCATTGACTCAAGTTGCTGGGTCTGCAACAACGCAATGGATTTGCCGCAAACTCCAGCTAGAGTAACGGGAGTTCTTCATGCAGGAAAATGGCTCAGAAAATTGAGTTAAGCGCACATTGCGAATGATAGTAAGATTACCTTTGCTCTATTGCATTGTCTAATAATTCGTCACCTTTTGGCCAAAGTATATATCACAAGCGCCATGTGACGTTCAAAAATTTCCGCCGCAAGTTCACTTTTTTACAGAGAAGTTGTTGCGGCTGAATCTGTTTGAAAATTTCGCCAAATTATATTGGCAGCACAAAGAAAATTCCGTGAAATTTTCGAACAGCTTCGTGGAACAATTTCTCTGTCAAATATAAAATGATAGCGCAAATTTTGAAACGTCGCATAGCGCTTGTGATACTTTTGCCGGAGGGTGACCAATTGTGGTGGATTACAGGAAAAATTCGCGGTAAAAATGTTCAGACACCCATGTGCGAACATGAATATTGGGGAAGAATTAGACCCTCTGAATGTGTACATGTGAAGCACAGAATTTGTGGCTTAGTGCATCCTCTCCTCTCTCCGTGAAAGGCAAAATCTTAAAGATCGTATTAGGAGTCACTTTTTGTTCAGCTCGTCTCCTAAAAGACCCATCACTGACAATGCAATCACCGAAGCACCAATCTCAACTTTGGTTTTTTTCTTGAATCACAGAATATTTTCAACACATAAAAGAAAAATCGCGGTGTACTCGAAGAAATGAAGTTGAATACTTTCCCACCGAAAAACTGAGGTAAGTATAACGAGGGGTCTGTGGTACTACAAATTAAGATATGTGGTTGATAATTTGAATCCATATTCATTCATGACGGGTGAGAGAATATAAAAAATAAAGGAGCACGGGTTTTCAGCAAATCGAATGAAGGCATGGTGATCAAGGCTTTAGTAAAATATAAGTCTCGGACGTTGCCCCTGCAACCTCCGTGTTAAAAGGGAAATTGAAAATAATGAAATAAAACTCACAAAAACCAGAACCTGAGTCTCCTATATCTAATGATAGATACTTCATATTAGATAGAAATTTTGATGACAAACACCCTATTAATAGACTAAAGATTCGAGTTTTGGCCACTGTTGATCTAATTTTATTATTTAAAGATTTCGGGTCAGAAAAGAAAGGAGAGGTTCTATAAACATTTTGGATGAGAGAACGCTCAAAACTGTAACCGTTGGATCCAACATCAATTTCAAACTGGTTTTAGTGAGAGAAATTAAGAATAAGGCTGAACTAGATACTTAGGAATACATTTCCATCTTTCGCCGAAATACGTTTGACACAGACTTGACGGGCACATCTAATATTTTATTTAAGGTGATTCGATGGACGCCATATTTTGTGTCAGAGCGGCATGTGATATGTCGCATTAATTGGTTCCATTTTTTCAGCTACTCGTCATTTTTCTCCAATTTTGAGATTCGCGATTCTGTTGTCAGAGGAGACTAAAGCACTCACTTACCAATTTTAACAAATAAATTCAACGTAATAAAGGCGTGGTTTTTTCAGAGAGAAAACATCGCATTCGATACTGATATCGAAACTTCACTATAAGATATTTTCCCTCTAAAAAAACCACGCCTTGATTACGTTGAATTTCTTTGTTAAAATTGGTAAGTGAGTGCTTTAGTCTCCTGACAACAGAACTGCGATCTCAAAATTGGAGGTAAATGACGAGTAGCTGAAAAAATGGAACCAATTGATGCGATATATCGCATGCCACTCTGACACAAAATATGGCGTCCATCGAATCACTTTAAACTAATTAAATCAGGCAGCATAGGGAATCGATCAGCTGATCATATAACAACACCTTCTCCTCCAATCAAGTCAGCCGCGGGTTAACGCTGAAAATGAGGGCAGAGTCCTCTACGCGTTCTTTAATAAAATAAAAGTACAACTGAGCTCTTCACATATCGACGGTGCAAGTCGGAAATCACATAACTCGTTTGCGGTGTCTAAAAATCTCCGCGACTATGTTATTTTTTTAAAGGAGAACAAATGGACATCATTCCTTGAAATTTTTGCAGAATTTTCCTCGCACATAGAAGAAAAATCACGGAAGTTTTAAAGAATTACCGTTGAGTAGTTTTCCGTTTAAAAAATAAAGTATGACAGGAAGTCTGCGACGTCGCAAACCGAGTTATGTGATTGCCGACTTTCACCGTCGATATGTATGTTTTACATATTAAACTTGTGCTTACTATATTTAGGTGTCACTACTATAGTCTATTTTTTTGCTCCGGGTTACGCACCTCTGCAGTTTCACCATCGGAGTGACGTTTTCTTCTTCCTCAGATCTTATCTAGAGGCCCATTCGTGCATTTGTAATCAGAAACGCTCAACATTTTCCTGATATGGGTACAATAAATTTGCGAGTGGTAAAAAGCGTTGAAATGCAGTTACGTTCATTACATGAGCGTGGCGAGGAGGAGGGTGGTGTCACGGGGGACTTGCCCGGTTCTCTCAGAAATCTAGTAGCCCCTCGGAAAAATCGTGATGTATTCAGTCGCTCGATTGCAGTAGGAATAAGGAAGCAAGTTGGCCCTTTCCCGCCCCCGCAAGACATTTTCCTAGCTACAATTGGATTACATTTTGTGATAAAGGCACCATTAATCCTGGCCCATTTTAGAAACAACATACATGCCGTTGTTTCCCTGTGCAGATATGTGCTTTTAGGGGAGAACCAGAAATAGAGGTCCCTTATTACAAAATGCAATCCAATGGCGGAGATGTTACATGTGTGAAGAATTTGCGATTTGACTATGGATTCTTAAGTTAAAGTTCGCGAGAAACACGATGGTGCCACTGGTTTTCCCTGAAATCAACTCCTAAGCACAAAAAAAGCTCTCAAAGTTGAGGCAAAATGGAGGGGATATCCAACGCTATCCTGAGAGTCCACCTCTACATCAAGACAAACTCTTAATGCGAAGATAGGGAGCAAATATATTAGCAGGGTTGCCACTTTATTTGGGGAATTTAAAACTGAAAACACGGCAACCCTGCTAATGTATTTTCTCCCTATCTTTGCATGGAGAGTTTGTTTTGATGTAGAGGTAGACTCTCAGGATAGAGTGGGATATCCCCTCCATTTTGCCTCAACTTTGAGAGCTTTTTTTGAGCTTGGGAGTTGATTTCAGAGAAAACCAGTGGCACCATCGTGTTTCTCGCAAACTTTTACACTAGAATCAAAAGTCAAATCTCAAATTCCTCACATATGCAACATCTCCATTGGATTACATTTTGTGATAAAGCACCATTAATCCTGGCCCATTTTAGAAACAACATACATGCCGTTGTTTCCCTATGCAGATATGTGCTTTTGGGGGAGAACCAGAAATAGCGGTCCCTTATTACAAAATGCAATCCAATTTCGGTTCTTTCGTCTGGAATTTGACGATTTGAGGGGGGTTTTTGATGAAATATTGAGCTTCGTACCTGGACAGCATGCCAGGGTCCGTGGCGCAGGGGTGGAGGGATCCGACGGCGAGGTGATGGACATCGAGGGGGTGGACGAGCTCCCGCTCTGCCTCCCCCTCCTCGTCGTCGGGGTCCCGATCGCCCTTATCCTTGGCGTCGAGATCGGCGGCGTGTCGCTTCTCCTTGGCGCTGCTCAGGATGCTCGAGATGGAGAAGGAGGTGTAGGAGTTGCCCCCCGAGCGAGGGGTCGCCGTCGTCGAGGTCGGCGACTGGGACTTCTTGATGTGCGGGAAGCATCTCTCGGGCGCCGCGAGCTGCGGGAAGTATTTCTCCTGGACCAGGCGCTCCGAGGCCTGGCTCTCCTCGTCCGAGCACTTCCGACTCGGGCCCTTCGAGTCCTCTTCCTCCTCCTCTTCGGCCGAGGAGAGCATCACGTCGATTTTCGGCGATCCCATCGGAACTTTACTCTCGAGACGTGACGATTTTCAACGAGAGGAGAAGTTGAACGAAGTTGAAGAAGTTGAAGTTGACCGTGAATCCATGTTCTAGAAACTCATATTTCGTTAAAAGACTCGGGTCATTCTCGGCTGGACACGAATGAATCTGGAGTCAGTCTAATTTGAGCACGGTTCTCAAAACCCAATTTTTATTTATTTTTATTTGAAACCGCATCTACCCAAGATACTTAGGACGATTTCTGACGTTTTCAATCAAGGTATCCGTCGATTTTGATGAAAATGCACTTAAATTTGGATTAAACGATGATGATTATTGTATTTTGGAATGATTTAGGGAAAAAATGTGTGTACAACAGTTAAAAACGACTGGGTGACCCCTCTTTCTCCGACGATCATAGAAGTCCTGCGTTTTAGATTCAAAATTGTTGACGAAAATCACAAAACGATACTTCAGACGTAATATCCGGTCGCTGTTGTATGTAAATAATGGAATAAAGTAAAGATCTCAAACTTCGGGCTTTTCGTCAAAGCTAACGTTTTCCTGTATTGAGGTTAGATCTAAATCAAATTGCACTTTCAAGGATAAAGACGAATTTATTTTTGCTTTTGTAGGCAATTAAGAAACGTTTGTATCCACACAATCAGAAATTATTGGCTTTGCTGAACTGGAGGATTACGCAGATTCATTTGAAATAATGAAGCTTTTATTCGCCGAGTGTTTATGACACATTTTGGTAACTTCGATGGGAGTTGCAGAGGGATATCCCGTGCTTGAAAATCCTTGCGATGGCACAGTAAACTTTCTCCGGGGGTTTAGTTTAACATAGAAGTGCAGTTTTTCGTGGATTTTTGCAACTGCTTCACATTTTGTAGCGATCAACCGTGAATTGGTGCCAACAAATCTTGCGTCTTCTTAAATTCTTCAATAAGAGAGAATTCTCTTTCTCGTTCAGCAGGATTTTTTTAAAATGACTAAATATTTTTTTAACTTTCCGGGAAAAATCTCGATAATCTTTTTGCACTGCGCGACTTGAGCTAACAGCCGATTATTTCTGTTATCCGCACTTTTAAACGTAGACACTGACGAGTTGCAAATTCTCTCCGCGGTTGATGTAGATTAAGCACGACAGTCAACGACAAACTTTCAATCCTGCTCACTGTCCGAGTGCACCACCATGATCGTCGGTCACCAATGAGATAATTCTCCGAAATATTTCACTTCTCAAAACCGCACTTGTACTTTCATTCAAGGCGGGAACGAACTAAGCATCGAGTGTAAAAAAAAAACCAACAAGAAAACTTGCGATCCGAAACGAAGAACCACGTGGAAACTTAAGAGGAACCCGGCGTAAAAAGCCCGAACGTCCAACGCGCGAGAATTGGGTTAGGTTCGCATCGAATCCGGCGGGCGACCAACCCTCCTGCTCGACCTGAAGCACTTTGCAAGGGTTGAAATGGAGCTATCCACCGTGGTTTCGACCCTCCAACTCCGCCGACGAAGACCCGAAGCCCCTCCCAGGAGCAGGAGCGGAGGGGTGCAGGCTCCACCCTGCGCTCGCAAGCACAACCACCCGGAGTCCCCCCATGCCTTCATCCCTTCGCGGGAGGGGTTTCTTTTTCAACCCCCTCCCCCGGATTTATTTTATTTAGCGTCTTGCTCGTCTTAATTTAGTAAATAGGTCCCGCAATTCAAGCGCCTTCTTTGCTCGGGCCGAGAGTTAGGCGGGGCGGCGGCGGCAGCGAGGGGCGGGGAGCGGGGGGGGGGGGCTCTCGTTTAGCTGTTTTTATTCGTCGCGTCATTATCCCTCCAATAAAGTAATAGAATGAATTTTTCATGAGCGCTGTTAAATGTCACGGAATGAGGGCTTATTTTTGCGTTTCTTCTCTCGGTTTTTTTTCCCTCCTCCCTTTTTTTAAATGTTTACTTGGTCCTGTTTGCCTCGCGTTTTTGATCCGTTTTGCTTCTATTGCATTTTCGAATGCTACCGTGATGAGGCTCCTTTCGTTAATGGTCGGTTAGTTTGAGGAAGGAAATATTGTTTTTTATATATATATTTTTCGCTTTACTGTTTTTTTTTCCCTCTCGCTCTTTCTTTTTTCGAGCGGTTCCGGGCTATGAAAATAGGAGGGCCTGAGTGTGACGACAATGAGACTTTGTATTGTCTAGAACGTTAATTCACGTTGAGAGTGGTATTTTACCCCGTGCGACAAAATTATTAAACAAAATGATGCGGAAGTACCATTCAACCAATGCATTCTTTCATAGATTTAAGATATTGAAGCTTAAATTTTGAATTTAAAGTTATATAGTGATTTTCAATTGCTGTTTTTAGTTGAAACTATAAATTAAACCATAAGGTACTTCACTTTTTGCAGTAATGTCTCCAGCAGAATTTACTTTGTGCGATGGATGCCCAAATTGAGATGTCTATTGACTTTAAGAGTAAAGTTACATTTTTAAGAAAAAGTGGTCGCAGTAATCGTGAGTCTTTGAGCTACGACTAAAAGAAAGATGAGCTAGTGGAAAACGACGATTAAGGGGAAACAGAGAAGAAAAATGATAATTACATAGAAAGGAGGAGCAGAGGAAGTTGAAAACGAAGGCAATATGGAAATAGCATGCACCTTATAACTCATCGAAATACTTTACATTTCCATTAAAAAATATGGGGGAAAGTAGTGCCTATGTCAAAATTAACAAACTCGTTAGTTCAGTTACAATGACGTAGATATAAGAATTTTCGTAATTTTTTATCTCATACCATCGTCTTTTTTCCCACTTCCTTCTCTTCAATATATGGCCATTCATGATGAAAGGAGCCTCAGCATCAAGCAACTCAAATTTCAGCCATTTCTAATTCTGCCAAAGAAGAACATTAGATGAATAGTGTTGCACAAAAACACACACATTATGCCAAACCGAACTGAAATCATGATGAACTCGGAATATTGAATGGCCATGGGAAAAGTATACGAATAAATGAGTAAGGCTCGGAAATTTTACCGACGTGCGATGGTTCTTTTTTTTCCCCGAGAAAAATGTCCCAGTTTCTAGTTCTTAGTTCCTAGTCCGCTAGTTTTAGACGGCTTCATTCAAACAATCCATTTAAGAATTAAATTAAAAGCACTGAAAAATATGTTTCATAGGATATTATTCAGATATTAAACGTCGATTCTTGTCGACAAAATTTGGTTTTCTACACTGGAAAAAAGTAGCTTGGATCTAGAGTCCAGACTCTTAAAAACATTGACAAGAAAAAATACTCTTGATTCAATCAGACTTTTTGCTTGAATCAAAAGGAAATCCGCCTAGATCAAGAAACTTGGATCTTCAATTCAAGAATAAGTTGGATTGAATCAAGAGTGTTTTTTCTTGTCAATGTTATTACGAGTCTGAACTCTAGATTCAAGCGACTTTTTTCCAGTGTATAGTTAAATCCGTGTGGATTTAAAAATGCAGTATTTTTTTTTTTTTTTTTTAGTTAAAGAAACGTTGTTTTGCTATCGTTTTTTTAATTTAGCTTAAGTATGAAGTAACAACGTTTTTACAACTCAAAAAACCAAATTTTGTCGACAAGAAAGGGCGATTTAAGTCAAAATAATTACTTGAGACAATTTTTTTTCAGCGAAGCTGGACATTCTGATGATGTTACTTGTAATATATTAATGGAATGCGCAATGTGCCACAAATAAAACGCATGAGAATGAACAGCAACTTGTTCATAATAATGTTCAAGCAAAGCGTAGGAGCTCATCGACTGCATGTGAAAGTATTCATTTACTTTTTCATTTAATTCCATAAGTCGGCAATATCTGGGTACTTACAACATTGCTTGTGACTGGACCAGGTAAACTGTCGGTTAATAAAACATTGATCAAAAAAACTACTAGACAAACTTCATAAATAGAGCTCAAAAATTTTGGACCAAATGGGTAAGGTGTTGAGCTAGTCTCACTCTTTGAAATTCGTGTAAATTTGCGAAATTTAAATCTTTCCTGCTACGTTAATTATAAACACCACGATGACAAAACCACCGAAAAAGGAGAATCACCACATTTTAACTCCACCCAAAATTGAAAATGGCCGTCACCATGTGTTGCAGTTTTATATTAAAATTAAACATCATAACAAATGTCATTTCCGCAATTGGAAACTACCGTTTCCTCTCTCACCCAAAAATCATCATCCTGCAAAGGGAAAATAATGGAACATACGTCACTTCTGCGCTGAGTTAAAAATAGGAGTTTCCTTTCGCAAAATGTAGTCCAACTGATCCCTTTCGCTTTGGCAAAAGTTTGCAAATCAAACTTCTCTAAAATCTGCCATGAAGAACTCAATTGCAAAACTTCTCGCTGTAGCAAAAGTTTACAGCCAACTCATTGCGGCCATTTTTCATAGAATCATTACTGTGAGCTCTCTGACCCCGTAAATTTTCCATTCTTGACACAATAACTCGTTCTACCGTTCTAATCGGCCGATTTCCATGATTTTTACGGCTATCGACAAAGGATATCTTTAGAAGATACCGCTCTAATCAGATTATGGAAACAGGATCTAAGATTTTGCATATAATACGTGACAAGTTGTAAATTCTTCCAATCAAACAAAGTAAATGTTCCTTTTTTCGTCGCAGTCCGTTCTAAAAATATGAGGTCGATGTTTTTCCTTTTTGCGATTATCGATCATCGGTATAGCCTTTTAGTCTATTTTATTGGGCGCGAAGCGCCCTCAAGAGTTGGGCTGCGTAGCGGTCAAGAAGCATACCCTCTTGTATCTCTCCATGATTTGATATAAACACAAATTTTTACAAAGCAGCCCAAGACCATGGTAACAGGAGAAAAATAAGGGGAAAATACGGGAAATAAGACTATGAATACAACATTAAAACCCCCGAGTTGTTTCGACTCAAAACTGAGTCATTTTCAGTCGGAAAATAAATTAAAAATTAAAAAATATCGATGGAAAAACCTGAGACCTACATATTGGTGGCAGAGATCCGAGAAAAATAAACGAGTCAAATTTTTAATTTATTATCCGACTGAAAATGACTGTTTTGAGTCGCAACATCTCGGGTTTTTTACTGTTGTAAATCAGCCTTGTTTCTCGTATTTCCCCTTGTTTTTCTCCTGATCTGGTATAAATTACGCCAATTTGAGTCTTGTAGACTAAATTATTTTTTCCTGTGAACAGCTACATGTAGAGTACCTTTAAAGGGAGAGTATGGACAACTCGATTTATGTAGCTCTTAGGGCCCAAAAGGAAAGGGCGACAACGTGAAAAACGAAAATCACTAGAAAAATGCCGCTGCCAACCTGTGTATTTGGAAGCGATTTCTCAATATGGCCGCCAGCGCATTACGAACAAGCGTCTTTCAGGATTAAAACTTTGAAACTGAGAAAATGTAAGCAAAATCAAAGTTGTATGCGTGCTTTTATAATTTGTGATCAGTATAAATAGTCGAAATGTGAAAATTTGTATGGATACTTCGAGTTCATTAGTTGGTTGCCCTTTCGGGCCTTAATCGCTACATGACCTGTTCAAACCGAACCTCTAAATTTTCGAGTTGTCCATACTCTCCCTATAAAGGTACTCCAGTATTATGATGACGCGATGACGGGATAAGACACCCTTTCTAGTTTCCGAGGTAAGTAAGTTTGCCGCAAAGTAAGGAAATCCGACAACTGGCCACTCACACCTCACCAGGCTGGTAAACGGAGCTAATGATCAATTAATTAATTAGTCAGAGAGACGATACCGCTACGCCGCGGTGTGGCGGAAGCGCGGAGGGCAGGCGAAGCGGCAAGAATGGCGCGCTGAGGCTCAGAAGCTGACGATGTTCGCACTTCGCGCCTCGCCGGGGAAATCGATTAGCTCCCCCTTTTCTGGCTCACATAGCCCTCCCCCCTCCTCAAAAACACCCCCCTACTTCCCGTCTAATCCTGCGCTGGCCAATCGCAGCGCTCACCCCCTCCACGCCCCCCATCTGCATGCGCCCTGCGAGAGGGTGATTTTTGACAATCTTCCTACAAATCGCACCAACTCCCAGTTGCTTCGGAACGGCCTCGTAAGTGTATCATCTCTCCCCTTGGCGATGTTGATGAGAGTCTATTCTTTCTCCAAAGTAAAAACCCTGTACATTAATGCAATTCGTTTAGCTTTAGTTTTAAACCATGTAGATAGATACAAGGAAATACTTGCAGTAGTTACGTTATATATGTAAATATAATTCTTTCAAAAAAAATAAATAAAAAAAATATAAACGCCGTATCTCCATTCAACAATTTTCAATTTTTTTCTGACAAAATGTTGTTTTACAAAAGCCTAACAAATATTCATCTTATTTTTGGTATACTTCTCCGTCATACAATTCAGAACTAAATATGGAAAAATGAAGCCTTTCGGCAATTGAATTTGATCGTAATAGAAACAGCTCATGCTGCACTGGAAAAAAAAACACATTGGATCCAGAGTCCAGACTCTTCAAAACATTGACAAGAAAAAGGACTCTTGATTCAAGCAGATTTAAGCTTAAATCAAAATGAAATCCGCTCAAATTAAGAGGCTTGGTTCTTGATTTGAGCTTAAATCTGATTGAATCAAGAGTATTTTTTCTTGTCGATGTTTTTAAGAGTCTGGACTCTAGATCCAATGTGTTTTTTTCCAGTTTAACAAATATTTATACTTCATTTTTTTGATACCTCTCCGCCATACCATTCGGAACTAAATATGGAAAAATGAAGCCTGGAGAATTTGCAAGGGTCTGAAATTTGATGAATTTCCTGTTTAAATGGAATCCTCTGAGTGAACTGAACACGAAGATACCGTTGATTCATAAATTGAGCAATTATTAGAGGAGATATGACAAAATAACCGATTCTGCTAAAATACATGTGTTTAAATGGGAAATGCCGCCAGATGACGTCACAAGGCGGCACATTTTCTCACTTTTAAATCAATTTCTCTCCAATTTCCCATGTCAGAAAAAAATTATGAAAAATATTGCGAACTCAGCTCATTAGGCACTTTCAGATGAAGCAATAAAAAAATTGCGTGCAAATTCTCCGTAATAGAACAGCACGCGCTGGCAAGAAAATACGAAGTTTTGAGTGGAGTTATACGGCGTTTTTGCGTGGGTGGCAGTATTTTGTCATGGTTTTCTTTAAGTGGAGCTTTCATTGTTCACTTCAAAACCGGTGCGGTTGTACAGGCTTCTTGGAATGATGATTGTGGGCGAAGGATAATTCCTCGAAATAAACTTGATATTGAATAAAAACGGAAGGAAAGAATTCGTGAGAGGAAATTGGCGACGTATAATGCGGTTGGGCTGATTTTAGTTAACCCTAGTCTGCCAAACATGGGTCAAATTGACCCGGCAGGCTCTAAAAACATGCATAACTTTCTTAATTTTCGGCCCACGGACCCGTGCTTCAGATATAGGTCCACAAAAACCCTCATTTATGCAAAACTATCATGATTTTGTGAAAAAAAAAAATTTCCGACCCGTGATGAATTTTTATTCAAGACTATCCCTCAAACGGCAATTGAGGGGTCTATTTGACCCATATGCAATTCTATAGGGAATTTTTGTTTTTCAGTGCATTTGATGTTGGCATCACTGTGTGTTTTGATTCGCACGTTATAGGTTATGTAACCATCAACAAATATTGCATCAGAAAAGTTATCTGTGATAAATATAGTCTGATTTTTATGTAATGGTCAGCTAAAATCAGGTAAGATTTGATAACCTTTACTTTCTATGATTGTGGATTGCTGGTATGTAATTATACCCAGGTTTTCAGGTTTTTATTCTACTTTCCTGCAAGGTTCTAGAGATATCATGTGTTGGATCTCACATTCATGTGTTTTTGGAACATTCCCAAACTTGCAGCATGATATTTGTGTATAAACTGAATGATGGAAGTACAAACCGAAGTTGACTTCCGAATTACACAACCTCGAAATGTTGTGAAATTCATGATTATTTGTAGCCTTGAAGCCTTCAAAGTAATATATTATATCTGTTTCTTTCCAAAAATGTGTATGAGTGAGTATTCCAGTCGGTCCTACCCAAAATGCGAAGAAAATCCCCAAAAAACCTAAAAATTATCCTTGATTATCGGGCTGTACAAATAATGCTAGATCAAAAACAGTGCAAATTGCATAACCTGAACAGTGCAGGATGTTTTAGGAAAATAAAAAATTCAAAATGTAGGCCCTAACTATCATTAGAATATATAGTTACCAAAAAAAAAGTGTAAAGAAAAGAAGTAAAATACAGCAAACACATGTATTTCAAATACGGGTCAAAATGACCCGTAATTGGCAGACTTGTACCAAAAATCCGTTTGGCAGACTAGGGTTAATCCGTACATTTACTCTCGTAAATATTTTATTTCCTTTCGAAAGGAATTTTCGATTTTTCTAAGAAACTTACCTATCTCCAAGAATCAATCATCTCCAAAATCTATGCTCAGAATATTCTGCGACTTCTCAAAATAATTGAAGATTGCAGTTAAGATTTATAAATATCAGCACGTGTAAGAAAATAATCCATCTATGAGAGCAGATGAGTGGAGCTAAATGGAAGTACTCTAGCCGCATCTCAGATTACCAAAGTTCCTCCTAACATGGGTTTTTTATTTGATTGCGTCAAAGCTAAATAATATGACGGTTACAAACTTTCCGTGAATTTCTCCTTTATGAAACGTACCAGAAAAATGTCGGTTAGCTTTCTCGCAAAATAATACATATTCGAAGAAATGAGGCAACGCGTAATGTAGATAGGCTAATTCTAGTTAATGTCATTCGGGTGATGATATAGATTTGACCAAATTGCTGATTTTACCATCAGCAGGAAATATACTAGAACTGGCCAGGGCCAGTTTTATAATGGAGTTGAATTTAAACTCTAAATGCCGTGAATTTTCATTCTGCGTTGCAAAAAAACAAAAATATCTAAGAGAATATTTTTACCGAAAACATCTTTATATTTAAACATTATAACTCCATATTCCATATTGCTGATGAAAAAAATAAATTATTATCTACTCTTCATGACGTTTTAAGCCATCTTAATTTCGGTTACGTAATTTGAAATTTGGATTTTTATGGGGATAAATCACTTAATCTCACCATGAAAAATTTAAATTGCTGTCTTGAAAATCCTGAGGCAAGGATGAGAATTGATTAAGGAGCAAGGTTTAATATTTAATTTTTAGCTAACAAACCTCAAGGGAACTTGAGTCAAAAGCGCAGAAATATGTTCAAATTTCATAATTTACTGCTAAAGGATTTTCATGCCTTGTTTATTCACATACGTAATATGTATGTATAGTACATCATATGTACATAGATTATATAATATATCGTACTTAAAAGTAATGACAATCTTGTAAGGTGATCGTCGCACCATCGACCGTAAACATCAATTATACCTATTCTTCAGGCGTTTGAATGGGCGGAACCGAATTTCGTCAACTCGGAAAAATGCTACCTAGCTTCCAATGAGCATAGCCAACTAGATTCCCCTTCATTTGAAAGAATAGGCAAATTAAGCTCCCTAGAGCTGGTATTGTGGTATCATAATAAGACCACAAAACTGGCGTTATTGCAACCACGAAATTGGTGTTAAAACTTATCTCCGAGTTTCCTTAATCCCAAAACGAGTCCTTTCGTCACTTTTAAGGATGGGTCAACTATTTAAAAGCATTATCGACTCAAAAAATTTAAGATTGGAAAAATGGACGTTGGCGGTTTTTGCTTGTCTCGATTCAATTGTAAAAACGTCCAATTCTTGTGAAACATTGGATGGTCAGTAGAGTAGATTTTCCAACCTCGGAAAAGAGTTACGTTGCTTCGTCTAGGAAGAGACGAGTTTCTCTGCGCTAAAAAGGATTGGCACGGCAATACTCTCTCTTTACAGTCACTCGGTGCTCTTAACAGTTGAAGCTCAAGGAAGTGAGGCTACCAAACGGAGAGGCGATTGAGTCGATTGAAAGTAATGAACATCTTTCAATCTACGACAGCTCCTAGGCAGTGAGCACTATCTGTCGCGTCAAAGAAACCCTGGTGTGTAAGCGGCACTTCAGTGTGATTAAAGTTCCAAATTAAACCGGGTGGAAAAGGGTAGCAGCAAGGGCGGGTAGGCGGGAGGGCGGCATAGGATATGCCTCCACGGTGTCGACAGCGGGGAGGGGATCTATTAGTTACAAATACTAATTAGTGCGTATGTCTTTTGAGCGGATGAAAAAAAGGAAAATGCTCGACTCTTGCACGGAGGGGGCGGCCTTTGCAAAGGCGGGCGACGACAGCGCGTTTTTCTGGAAGGGCATCAGACTATAAAGTTACACAATCAGTATGTGGGCTCGGGTCTTCATGAAAAGACTTTTCATAATACCCCGAAGCCTCCTATTATGTTGATTCACAAAGTCCTCATGTGTGCTGTTAACCCCCTCCCCCCGTAATAATTTTTCCCCTCCCTCGCCGACCTCCCTCCCTCCCCCGGTGGAGATGCTGCGTCTCGCTTCTTCCCGCGGGCGCAAACGCCGCGCTCTCGGAAACAAAGCCCCCGTTTTGATTCCCGTTGTCCTATAATAGGCGTGCGCTTTTTGCCGTACGCGAAATTTAGCGCTTGATGAATCGCTTTTCCGGTTCCGACCGCCGCGACGCCTCGAGTGCCTGACGTCACTGAAAGATCCAGCGCTAAACCCCCCCCCCCTCTCCCACAATTCACCTGACACATGTGACCGTCCACGGAAACAGGAACGTACGTCCACAAAATCTCAATATTACAATTGACTGATTTATTGAGTACGTCATAGTTCAAATGCATGTAGACACATAACGTTGTTTCTGACTTGCGCCCTTTCCCCGATGTTGCTAAAATGCGTCCAAGTGTTCCTCATAATCAAAATTTCTCGTCTTTATTAGTCCTTGTTGATTTGTGACCAGTCAATGGCTAAATTGTAATAAATTAACACAGTTAAGTCACGAAGAATTCGTACAACATGAGGTTATGTTAGTTTGTTTTGGTCGGAACCAAGAGTTCGATATTATATCGAATGACGCACACTGGAAAAAAACACATTGGATCTAGAGTTCAGACTCTTGAAAACATTGACAAGAAAAAATACACTTGAATCAATCGGATTTTAGCTCAAATCAAGAACCAAGCCTCTTATAATTTGAGCGAATTTCCTTTTAATTTAAGCAAAAATCTGATCGAATCAAGAGCATTTTTTCTTGTCGATGTTTTTAAGAGTCTGGACTCTAGATCCAATGTGTCTTTTTCCAGTGCTAGATACCTCGGCCGCAAGTTGTTAACTCATTCACCACACTTTACTAGAGAGATATTTGCTTACCACGGCACAACTTTCATGGGACATTCACTCTCCATTTTCAGAATACATGCGAGGGACTGTTGCGTCAATGACTGGACATTTTTGGGTCAACAACCGGTAACATATAGAGACTTAGCAGAATCAAATCTACAGATAAGTGAGAATTAATGAATTTCATTCATGAATCAAAAGTATTGTGACAAGCTCGGGGATTTTCAAATCGGAAACATGTTGCAGAAACGACCTCATCGCGATGAAGCCCGCTGAAAAGTCCAGGTGTTTAAATAAGAGAGACCGCACGTTGACGTCGACCTAGTGCGCAATATTGTCTTTCTTTCAAACTGTTGTTCACCAAATTCTTTCGATGAAAAAAATAAAAAATAAAAACTGAGTTATTACTGTGAAATCAGTTCTCTAATTTTCTCGTCGGAAAATATGTACTAAGGCGCTCAGCAGGATGCGAGCTTACGTCATTCATCTCTCACTGGAAAAAAAAAAACATACATTGGATCTACAGTCCCAGACTCTTGAAAACATTGACAAGGAAAAATACTCTTTGATTCAATCGGATGTTTGCTTGAATCTAAACGAAATCCGCTTTAATTAAGAGGATTGGTTCTTGATTTAAGCTATAGATTCTGATTGAATTTAGAGTACTTTTTCTTGTCGATGTTTTTAAGAGCCTGGACTCTAGATCCAATGTGTTTTTTTTTCCCAGTGTTTGTTTTCAAATGGAAAAATCACGCAAAAAGTGATTCGATTACGAAAGGAAATGCTCAATTATCAACTTTTAATAGTGCAAAAATACACGTAACACCACCTGCATAATTTGCGTCTATTTAATCAGTGGTAAGTATACACGTTGATGTTTTGGTCAGGAATATATTTTCTAGCTTCCCGTTTCGTGAAGCGCGTGCGTTTTTAGTGTATTGTCTGAAACAAATCTCCCAAACTTTATGTACCCTTCTCCTGACACCTCAACATTTTCTGCTCTCATTCACTTCAGGTGCCTTTTAGCCATTAGATGCATTTACTTTTTTATGGCTCTTTTATTCACTCCCGATCATGGTCGTTTTCAGCGGGATTTGTATTAACGTGAAATTGTGATGAATGTTCACTGGAAAAAAAGACACGTTGGATCTAGAGTCCAGACTCTTGAAAACATTGACAAGAAAAAATACTCTTGACTCGATCAGATTTAAGCTTAAATCAAAAGGAAATCCGGTCAAAGTAAGAGGCTTGGTTCTTGATTTAAGCAAAAATCCGATTGAATCAAGAATATTTTTTCTTGTCGATGTTTTTAAGAGTCTGGACTCTAGATCCAATGTGTTTTTTTTTTTGTTTTTTTTTGTTTTTTTTTTTCAGTGAAGAACAAACATGAATGTAGTTTAATGAGTTTTACTTCCGCCGCCGTGCCGCGCAGACCGCACCGTGCTTGGCGCAATGCGTGAAGTATTCACGCAGTCTTGTAGGCGCCATGCGTTTCACGCTGACCGCACCGTGTTTGGCGCAATGCGTGAAGTATTCATGCATGCTTGTAGGCACTAGTGTCGCTTTTTCCAGTGTTCCAACAATTCTCTACAGCCTCGTCATTTCCACACATCCACACACACCACCACACACACAAAAAAGTCTTGGCCCAATGGAAATTTTGCATTCTAATCATTGCACATCCACGCTGATAAGCGCTAGGAATCCTCACGTATGATCCGTGATATTTCAGCCGGCCGCACCGTGAATAAGGAGCGTAGGGCTGAAAATCTGCGTATAATGAGTTTCTAATTGATCCGACTCTCGTGGAGTCTCATCTCGGCTCGGGGCGTAAAAAGGAACAAATCAAAGAGGCACGGATAAGCTTTGAAGAGTGGTTTGAGGGTGGAGCCATCTTAGATAGGGAAAGATTACCCGAAAGAAAATCAGTTGTGAGCCGAAGCAGTGGTGAGATCAGGATGAATGAGCCTCTTCCGCGCTGCCGTCTTGAGAAAGAACCACGTAACTTCAAAATTCCTCGATTCATCGAATAACGTTGATCGATAAATATCATTGATAAGATAGGCCTTTTTCGATTCGATCTCGATTCAACAATCGAAACTTTGTACAGATGTGCTGTTCCTGATAAGCACGAAAGAGCGGAGAGGCGCAGCGATATTTCGATATGTGCGATAGCTCGAGTTCGTTGCCAATTCGGTGTTTCACGACAAAATAACGTAACTTTACGTAATGATGAGCCTTAAGGTCCATTCCGTGTCATGTTCTATGGGGCTAAAGTGGGGACGGAGTTATGCTCTTTTACGAGAGGTCGAAATTTGGCCGAGCGCGAGGTGGGTTTGACAACGACGCTCCGGAGTTCCTTTTAAACGCGGGGTCGCTCCGTATTAAAAACGGGGGAAAGGCAGAAGATTTTGCGCGCCAAGTTGCCGGGATATTTATCTCTCGCAATTCAAAAGGAAAAAGACCTCCTTTAAAGTTTAAGAAATCACGAATGAGGGAAATCAACGGACCAAAGTTTGACGGATACAGCGATGTCGCTCGATGGGGCACATTTGCAGGTTTTAGGACAATAATGCATTTCATTCATTGGGCAGCCAGCAGTGAAGAGATGCGAAGTGTTTTGTGAGAACCAAGGGGTCCGGCAACTAGTTGGTTATGACACAACTGGAAAGTTCTTGATGGTTCTTCAAAGTGTGAAAATTTATCGCGAATATATGTGTGCATTTGTTTTCTGTCAAACCCGGATTTGTAGATTGTAGCCTAAGTCCCTAGAAAAGTACCTACTAAGATCACTAGCGCTAAAATCTGCATGATATAGATCATGTAGGTAAATGAAGTTAAGCTTGGTCAGTTTCCGTAAATGAAATTCTTCTTGTAAACGATCACAAAAAATTGCTTGATTCCTTGGATCCTTTGTGTACTTTCATTTAACTCATTTCTTAATTAAGAGAAAAAATAAACAAGTTACAATAAAACGTGCAGAATAAAAAAAAATTTACCATTTTTACAATATTTTGCTACAAATTACGGAAAAAATATATCTTCTAAATTATTGGTATGAAAATGTGCCCACTTAATTTATTTTTCACGAGAGATACGTAGGAATCTGAAATTCATTTTGTAGGAGCAGACCTCTTCTCTTCCAAAAAATCTAGTTCCTTTATGATGAGTACCGCTCAGTTGTAATTTTTTATTTTTCCTGTATCTGCAGAGGAAATAATACCTTTGGCATCGTATCCAAGATTTCAGGAAAATCTTTGTGAACGAAGTTACAAAAATATATGCGCCTTCATTTGATGAGATAGGCTAAGAGCCTTCTTTTGAGTCAAAATAGTTGCAGGCTTGTCAGCGAGGCAAACTTAGCACTCGAACAACGGAACTCCAGTAAGTGTACGTTTCAGATAGACACAGTCTCGTTGATTGAAAATAATTCATGCTTAGATTTTGTGCCACGCTGGAAAAATGTACAATTGGCATCACTAGTACAATTTATTTCAAAATGAGTGATAAAACCAGGTAACATACATTCGCTCTAAACCAAACTTTCTGGCCAGAGCGTTATCGATGGTGAAACTACCAGACCACGTCTCTCGTTTGCGGTGTCTAAAAATCTCCGCCCCCATTTTATTTTTTTGAAGGACACCAAATCAATATTATTTCTTGAAGTTTTCACAGATTTCCCTTCGCACGGTGTGTAGGAAAATCACGGGAGTTCTCAAGAATTGACTTCACGCAATTTTCCATTTAAAAAATAAAATATAAAAGGAAGTCTGCAACGTCGCAAACCGAGCTACGTGTTTGGGAGTTTCATCGTCGTTATTCTTTTTCAATTTTGTGAACTTGTTTGTGGAGGCTTAGAAAGTAATATCCACTTCTCCGATGGGTTAAAAATTGAAACTATTTGTGAGGATTTCGGATTTTGGTCGGAAAATTCGACACGGCTCCGACTGCGCGGCGGGATATGCCGAGACCCGAGTCCGCCGGAGAAATCTCTCGAAGATTATGAGCTTTTTGCGCGCGCCTTCAACCGGGAAGACGCAACACGCCGCGATTCCGTGTAAGCGAGTGCGGATACAAATCCAAGGGCGCGGCGCGGCCGCCGGGGGAAAATCTAAAAGTAAAGTTTCCGCCTTTTCGTGTAAGATGTTGGAAGACGAGACAAGTTTCATATTAAAAGCTTTGCCTTGTCTCCTCGAGTCCTCGCCTCGCCTTTCCTCGATCGCAGAAACAGCGTAAGTCCAATCGGAATACCGGGCGGATCCGATGTTTTTATTTAGCTCGTGCCTCGCTCTCTCTTTCTTATTTCCAGCGTTGCGTTCGTCTTCAAAGGAGATGGTGACTCCTTCTTTCTGTCTTTTGCTGGTCGGTCTCCTCGTCCTCAAAGCCCGCGCCAACTCGAATGCAAAACCTTTGAAATCCTTTCGAATGCTTTCAATTTTATAATTTCCGGGCCTAATTCGTCTCGGACGTGGACTGCCTCTGAAAAAGCGCGCAGACCGGAAAATTGTCGTCCGACCGGTCCCAAAGTGGGAGGGGTAATTAACCGCTCGCTCGGTGGAGTATGCTGATCCGAAAGTTCTTCGGACGTTCCTTATACGAATCAAGAGAGCTCTCGGATTATTTTTTCTTCATTTTTTCTTTTAATTTTTAGTACTTGGCAATTCTGATCACATTTTACCTCCAATCTGTCGATGGTGTCCTGTACTACCGTTTGATCATTCGAGAGTTGCCAAATATCCTCCATAAAATGTTTATTGTAGGAAAGTTATATGAGTACTTTTTTCTTGAAATTTTCAGCCAATCTAGATCCTACTGCATGCGAATGAAATTCTTTGAAAAATTAAAGGAAAAATATTTCCCTGTGAATTTGTATTTTGTTAGAGGGATTAGTCAACGTTTAACAGCTCTTACGGAAGTTACGGTGCTCAACCTCAGCACGACAGTATAAAGCTGTAGTAAGTTAATCGTGCAACAGCTCATTACTCGAACTCGATGGAGAACGAATTCACCTGCTGGGAGAAGACTGGCCCATCATTAAACTTTTTTCCATGCTTTTTATGATAAACCGCTGAGAGTATATATGTTTCCCCAGAAGTTAGAAAATGACGAGACTTTCAATAGATCAACGGAATATCATTGAAAGGATTTTCCTTTTTTTCCACATTTATTGGTTCTTCAGAGATCAGCTGGAAATCGTGATTTGCTGTAATATACCCGATTTCTTCTCTTACTTTTCTTATTATTTTTCAATGTGCAATTCAACCAAAAAGACTTCTTACGTCACTTAGGGCAGAAATTGAAACATTTTTATTAGGAATAATGAGCGCGCGGAGGGCCCCAGAGCGCTTTCAATTGTGCACTCTATGGCAAAAAAAGCTCTGAGCAGTTCAAAACGAACTTTCAGATGCCATGAAAGCAAATTGCGGTTTTCCTTTTTTCGCTGATAGGCCATTCATATTCTTCAAAAGAGACTTTTTCGGAGTCTTAGTGAAAGTCACTCAAAACCAATTCGAGAAGCGAAAATGTGGATGAGCCTCTGGTAAACGCCGGTCGTAGGGCTAGCGCGTCACCGCGTGATGTGATCAAATCGGAGACGGTGACCCGCGGGAGGGGAGAGGAAATGGGCCGATGGAAGGTAATCAAAGCTGAAGCTTTCAGTATAGGCTGATGTTCTTATTCACCAGAGAAAAGGGTGGCTCATTCAATTTGAGCCAATCCGATTGGTGTTTTCTTCTTGGCGATTCCTTGTTTTTCTTACGTCCTAGATCGCAGAGCAAGAGGCTTGCCCAATCGAGTGAGCCATGCGACCCCGGGGTTGCCAACGAGGTCATCGGTACGGAAATTGCACCGGAAAAAAAAAACACATTGGATCTAGAGTCCAGACTCTTAAAAACATCGACAAGAAAAAATACTCTTGATTCAATCAGATTTAAGCTTAAATCAAGAACCAAGCCTCTTAATTTGAGCGGAGTTCCTTTTGATTTAAGCTTAAATCTGATTGAATCAAGAGTCCTTTTTCTTGTCAATGTTTTCAAGAGTCTGGACTCTAGATTCAATGTGTGTTTTTTTTTTCCAGTGTGTGTAATCCGCCGAACTCCCCCAAACGACAAGGGTTTACTTTTCTATCATAGAAGAATCGATTAATACCGTGGCGTTAGTTGCGAACACCCTGATAGACGATAAATTTCTATTGATTTAAATGGGAGATCAATCCATGCATCGTAAATCACTATGACACGCCACCATGTACTACGAAAAATAATTTTCTTACTTGCAAGTTGCTATTAGACTTTTTCACAGTGCAACGTATCTTGCATTAAATTTTGAAGACGAATCGTAGTGCTTAATAAAATAAATTGTATTGGTACATACAGGCACTATTACAGACTCTGGAACATGTTGGATTTACATGTTATTAATATATTCATATAATTTAATGTGTACATAATTAACAAGATAGTTTACTAGGGGTCGGATTGAAATTTAATTACAATAAGGGTCGCCCTGTTTCCTTGTTTTACCTTGATTTCTTTTATTTAAAAAAAAAATATGTCTATGGAGCCCTCTTTAAAAACCCTTTTCTAATTCCCTTGTGCAGTGAGTTACTTCGACTCTTATCCTACCTGCTGGTGCTCTAATAACGATTCCAGGATATTTTCCTCCTGATTTCTTAGATTCATTTTGATTCATGAGCCAGAAACTCATGCATGCCAATGCTCCCCCAATTTTTGGCATCAGCCGCCGGATCGTTGCATACTTCCTTGCGAAGAAAGAGCATAGTATGAACATTCAAGCGTTGCCAAATTTTCTTTCATTATTCAAGAATTTGGAAGGAAACATTGCAATGTTTATTCTTCAATTTTCCAGAAGACTTTTCCGGCATTTCGATTCAAATTTTCTAAGAATTGCAACAAAAAAAATTGTATAGTTTTACTAAATTTTAATGAATATTTTAGGAGACGAAATTCGACAATGTTGGGATGTTCATGCGGTGTTTTTCCACGGCACGGGAGTATAGTCAGGAATCCAATTTTCCGTTCTATGAGGCCTCAATTTAAGGGCGCCCGATATCTAGAATCACAGAGAAGATCGCGGGAACACAATTGGGCTCGCGCAAACCCGATCGTCTCCCCCCTGCCCCCCGCCCTCTCGCTCTTCTTGCGGGAAAATTGGAGTCCAATAATTGAACATCCTTCCTCCATTCACCGTCCAGGGGGGACGAGGGAGCCACTATTGGGCCGATGTTGAGATTCCCCGCACTGTAATAAGTTCAACAGCTTTCTTCGAGTGTGCTCGATTAGCTCTTCAACGGAGACTTTACGGATCTTCCAGCTCGTATGTTTAAGCTCGAGTCAGAAAACGTGAAAGCGCGTTCGATTATACTCGTACGTTATGATACGTCACACTGTAGATACTGAAAAGGCTGACGTGTGGCTACATAAAAGCAAAACGACTAAAAGTTCAAAACTGAGTTTGCTTTGAAATTCGACTAACCTAGTTTAAATGAACTTAATGACTCCACTAAAACAACGAAATTCAACTCATTTTGTAAAAAGTGAGTTATAAGTGAACGTTAAGTTCGCAAAATCCTGCGAGAGAGCAGTATCCCCCACTATCTCGTATAAAAAGACATTTTCTGCCAATAATTACTGACCAAAAAATCTGTTTCCTATTCATCTAAAATAATGAAACACTGGGAAAAAAAACCACATTGGATCTAGAGTCTAGACTCTTGAAAACATTGACAAGAAAGAGACTTTTGATTCAATCAGATTTAAGCTTAAATCAAAAGGAAATCCGCTCAAATTAACAGGCTTGGTTCTTGATTTTAGCTTAAATCTGATTGAATCAAGAGTATTTCATCTTGTCGATGTTTTTAAGAGTCTGGACCTAGATCCAATGTGTTTTTTTTTTCCAGTGAAAAACAAACATGAATGTGGTTTAATGATTCCGCCGCGCCGCGCAGACCGCACCGTGTTTGGCGCAATGCGTGAAGTATTCACGCAGTCTTGTAGGCGCTATCCGTTTCACGCCGTCCGCCTCCGCAATGACCGCACCGTGTTTGATGCAATGCGTGAATTTTTCGTGCAATCTTGTAGGCGCTAATATGTGTTACATGCCGATCGCCGCGCCGAAGGCTTCTCCTTTTCATCTCAAGTTCTCGTCATCATTGCTCTCTGCGCCGCGCCGTTCCAGGCCAAATTGAAGTGCAAAATGAAGTGCCAATTTGAAGTGCAGTTAAGACCTCATGGAGTCTAGGTACTGCTGTTCATTCAATAAAAGAGTTACATTGCTTTCCATCTCACATTCGAACTAAGCTAATTTGTGTTGTGCTCTTAAACATGACATTAAAATCAGCTAATTTTAGTATTAAACGCGTCTGCTGGTCGTGCTTTTCTGAGTCGATTTCAGGAGATTTTACACTTTTATCGTGCTTTGCTTGGAATTTTGATAAGGAGACGTATCGACGGCGAAACTACCAGACCACATATCTCGGTATGGGGCGTTGTAGTCTTCCTGTAATACTTTATTTTTTAAATAAAAACTAGTAAACGCCAATGCTTCAAAATGTCCGTGTTTTTTCTTCTCTGTATAGGAAACTCTGTGAAAATTTCAAGAGATGATATTGATTTATTCTCCTTCCAAAAAATGAAATAAGATGGGAGTGGATATTTTCAAATATCACAAACAAGATACGTGGTCTGATATATTCACCGTCGATATGTCGAGTACTTTAACTCTTACGCTGAAAAAAAAATCTCGGTGTTTTTACAAAGAAAAGGGTAAAATTACTAAGAATTCGGGTTCTATTTGATCCCAGTTTTTTCTTGGTTAAATTACAATTTATGGAATTGGTTATTTTATCGAGAAATCTCGGTAAACCTATTGACTTTCTCGGTAATTTTACTGGACCCCGGTAAAAACACCAATATTTTCTATCGACTGTGGTAGAATTACCGAGATAAAATGGCAAAGTTACCGGGAATTGATTACCAATAAAAGTGGTATTCTTACCTGAAAAACAGTAAAAATACCGGTTTTTAGGTAAGCTTGCCAGTCTGTCTTGGTAAGATTACCAATAATTGGTAAAAAAGTTAGATGGTAAAGGCACCATTGGACCTTGGTAAAAACGCTGAGAATTTTTTTTCACTGTACCTTGTCCCGAGGTCTATTGGGAAGCCCATTTATTGACCGCACGCTCACTTTGAGGCTTTATTCCTTTATTTTCTCATAGATCCTCTGTCTCCTTTCTACAGACTTAGGCAATGTTTCACCGGGAGGTTAGGCAACCCGCCGACGTCCACCAAAGCGCGGATAATCCATATTTCACGTCGGCGTATCCGCATCTTCACATGCTCGCATTTGGCTCTATTTATCTCTGTATATCCCATTTGTTCGGCCACCATCAAACGGTCCCTTTGAGCGTCGTCCGTATAAAAGCTTTCCGCTGAAATATTCATTTTCGATGCATCAATATTTCAGCCCTCGCCCCGCCCCCTCGCCGCCGGCGTCCACACCCTCGGCCCCGCTGAGATTTCGAGCCGGCAAAGGAAAAACTGCCCGCACTGATTCGTGAAAGGCCAAATCAAATAAGGGCTAAGTTGCTCGGGTTTATTAGCGTAAAAGCTTATTGGGCAGCGCGGAAGCAATCTCTCGCTCTTCGATCGCCCGAGTTTAGATACCTCCCCGCGAAACATGGAGGGGCCATCCAAGGCGCTTTCCGAGCTCGCCTCCCAATAAGCGGATTCTAATGTATCGCCGACAGAACTCGCTCAAGGATTTCGTTGGTCCAACATTCGTGTTTGAAACTTTCAACGCTAAGCTCCAAAAATAAAATACGTCTGATCTTATGGGAGATTTTGACAATATTTGTAACCGTCTACGAGACAAGAGAGTGCACTGTACAAAAATGTAATGGAGCGTATTCGATAGTGGCTCGATGTATCGTTTGGTTCAATACAATAGAACATAGCCTCAAACAAAAATTTCAGGGTTTAAGTAGGAAAAGCTGAAAATTAGGAAGTTCTTAACAATTCCGCACTTTTCTTACCATTTTACTCGTATACTCATAAGAATCAAAAACCTATCACAAGAAACCCGTTCCCTTAGATTATATTTAATTGACTTTTGAGGCTATGTTTACATGTTGAACTAATAGATGTCAATACAATATTACCTGTTTGATATATCGAATACGATCCATAGAGAGATTTCTGCCGAATTGGGTTGAAAAATTAGAATTTATTAGAGTAGTTTTGAAAACAAAACAATTACACAACAATTTCAAATCTCTGGTGCTATGTAGAGTACGGTACGAGCGATTTAGTTCACTCCACTCCAAAAGAGAGAAAAAATAAGGCAAACTTGTTCGCTTTAAACCCTTCACAAATAGGAACGGCGTTTGCTAAATTGCACTGTTGCGTCGCGTCGTTGCGCCTTACATATAAATGATCGGAATGGAAAAAACGTAAGCGCCTTCAATCCTTGACTATGCAACATGGATATCCATCAAGTACGAATAGTTGTATCAATGAGTTTGGACCAACGGCGCGGCGCAGCGGTGCATATCTGCGTTCTCAGACTTCGGTACCATCCATCTAGAATCTGGTTTGAATTCCGTTTCTGAAAGCTAGACACTTGAGATAGGTGGGTCAACATTTTCGGCCATAACTTTTATAATCTAAGAAGTTACTTGCATTTACATTAATCATTTCTGGGATGAAAATTTATCTGCGCTTTTCTCAAAATCGCGATTTATCATTCTTTAATTTTCAAATGCTTTCAAAGAGTCAATGTTACGGAATTTTCAGGTACCTCAGATGCTAAATTTAGCCTATTATATAGTTAGATCTCATTTTTATTCCGCCTTAATAATTGATTTACCAGACTTCATAAAGTTTTATTCTATTGCATTAGCCCTAAACCGAAAAAGAAACAACATCACTTACGGGACGTCATCTCGTAGTCTGATGTCGTCTTAATATTAAAAACAGCGAAACTTGATCTTTGAAGTGTCCTCGTCCCAAAATCAGACGAATTTTCATCCATTCAATACAATAGAAAATTGACCCTCCGACTCGCCGTCTTCGTACATTTCGGCACCCTTCCGCTACACATTCTCCGCATCAAAATAACGCGTCAACTGAAACGAAAAAAAAGAAAAGGAAAGAGGAAAGATTTATTTTGATATCCGTCTTCACGCTAGCTGTTTCCACGTGAAGAAATTTGGGTGGAAAAAAACTGGAGGTATAAAATTAATTTCACATTGTGCGTAGGAGACAGACCGCGGACTTGAGATTCTCGATTGAAATATACCCGCACAAAAGAACTTTTTTTAATCATCATCAAGTCGTCAATGCCCCACTTTGCCTCCCTCTTCCATCCACAGAGTGCACTGGGTAGGCCTGAATTGCGATTTAATTTCGTGTTTTGGTTCGGTTTGGTGGTCCCAAAAGGCGGCGCGTGCTACGCAGATTCTGCACCTGAGCCTATTTCATTTAGGAAGGAATTTGTATTCGAAGGGGATCTCTGAGGGAGAAGAGACTGCTTGCAATCTTTCTTTCAGGCAAGCGCTGCTGTTTTCAAATACAAATATATTTCCCCTTAAACTCACAATATTAAACATCAAAACGGACAATAAAAAAGGTCCATATTTTATCGCACCGCACTCCAAATGTGTAGAATTTTTTCAGGAAGTGAATCTACGAGTGCTATAGAAAAACTTTCATACTTCCGACTTTTGCGAACACCACTGTTTGAATTTTCAATAAAAAACACTCAAATCATATTAAATATTTTGATTCGCTGTTTTCCACATTCTCAAAAATTTTAAGACAGCAGAAATACTTGTTTTCAAAAATATATTCTCTTTTAGGAAAACTTCCATTCTACATGTATCGTAATTCAGCTTTTCGTGAGCCACATTATGGTTTAATGGTTAAAATTTAAAAAGATGAGGACAAATAATAAATATTTTGTTCGGATGACGAGTTACTTCGTTCATTATTAACGGTGTTTTAGATCTTCAAGTAACATGGACACCGTTGCCGAGAATATTGCATTGCAAATAATGGTAGACTAAAGCTTTAAATTGGCGCCAGCATAGAACGAAAATGAAATGGATTCATAAAATTCCCCTCAATGCTGATTTTCTCTCAGAAAAACAGAGGACAAAGCAACGCGATGTGACGAATAATTGAGTTTCAAGTTACGAAAAATCGAATTTGACATTCACCTGATGACTCAATATTACGTGGAAGTATCGAAGTACATGAAAAATCTGACAGCCATCTGATTGTTGTGGAAAAACGGCTTTTTTGCATGTATCATTTACAATTCGCTTGGGAAATACACGTTTATAAACCGTAATATGATACGCAATCACAATTCCACGACTGCAAGCCCTAATTCGATGTTAGCGATTCAAAGCTGTGTGGCGTCACTCAACTAGTTGTTACAGTACTTCAACTAGACTTTACAGGGTGATTCAAAAGACCCGCACTAACCTTCCCTGAATTTGTAGCCCTTTTTTAGGGTGGCCCCTTCAAAATTTAAGGTGCTTCCAAAAGTTATCTCCTTCGACCTTGAATCACTCACAACATTACAAGTCTTTATTTCAATTTTTTTCAAAGTTATAGGGGTGACGCTTGATTCCGGTGGTGTATGACTTTTCGATCGCCCTGTATGCTCAAAACCGCAGTTGTACATGTAGGTATATTACAAACTTTTACCAGAAGGAAATTAGGAGTTGTTTCTTGTGAAAATGGTTTAAAAATCCCGATAAGCCAATCAGGAAAGTCAAAAATTCACACCTAACCGCACGAGCTGTTAAAAATTAGCGATTTCTTAAAATTCTCTCTTCAAAGATTATGCTATTGCAATAAAGACATGATTGTTTCTTTTGACAGTAAAACCTTTTACAAGTACCGGGGAGTCAGCCCGATGACTCAACCCCCGACCTGGAGGACCAGGGTTTGATTTCGGAGTTGCCTTTCCTAGACAGGTTGCTCTCACTTCAGCTCAGAGCCCTGCCTGCCCTTTTAACGGGTGGTTCATACGCCCAGAGGCCGGTGACCATCTCCACTACCCCCTTAAAGGCAGGGGCTACCAGCTGGGGTCCGCAGGATTCCTAACCCTGTGACAACAGTCCCCCATACGGAACAAAATATTCATAACCTTTTTCAGTAATAAACATTTTATTGAAATAAATTTGGTAACTCTCGAATGCTCATACGGCTTCTTCCTTAGCACGGCAGTACTAGTGTATCATTTTCCCTCGATTTTTTGGCAACCCTGCGAGGAGCGGCTAATTGGGCTCGGAATGTTTATCGCGGCTTAATCACAACAATCGCTTGGATCTCTGATGCGTACAAATGGCACTCGAAAGGTTGAGAGCCACTCAGGTGGTGCGAAAAGCGAAAAGGAGCGCGCGCTTATTAGCAGGTTCCCGGCCTCCCCGCGCACCCCTCCACACCCCGCCGAAAATCCGATTTTTGGATAATCCGTCGCCTCGGTGAATGCCAACAAACGGCCCGCGACGCGCCGCACCACGCTCAACGCTCACCGATGAATGGTGGATCTTGAACGGACCCAGAATTGCCTCATCCAGATCGCCGCACCGGTGACCGTCTCACCGCAGAGATCTTAACTCCGAGTAGACATGGCCCTTGAGTGGACAACACTAAAAATGCGAAACTATGTGTTAAAGGGACATTGGAACCGATTATTTTTCAAATCGCGTATTTTATTTAATCTCTATTTTAGTGGTAGAGGGTCAGGGTGGCATGAAACGTAAGAAAAAAATGAAAGATTGGAAATTTCCGTGAAATATTTCATGAAATTTCACGAGGCTGTGAAATATACCATATTTTTCAGGGGCTGGAGTATGCAACCCGAACTCAAACATCCAAAAATAGATGAAAATCACAATTTTTACATTTGGCGAAACACAAAGAGGAACCGGTATTTTTCAATATCTTTCATAAATTTCTGAAATTTTATGAGATATTTCACATGAAATTTTAAGATTTTATTTTTCATGAAATTTTGCCACCTTTGTTTGTTTTTTCTTTGCTTACTATGGTATCATCAATCATGTCTGATTTTAAGATAGCTCTCTAAAAGAACATACATTTTTTGAAATTCGGAGATTGTCAACGAAGCTAATAATACGGGTTTTCTTGTTTTTCTCGCATTCGCAATTTTGGCACTTACGTGCTTTGGAAAATAATCGGTTCACTTTTGATCTGCTTCAATCGGACAGACTCGGGACGTAGAACTCATAACTTACGTCAGATAAGGACGCTTTAGAATCGGGATAAATCAAAAGGGGGAAGAATAAGATAACGTAAAAGATGCGGACGAATGAAAGGAAGGAGCAGAAGACGGAGAGAAACACAAACAGGACAAGGAGAATAAAAGAGGAAGGAGAGAAGTAGGCAGGGCCGGATTTAAGGGGTTTTAGAGGGTCGCGGCTCATGGCAGCAAATTTCAGGGGGCTGCAAATTTTGCAATTTTTTTAAATGTATATAGCTATAAAGAAAATTCAAAATCAGAGAAAAAAATTACAAACGAGAAAAGGTGACAAAATCTCTCATTTCCTGAGAGTGTATTTCTATTTTTTTCGTCTTTCTGTGATACAATAGACAGCACCTTTAATTAGTCGAGTTGAGACTAAGAGAGAAACCAAACACGGAATTTGGTCTGAAACGGCGCGGAGCGGCGCAGAGCGCAATGATGACGAGAACTTGAGATGCAACGGAGAAACCTTCGGCCTGGCGCGGCGCGGCGGTCGGCGTGTAACACATATCAGCGCCTACAAGTCTGCATGAATACTTCACGCATTGCGTCAAAGACAGTGCGGTCGCTGCGGTCAGCAGCGAGCGGCGTGAAACGCATAGCGCCTACAAGACTGCATGAATACTTCATGCATTGCGTCAAACACAGTGCGTGCAGCAGCGGTGGGCGTGAGACGCATAGCGCATACAAAACTGTATGAATACTTCACGCATTGCGCCAAAGAGCGGTCAGCGCGGCGCGGCGGCGGAAGTTAAAATTATTAAACCACATTTATGTTTTTTCTGTCATTATTTTTTCGTTCATTTCATATAAATAGAAGGCATTGTCCACACAGAGATAGGTTTACGGAATTTAACTATCGAGCTAAGTTCCGTGAACTTTTGCTAGTAGAGTGTTGACAGGGCTCTCGCAAAAAAATGTGTCCAGCAAGAGTAAACGCATATTATGAACCCCTCCCCCTCCGGCACGTTCACTTAATGGATTTTATTGATGTTCCAAAACGAATGAGAAGGGGGCGGCAAAATACAGGCGGCCCATGGGCGGCAAGTAAGTAAATCCATCCCTGAAAGTGGGAGGGAAAATGAGTGGATTATAGAACGGAAGAAGAAATTTCCGATTGATTCAACGAAATTTCGTGTCTCTGCATCGAGGAACATTAGTATTTTTCCAAGTGAAGGAGACGAGAAAAAGAGGATAAAGACATAAGAAAATGTATCTTCCATTGTTGTTTTTTCGCTCCCTCATTTTCTAATTCTTCTTATTTTTGTCTTACGTTTTTTGTTCAAAAAATGAAAACTTGGATCCAAAAGGCCCGAGGCTGTTACACTTGGGCAAAAAAGCTTTCACTCAAAAGGTCACTTTGCGTGTTCGCCTCTTTCATGGTAGCCTACTGCATTTTTCCAGAAAAATCCGTAAAATCTCTCACCGTGCGCACTTTTGGATGAGAACCGTGGAACTTCGCCAAAATCCAGCGAACAATGAAGTTCGAAAAATGGCGATAACGCTGAATCGAGAATACAGCGAGTGCGGGCAATTAGTTAGGTGCGGGAATTTATTTGAAAGCGTTCAGAGTGTGTAAGATCGCGTCCTGGTTGTGAATCGTGCGGCCTTTGAGGCTAGAGACTTGCATCGGCCAGAAATCGTCCAATTTGAGTGTTCGTTTGATCATCGATTCGACCCACAATACACAGAGGTTACCCAAGCGAAAAACCCCGAATGGACAAGAGGAATGTGGTCTCAAGTTGAAGGACTGCGCCTCGATCGGCCCCGCCTCATTAGGGTGTGCAGGTGATCCCTGATCTCCCACGACATTTTGATTACTCTTGTAGTGACAACTTGTCACCAGCTATTTTGGTTTGTCGTTAATTCCCGGTGTAAATTAAGACAAAAGTACGATCTTTTCGTCATGATAGTGCAAGAAGACACGTGATGTCGTCACCATCCGGCCAAAGTATCTCAAGCGACATTTCAAAATTTCCGCCGCCATTTTATTATTTTACAGAGAAATTATTCAACAAAGCTGTCCGAAAATTTCACTGAATTTTCTTTGTGCTGCCGGTAAAATTCAGTGAACTTTTCTATCAGATACAACCAACAATTTTGCTATGTGAAAAAATTGAATGGCAGAGGAAATTTTTAAACTTCGCATAGCACTTGTGATACTTTGGCCAGAAGTTGACGATATGAGGAATACGGGCTTCCTTCATAGAATTGTTTAATTTATACAGGTCCTAACTTCGTATTCTGCAAAAACAAAAAACATGTATAAAATAAGGTGCTACTTTGACCCTTTGATGCAATCCTGAATAGACGCACTCTATACAAGATCGGCAA